>NC_141143.1:35790124-36105124 GCF_053477565.2 Lygodium microphyllum | reverse complement strand
AGTCCCACATCAAATTTTAAAACCCAGAAAGAAGGAAAAAACCAGTAATTCTATTTCACAAAGAAAAATTGCTTGTTTTTAACATTTTATGTAGAGTTTGAAGATTTAGTAGGCCCAATTGTGCAAGTGGACTCAAAGGTTTTTTTTCACAATTTAGAAATGAATAGGGGCCCTTGCACCTCCCCTTCCCAAGAGGTCACCAACCCTAGTATTGTTCATGCCAGTGCATGCTTAACCAAAATTTTCCCATAATTGGGCTAGCCATCTATCTAATTATGGAAATCTTCCTTCATTTGGCCTAGGATTCAAACCTAGTCTCAACACAACACCGCTCTACTAATAGTGAGCTAGTTTTCTCTAGCAAGTGTGGATTGCATTTCCAGCATCCCCCTCAAGCCAAACCTTGGTGGAGGTCCTAGTGCCACCCATATTTAGCAACCTAAGCTCTGATACCAAGTTAGAAATTGGGTGGGGGCCCTTATACCTCCTCTTCTCAAGAAGTCTCCCACCCTATTATTGTTCACGCCAATGTATGCTCAACAAAAAGTTTTCCATAATTGGGCTACCCATATAGTCCCCCAAAACCTTAAGGTGATGAATGATCTCCAATATATCCAATTATGAAAAACTTCATTCATTTCTCCTAGGACTTAAACCTAGTCCCAACACATCATTGTTGCACCAATAGTGAGCTAGTTTCTCTAACAAGTGTGGATTGCATTTCCAACACCACATACATGTTGTCAAGTCACCCATAGAGAAGATATCATTCATAAAAAAGTATACAATGTGTTTTTTGGAGAATTTTTATGGTTTAGATATTGTGTGATCTCTGTATCTAGAAAAATATGGTCTTATGTTGAAGTGTGATGCATTCATTATGTATTCCTTTGTGGAGTATCTAGTGAGTTTTGATGAGTAAAAGATGAAGACATTGAGATCCTCCAACAATCGTTTGCTCAAGGATATGGAGATTGACAAGGATGTGGAGGAGGAGGTTGATCCTCAAGTGGAGCCATCTATTGCAAAGAACCTATATTTTTCTCATTTTATAGTAGAGGTTATTATCGAAGAAAGTAGTGCTGAGGTCCTTGAAATATCCGAGTCGTCCTTAAACCTTATTATACCCTCTCTTCTGACCTTTCCAATCAAAGACAAGGAGTAATTGCTATTGTTTGACATCCAAAGAATCCTCAATTTGAGATAGGAATATTGTTTGGTAGTTATTGTAGAAGCTTATGTAGATGCTAATGGTATTATTGATGTTGAACATGAGTTAAAAGGTGAATTTCTCTCATTAAATCCACAAATGCCTAATAATAATTTTATCAATGCACTTGAGGTCTTGTCTATATGTTTTACCAAAGAAAATGATGCTAAGAATGAACTACAAGCTGATGAGGAGTATCACGAGCTTCAAGAAATTTTTAGAATTTTCAAGTTTAGGAGAGAATAGTCTGAGCATGTTAAGGAACTTAAAGTCACCAAGGAAACATCATCCATTAACTTATGGGATCCAAGTAAACTAGAGAATGATGAGAATCAAGTGGTAATGCTCTTAAATTGATTTTCCATGAATATCTAGAGACATTTTACATTTTATTTTCTCACATCCCCTTTTCATCTTATAAGATTTTCTCCAATTGGAGATTGTAGATGAGAATAATTTCTTGGGAAGAGAAAAAGGATCAAGAATTAGTGGTGGCTCTTTCAAGGATGTTACACTTGGAAACTACCTTGCTAGAATAGATCCTCATATTTTTTCAATCTTACATAGCACTATCTTAGAGGAGACCTCATGGCCCACTCTTCATATAAAAGCTCTTACAAGGGTTCTTGACTACTCAAGTTTATAGTATCATGTCCAAAAAGTAATGTTTCTTGAAAAGACAACACCCATTCAAATGTTTTTCCTCAGGGAGATGAGTCATAAATATATGTATATATCATGTGGGTTCAATGTAAGAGATTTTAAAAATACAATTTTTACACATTTTCTACATACATAAGGGTCCCATATAAGTTACTTATAGATTAAATAGAAAATGGCAATTTTTTATTAAGGAAAATTTTATAAATAAGGATATTTATAAATAGGCCTTGAATGCACGTGATATAGAGCATATAAATATGGTAAATTTCCCCTTTTTTTTTCTATGCGTTTGCCTACTTTGCCTCTAGAGCTGGATACTTTTTAGCATTCTTCTCTAATGCTTTAGCAGCATAACAAAAAGATATTAAATCAATTACTTAATATAAGAGGAGAAATTTTTTGCATTACAAAGAAAAAATACCCAAGGATGAAGAGGATGAAAAGTCTATTTCAAGCTAGCTAGCTAGCCCTTTGTGTATTTGGCTGTTCAAATATCATAAACATTTTTACATTCTTGAGTCTTTGAAGTTGTCTTCAAAAAAACCACTCGAATAACTTTTCAAGAGCATTGCTTTTTATTACTCATCCATCATGTCTTGTGCTACAAAAGTAACATATATGAGCTTGGGATTTTCCATTACTTGGTTGGCTATTGAAAGTTGCTAATAGCCTATGCTCCTCCACAAAATAAGGCCCATGAGTCAGAAGAATGTGGTGCATCATATAAGAAGCAAGAGTTAGTTTCTATCGTTCAATTTTTTATTTTAAAAAATGCATGACTAAGCTCTTTCTCTATCTTACCAAATGGAAAGTAATGTCATTTTTCCCCCATGCTTCTTGTATTGCTTGAATAAGATTTGTAATTGAAGATCTATACTCTTTTGGATACATGAATAATGTTTATTGTTGCATGAGTACTTTCAGAGAGATGTCAAGATGCCTCCAAACCTCCATTTGCATGAGTACTTTCAGAGAGATGTCAAGATGCCTCCAAACCTCCATTTGCAAAAATGTAACTCATGTGTGCTCATCACTTTTGTGGTGATCTCACATAACTCTCTTCAATACTCCCATACTATGTTTACTTGTTTTCCATTGTGATTTATGAGAAATCTTCTGGCCTTTTCACCTCCCATACAGACATTTGCTAAGACATCTCTTGTTTTCCCTAAAGCTATTGGGTCCTTTCTCAATTAAACTTGTCCCCCATGGAACCCCATTCTACCTCACATTTATCAGTACAGTAATGCAATAAGGATATTGTCTTGATTGAATATACATAGTCAATATGAAATTTGAGAAGCTTATCAATTATTCTAATCTCTATATGCAAAGTAGAAATATGAACATTTTTAAGAGAGATTGAAAGAATAGGATCCCAAATGTCCTCCTTATTTTTGAATTTTCCAAAATCTATGGATTCTCTAGTTGAGACTCTTCTTACTCATGATAAATTACTACAATCTTTATATATTATGCTTTCCATGCAATAAATGCAAGGGTATTTTGCATTTTCATATCCCAAGTATACATTTAATAGTCTTTAAGTCAGCACTGATATGCCATTCTACGTAGAAACTACCAATCCCATTAGCTATTAATGTTTCTCTTTTACCTTGAGACTTGATAATATCAAGAATACCTTTATGAGAAAACAACCATTTCAAGGTTTGATGACTTTCAACTAGTACTTCACTTGCATCAATCCACTAGATGTCCAACTTGGACTAAATTTGAGGATGTCATTCATATCCATTTATGTTATTGTATTTTAGTGCCCTGTTCATGATATAAGTGCTAACTCCTTCGATCTTTTATTATTTTTAAATCTGCACTTCATCAAGCTTTATCATAAACTTGAAAATGCCACCATATTCTTGCATATTAAATGTATATATATGGACCATTGAAATTCGACCTCTCAAATCTACATTTTCTTATCCTTAAGATAACTTTTTTATTAATAGTTTCTTTTAAAAGAATGTTTCTCTTCTCATTCTCTCTTATGTCAATTCCTAAAATACTAGAGACAAATCTTCTTGCAAGATTTAGTCTCCTTTTTTAAACTCTTTTACACAAGTCAATTATACTTTTTAGTGGCCTTTTTATTTATCTAAATATTATTGGAGTTTCCTTTAAGTATAATAATTTTTCTTATAAGGACTTGTTAGTTTTTTCTAGAACATCAACCTTGTTCATTAGCCTAAAAGTAGTTGTTTGTGCAATTGCTAATGCTTCTCTCATTTCAAGCATTTGTCTTGTGCATACAAAAGATGTAGAATATAATTAGATGCAATACCCAAGAATTCTATCACAAATATCTCTAATATGTCTTATAAAGTTGTGAATATTAAGAAAAGGAGGCTTACTTGTTGAAGGATCTCTAGGATATATATTTCCATCCACCCAAAAATCTATATACTTCTTTCTTTCCATTTGTAACTTGTTAGCTTCATCCTTGTCAAATAATGCTCGATGATGTATACTTCTCCAAGATGTATGAATGAGATCTATTTGAACTGCAAGTTTATATTTATGTGCACTTAAGCTACTGTTACCTGATGAGGTATTGCTAGATATTTTAGTAGAATAAAATCAACCAAGTGATAATATCTCAAAGAAGAAAAGCAAGTTTAGAATAGAGAATGGTGTAATAAATTATCCTAGAAGAGCGAAGAAATGTGTTTTGGTGTGAAAATCTTAGTTATGCAAAATTTCGGGAGTTTCAAGAGAAAAACGACTAAAAAGGTGACCCTAACGTGGATTAAGGAATGGTGGCATTTTAATGACCAACCTCTTCAATTAACTCTTTAATTGTATCTAAATGACCAAATTTGGAGGGATTATTACTTTGAAACCTCTTCTAATAAGCAACTTAATCATTTTCTTACAAGTGCCACTTTTGAAAAGTTTTTTTCCCTAATGATTTTATGTTCAGTTTTTTAAAAAAGGGACTTGAATGATTCTCAAAATTCTTAAATATGTCTTAATCCCTAAAAAACCATTATCACTGCATAGATCTATAAATAAGATGATATATTATGACCATTGAATTGCTGCATACTCAAGTATGTGTAAAGAATTTATGGTTGTATTATAAAGCTTATCAGAGTCTTTCAATCTTTGGTGTTGTCACCGTTTCTATTGTAGTAGAAATAACACTTGTCTCATATAATCACTAAGTCTTACAAAAGAACCAAAAACTGATGAATCTCCCATATCGTTAATCCTTCTGATGGCCTTCACCTTGGATTCACCAATGTTTGAGCGTGTAGGATTGAAGGCCTAACCATAGGGGTTTAGGACAAAAGGAATGTAGAGAGTAGAGAGAGAAGAGAGTAAAGAAATTATGTGAATTAAATTTTAAAAACTCTAATAAGTTCTCTTAATAAGAATTCCACGCAATACACTACAACTCTTATTAAACTCTTCTCTGTACAATTGAAGAAACTTAGTTAGGCCAAGAAACTTTGCATCCAAGTCTATAACTTAGAAAAAAATATTTCTAAAATAATAGCTCAAATTCTTATTTTATCCAAAAAGGAGCTTACACTAGTAATACAAAATAGTTTATTCAAAACAAAGCTTCTAGATCACTCTAAATATCCTAGATGATGCATATGGCTACTTGGATACTATTCACCCTAAATAGCTTCTAGATCACTCTAAATAGCCTAGATGAAGCATATGGCTACTTGGATACTATTCACCCTAAAAATCTTAAATTTTCTAATAGAAAAGCCTTTCTTTTCACTATCAAGACTCATCTATAGAATCAAGTACTCAACAATGCAAATTTGTCTTGAAATTGTCTTTGCCTAGGTAAGTCTTTTGGGAAAAAAGCCCCCATATCAAGCCACAAACACTTGAATTCTTTGCTTACAACACTTCAACCTTGTATTTCATGTGTATTACATTAATAAAATAACCCCTTTATGTAGCTAGCAAAAGCATTGTAAAGAGGTTCTTTATATATTTTGAGCATAAACTCACTATAGACAAGCATATGCATCCGATATTGCTCCTTGTGTTTAAAGATACATGCTACAAATTTAGATACGTAATGTTAGTTTGAATACCCTATTTTCCATAGCTCATAGGAGCCACAAAGTCACTCATTTACTACTTGAAACCATACCTTGAATGTCCATGAGTATTTAGCCATATTTCTCTTCAGCAAAGCCTCCAATTTGCATAAGTTTTCAATCCCTTCTTCTCTACATTTTTTCTAGCTTGATATGCCCTATTTTTCCCTCTTGTTCATGCTAAGATGTTGCCCCCTTTTCTCCCTATTTCCTCCCTTTCTTGCCACACAATAAAGTCCAACAAGTTCCCTAATTACCTCCTACAAAGGGTCTAATGCCTTCACACTCATAGTCACAGACTTATTTGATTTTTACATCTCCTCTTAAGTTTAACCTAGTTATATATGACTAAACTCTAATTAAACCACTGCGTCCAAACTTGGTACTATCTCTAGTTCTCCTACAACTACTTGTCATGTCCTATGTACAGGCTTTTGAATACATGAAA
The DNA here is from genome assembly GCF_053477565.2 of Lygodium microphyllum. NCBI lineage: Eukaryota > Viridiplantae > Streptophyta > Polypodiopsida > Schizaeales > Lygodiaceae > Lygodium > Lygodium microphyllum. The sequence continues at coordinate 36,098,718 of NC_141143.1, read as the reverse complement.
GTACAAAATCTCATGTGTCATTATAATATGGACACAAAATTGTAAGGCAACATTGGGACCATTGGATACACTCTTATCATTTCAAGAGTTTGATGTATGCAACCTATGACTAGCTCTCACCTAGCTTACTTACATGCATGTCCTTACGAGATGGGAGAACCTACTAACCTATGCTTACCATCTTTGTTGTAGTATGTGTATTGATTTTCGTTATTGTTGATCCAAGTACATGCTTCTTTACCTTTAGTGTTGCTTCCTTATCACTTTGATGGATAGGAGATATCCACAATGATCTCAAGAAGAGGAAGACAATTTCTTACTCTCTATGTCTCTCACCCTCTCTCACTTTGAATCCACACGTTGTTTCTCATAAAGGCACTCAGGATGATGGGATGGAGAAGAGAAGATAGCATGTGAAGAGCTTCACACTTCATGTACCTCACTCTCTCATAAGCTCACAATTCACTCTCTTTCCTTCTCAGTCTCAAGGCAACAACTGTAAGAAATCAAGAGAACAAAGTTTTAATATGCATGAATAGAATTTTCATTAGTTCTCATCCTTCTTATACAGAAAATTTAGTGATAGGGTTTTTCCATGTCTCTTAGGTATCTTTCTCCTTTTGTGGCTCTTTTGACTAATCCTAGCTTTCATTCATAATTCTAGACCTTAGCTTTTAACAAGAATTTTTCTAATAGAAATAGTAACTTCAAAGTATCAACCGGTTGCTACAATTTGCATGGGTAGAAGATTCAATATAATAATATAAATTTCATTTATTTCTCAAAATTGTGTATGCCCTTTTCACCTTATAGTTAACATCAACATCAATATCTAGTATGAAATTAAGGATATTAGTCTTGGAGTCAAATGGAACAACTATATTCAAAGCATAGATATTAAGCCCACTCACATGGCCAAGGTTAGAAATGAAAGAAGTTAAGATGTTAGGCATAGATATTAAGCCTAGCTACATGGCCATTCTCAAAATTGAAAGAAGATAAGGACACTAGAAATGATACTTCTCAAGCCTATTATACCTTTCTTAAAACCATGGATTGAATATTTACATAAGTACTTACGTTTTATATATAAAGATACACAATTACTTTATCATCATATTTATTTACTCTTGAGTGGACTAAAGGTGACTTGACAACTGGCAAAAGCCTATCAGACTTTCAAAATTTCTTAGCATGCTTGTCGCAGCTTGATTAGAATCCCACCAACTTTCCAAAAGCCTATGTAAAAGCCATGTGGGGCTAGTTAGATCTCATTCTTCATCGTGATCTCTCTCTCTCTATATATATATTTTGTTTTGTAGTGTATGTGGTAGGGGAGGCTATATATGTATTTATAGATACCTTTAATTTTTATACTTAGAACACATTTCTCTCCAAGATTCATAATTTAACTTTAAACCATAGTAATAGAACAATAATTGGGAGTGCTTGATGTTGCCTTTTGCAAAACAAACCAAATCTAGAATTTGAAATATTCAAAGTCTTAACCTCATAGTTCACACCATTTAAAAATAATATTGTCTCCAAATTGGGTAATAGATCCATTGTCCAAAAATCACATGACTTGAATGTCACACAACTAGGTATTGCCTTAAATAAATCCTCTAGTAGCATGGTTTTTCTTGCAAAAATGAGTAGATTTTGTTATATTTCCAATAAAAAAACTCACAAAAAAGCTATGAAAGAGAAACCATTTTTACCCATATACCACTACCAATATTGTAACTTCAATATGTATGATCTTGTTTATATACCATTTATATGAGACCTATGGTCATACCTAATTTCATGGGATAACCAATGGCATGTTGATCGCTCATATTTTAAATGGTTATTAATCTTTTTAGGAGTTCAACTTGATTCATACTAGGCCTTGTTTGTGATGCACAACCTTGAAACTCCTTCTAAATAAGGGTCTCCGTGTTTGAATTGTATTGTATATGATTTGCATGATCATTCAAGGGAAGCTTATTTTGTAGGTTATGTATGGAATGAATAGATGCACATGAGCTTGAATCATTGGAAATAATTTCATAGAGCTCTTCTAACAAGAATTGATCACTTAATCTTTTTGAGAGGTTTTCCACTCCTCTATGACATCTTGACAATATTCATAATATTGATGATCCTTTGTGATGGGGAGCTAACCAAACCTATCAAAGCATATAATATTCTTCATGTCATTAATCTCCTTTAGTCAAAGAAGGTAATGCAAAATTTCCAAGCATAAAACATCATTTGACTTTGACCAACAAAGGAATGAGGAAAGATGCAAATTTTTGTAGGGTTTATGCATGCTTTGAATGAACAATTATCAATAAGAAGAGTATTCCTTGACTTTCATATATTCTGATATTGATTCCAAGATTTTAAAGGAGATTTAAAAATGGCCTCAATGTTTGGCTTATCTATCCTACCCACTTTTCTAAGTGAATGTCTATAACAATCCTCTCCACTCTAAACAATGAAAAAATGATAGATATTGTGATCATGATTCTCAACAATATTAACATAAGGTTTTACGTTCTCTTGTAAATTGGCACATCATATCCCAACATGAAAATGCTTGAAGAGATCATCCATAAGCATGGCATAGCCATTTCAATGATAATTTTTGCTTTTTCATTTGTAATTTGTGTGCAACTTGCATTGTTAGAAGGCTTGGTATCCATGTATAATAAGGTTCCATTAAAATCAAGTATAAGTTCATGTTTTTTATGAACGATCATGCAATTGTATCAATATGAATTGCTTGTTGATCCGAGAAAATCACAAAAAATAATTTGTCTAACACTTTGTTGATTTTTTGTACATTTTGAGGTTTGAAATAAAGAAGAGGGTGGGAACAACCTCTTGGGAAATCCAAGAAATCACTGGATGGAAATATTTCATAGACTGGTCTACCAAGGGGGGTGAAGAGTAAAGATCAATGGAGGAAGGTGAAGGGAAAATGTGTAATGTGAAAAGAAAAGACATGAAATGGATTTGGAGCCATCCAAAGGGCATGTGAGGCTCATAATGTTATGGCTTTGGAGCCTTATGATAATTCAAACAAATGGGACACTTCTTGGAAGCATTAGTGGAAGAAAAATCAGGCACATGATTTTTAAGATTTTTAAAAAATACTTCCACTCCGATCCAAAAAAACTTTTTCAACATAAAAGTTGTAGCGCGTGAGCTAAAGTTTTGGTTGGTATTTTTTTATACTTTTTTGGAGCTACGAGTCGGGAGATATGGCCAAAATGGTGGACGCTGTCGTAAAGTTCATGCAAGGGCTGCAGAACACGGAGTTCAAGGTACAGCAAGAAATAAAGACTAACAAGAAGATCTCAATAACACAATATTTGATGCCAAGATCATTATATTGTTTGTCAAATGAGTTACAAGAAGTTCATGTTCGGAATAAACTGAAGTTTCTCTTAGTCAGCATTGCATCTAAGTGAAAGTATCACTTTGTTTACATTCAGATGTATGATGTCATTTACTTTGAACAGAATAATGAGCATTAACTTATAACCCAATCAAGCATGTCCTTTAGTGCAGTGAACCTTCTGTTGTTCCACACATCTGATTTCAGATGCTTTCAGAGATTTTCTATCAAATTCAGATCTCAACAGCAGCAGGTACATCAGACCAGCAGAAACTTTCAGCAATCCAACTCCTGTTTTTGAGCATCAAGGGTTCTCAATTGGGATTGTTTATGCATAAGAATAGTCATTCCCTGTTTTCTACCCATAGCCACTGTTTGTCTCATATCAGGAGCAACAAAAATTGACCAAAGAACCATCCACATAAGCATGGCTGCCAAAAATGCATACGAGATTTTTGCTGCTTCAGGAAGTTCTCATAGAAGCTTCACAGCTTTACGAAGTACCAACATGGAAAATGGAAGCCTGTCCATGTCAGACATGACATACAAAAACTGCAATAGTGCACCCACAGCACATGCAATTTCCTAGAATATTTCTCCAATCCAGAAACATCAGATACCAATAGCAGCCAGGTATGTGGTAATGCTGTGAATTGCAAGTTTCATCATATGGTTTCCTTTGTAACAAAGAAACAACAACCAATCCCTTACAATGAATGCTCTAATTGCACCAGCAGTGCCATATATCGGCCAAAACTGTTCGGTTTTGCCTCCATTTGTGCTCCGGTGGGTAAACTTATCCAAGTTGAACCGGTCAGGTTTTCCTGAACCTGTTAAGCCCAAGCACTCCCAAGACTAATCCGAGAACAATCAAATGGAGTGCAAAGACTGCCAGCCAGAAAACATCCCTCCAATGTCTAATTGGTTCTGGTTCACTCACCAAAGGGGATGGGATGCTACAGCTATCACTTGTATTCTGATCCTCATCGGTTGAAACGTCTTCAAGTGCAGGGACAACAAAGACAGGGGTGCCAAAATGCTCCACCACAGATACACTCTGCATATCCTTTCAGTTTCGGGCAACAAATTCACCATGGATTTATCTTTCAATTCACCTTAGGCCTCCCCTGTGGTTACTGATGGACTGCAGCAACAAGGGCTCCGGCAGCGACATGTGGACTGAGTCATGAATTTGGGTCTGGTGAATTCGAATAGATGCATCAAGAAGGAAGGAAGCCCAAGCTCTACGACAGCAATTACACACCGAGGATGCCATGGCCTTTCTGGATCGGTCTATAAAAGGAAAGTGGGTCAATAGATTGAACCCCTTTGAGACCAGGCTGTCCCGTCCCAAAACAACGATTAGAAAACCAATTTTAGCATGAGTCCAGCAGTGTCTTTCCACCAGTAAAAAAAACCCAAGAAGCTTTTGTGCTTTTGAGGAATCTTAAAATTCCTAATACAAGAGAACTACTCCACTGCACATCTGCTTGCTCAAGTGCCTTCGCAATTGTCATCACCACCATAATTTTCATTTCATCCAGAAGTTCCAGCACCATTTTAACTCTGTTTGCTTTGGCAAAGCCATTAATGACGATTTCAAAGGTCACCTTGTTTGGCGTCATATGCATGTCCTGCATCATTTCTTAAAGATCATCATTGAAATTATCAGCTTGATAATGTCCTTTGGCATCAGTTTTTCATATTTTTCTAATACACACACATCATGCATCCAAACAAAATCATACGCATGCACTAAGGGAATATATACATTGGATGCGGATTATCATAATGCATCACACAAACAATGAATCACACGTAGAAATTAACACAAATGCACAACAAAAGAAATGGAGGTGTATACGACTCGGATGCGCAGCAACACGACATCCACCCCCTCTAAACCTGCGCATCCTCCGAATGTGCCAACTATCCAGGATCATTCAACTCCACAAACAGGTCAAGTCCATCTTCTGTTTCTAGTAGATCTGTTTCTCCATCAGCTTCATCATCTATGCTCTCTGTCTCTTCTGCTTGTCTTCCTTCTACCTACTCTTCTTCTGTCAACGCTTCAAGTGCATATTCCTCATCTTCTCTTCTCTTGAAAATCTTGACTCGTTTTCCAGCAATAGGCACCCTCAATACTGTTCCATCTAATTCAGCCAGCTCATAGGTACCATTGTCAAAAACTTGCCTCACTTCATACGGTCCAAACCATCTTTGAACCATTTTTCTCATGCTACTATGTTGATTTTCTAGACTACTGTCGTAGACTAGAACCCAATCTCCTTCTTTTATGGCTCTAGGCCTCAAGCGATGCCTTAAATCAAACCTGTCCTTGTTTCTGAGATGGGCTGCCTTCAAACGATCAACTGCTAGCTGCACATCTTCTGTCCTTCCCTCTAGTTGACGAATCCGAAGGGCTAACAGCTCTTCCCTTGATAAATTCTCATGGCACGGAAGAACACTCCAAGTGAGAGCACAAATTTCAGTAGGCATGATAGGTTTTTGCCCATACATCAACTCCGCAGGCATGTATCCAGTAGTCACACTATGTGTAGAGCGATCAGCCCACAATGCAAAAGGTAGTAATCTCGGCCAATCTCCAATCCGACCTCTACAAGCTTTTGCTAATGCTTTAACTATTGGCGGATGTCCTCTTTCACTTTTGCCATTTCCCTCTGGATTATAGGCAGTAGTAAGAGCCAATTTAATCCCAAGCCGTGAGAAGAATTCTCTAGCTTCATCTGCATCTAGCTCTCCACGATCAGCTGTAATCTTGCCTATACATCCATACCTGCAAAATACTTCTTCCAATAAGAATTTACATACTGTAGTGGTGGTCTTCGTCCGCAATGGTCTACCTTCAACATAGTTTGTAAGATCCTCCCTAGCCAAGACAAGATATCTCATCTGCCAAAGTCCCACTGGCAAAGTAACCAAGTCTACCACCCACTTATAATGCATACATAGTGGATAAGTTGAATGCAACTCATCACGATGTCGCACTAAAGAGTAAAGCTGGCAGTCCCTGCAAGTCTCCACAAAATGAGAAACATCTTTATACATCCCTTTCCACCAGTATCTTTCTTTGATTTTCTCATAGGTAGTCCACACACCTCTATGTCCAGCCCATGAGCTCTCATGAAACTCTCGCATAATCTGTATTTGCATCACTACATCACAAACTACTCTCAAGGGCAAGCCTCCTCTCTTCTTTGGATGCTTCCAAAGAAAACCATCTTTCAAGAAATACTCATAAGCCTTCCTTCTGATTTTCTTGAATTCATCATCTGTCCAATCAGCTCTTCGAGTCAATGAACTTAGATACTATCCAATTTGCAGCCACTCGCCAACATAAAGTTCTTCAATAAAGGCTTCAACAGTAGATACATGACAATCATGAACAAGGACAGAAGCAGCAAACTCTGTCTCATCATCTTCTGCAAGCATTGACTCCTCATCCTCGTATCTCGCTCTAGATAGCATGTCAGCAACTGGATTATCTTTTCCTGCTATGTGTCGAAATTCTGGATTCAATGATTTGATATAGGCAATCCACCGAAGCATCGCTATATCTGGAGTCGAGCAACTAGTAATCATGCCAAGCAAAGGCAAACAATCTGTTTCCACAACAACTGAAGCTCCAATAAAATACCCTTTGTCACACTTCAGTGCAGTGACTACTCCCCACAACTCTCTTTTGATCTGCGGGTATCTCCTTTGTCGCTCATTAAGAACTTTAGCTCCAAAGCGGATTGCATACCTATTTCCATCAGCATCATCCTGTCCCACAGCCCAACCTATGCCAATAGGGCTAGTATCAACTGTCAACATGATCGGTCGTCCACACTGATAATCTGCCTTGCGTAGAGTAGGAGCTGACTGCAACAGCTTCTTGAGCTTACGCATGGCTTTTGAATGCTTCTCATCCCAATGAAATTTTTTCCCCTTTCGAAGCAGCTGATAGAGAACATCTGCTATATGAGCAAAATGAGGAATCCAAATCATGTAAAATACACAAGCTCCCACAAATCTCCGCACCTCTGAAGTAGTCGAGCAATACTCTGCAATCCTGTTTATGGCATCCACCTTTGCAGGAGAAGGCTTTCTGCCATAATATCCAACCATATGCCCAACTATGATGACTTCATTAACACCAAAGACAGATTTCAGCCCTGAAAGTGTCAAATTTACCTCCTCTAATCGTGTCAATATTTGCTCACAAGCAATCAAGTGGTCAGCCACAAACTGTCTACATCCACGCAAATCAAGACTTTCATTCTTTTCTTCCTCTACACAACCCTTAATAGGCACATCATCTAGAAAAGGCATGGTATACTGCGGAATATAGTCTCGAAGAACTCTATGCATAGCATTCATCATATGAGCAACTAAGTTTGTAGCACCTTGAGGCAAGGTACACATCCTCACAAGACCAATAGGTGTCCGCATAGTAGTAATATCCCTGCTTTCCAAGGCAAGCTGAAACTGATCATAACCTAAATACAAGTCACCTAGAGAATAGATGGCTCGACCTGTAAAAGCCTCAGCAAATTCATCCACAACTGGACCTGTTCCCACATTCCTGATTGTCACTTTGTTCACGGGCTGCATATCCTGAATAAATCTCAAAGTACCATTCTTCTTTGGTACAGTAAACCACCTGTTAGAGTAGGGTGCAGAAGAGGGTTCCAAAATCCCCATTTTAATCTTCTCATTCAGCAACTCTATTAGCTTTGGCAAGTGTGCTTTAGGCACAGGTATAGGACGTATATTCCATGGTACATGAGGAACAGTGAAGATGACCATAGGTGCAACCAATTCGGGACTAATGCAGCCAATTTCATGTGAAAAGAAAGCAAATGCCTTACCATGACGTCCAAGCATCTCTCTAAAACATTCTTTTTCCACTGGAAGCAAAAAATCATTATTTCCAATCTTCAATTCTGCAAGAGTTTCAGCAGTAAACTTATGTCCAATATTTGCAGGGTCCCTCAACATAGGCTGCTTCATAGCTTTTTCAATCTGTTCATCATTATCAGAAGGAAGCGGGCCTGCAACCGGCTTAACCTTCTTATCAACTATTTTATATTTTGTGTCAACCTTGGCATCATTCAAGCACTCTCTTCTTTGCTGCAATTTCTGCAAATTTTCAGCAACTTTCAACTCTGTTGGCTGAAAAATTTCAGCCTTTAGCTCTATGGACTGCATGGGTGCAGTCTGAAACTCTGTATGCAGAAATTTTTCTGCATTCAACTCTGTTGGCTGAATGGATTCAGCCCTCGGCTCTATGGACTACATAGATGCATCCTGAAACTCTGTATGCAGAAATTTTTCTGCATTCAACTCTGTTGGCTGAATGGATTCAGCCCTCTGCAATTCTGTTAGCTGATCAAGATCAGCCATAAATTCAGTTTGCTGAGTTTTCTCAGCCTCTAACTCTGTTTGCAGCATAAAACATGAAATTTCCTGAAACATATCCAAGGTTTGCACAGGTATGATCATTGAACCCTTACATACATCAGTTTTCAGCATTGCTCTCATCTCAAACAATGTATCTGCATAAGACATCCCTTCATACAATCCATCTACATGCTCTTCTGCTTGCAAAATACCTGCATTCTTCAACTCTTTCTCCTTACGGCCAATGTACTGCCTGGCAGCTCTAGGCAAATCTGAAATTTTCTGATAACTTACTGAACTATCTGAAGAAAACCCAACAAAATTATTGGAGAAAGACTGGCTGCCAAGAGGCGAGATCTCCTCTTTTCTCCGCTCCGTACCACTGGCGTCTCGCAAGACAGCGGTACCTAATGAAAATCCAACTCCTTCGCAGGTAGTGGTGCCTCACGCAAGGAGTCCCTGTTTCTCGGATGATTTACCCCAACAGTCATAAACTGAACAGCTCGCATACCATCTTTACTGCGTATCCGCGCATAAGCTGACCCGTCATCCATCACTTTTGTTTCCATTCTTGCTTCTGTAATGAAAGGCTGTCCAAGAATAATCGGATAAGAGCAAGAATCCTGAACAAAGCAATGATAATCCTCTTCAACATTACCAATAGAAATTCTGATACTTGGACAAGCAACATACATATCACCAGAAGTATTATTGGCGGCTCTCATGCGCCAGCCATGCTCTGCATCCATAGGCCACTTGCCACTCTCATAAACACCTCGAGCAATAAGATTAATCTCAGAACCATGATCAACTAAAGCGACCAATGGAATTTGTTTCTCTCCAATCCTTACCACTGTCTTAGTGGTCGCTCTAGCCCAATGACTTCGTGAAAAATGGCTGCGAGGAATGAGAATAGGGGTCTCATCATCTTCGTACTGCATAGGCTGCACTATTTTCTCCAATTGCGGATTAACAGAAGCATTCTCAACCATCACTGCATCATCATGCTCTTCCCTAAGAGCTCCATGCCACAATCCCTGTAAAGCAGGTCCTTCCATCGCATGTCGTTTCCTCCGCAAAAGATCCTGCATCTGATCCTGTATTTCTCTTCTAGCAATCCCAAGAGCCTCTCCAACAGTAAAAGTGACTTCACTATTCAAAATTCTTTCATGAAAAATCTTACTCATATCCGTTTGCATATCAAGGTCTGACAAGAGCTTGAATCCTGGCTCTTTTCTTTGTTGCCTCTTTTCTTTCATCTGCTTATCTCCCATAGGTTGATCAGGACCTGTTTGAGCTGGAGAATTTGACATAGGTGGAGCTGTAACAGGTGGTGAAACAAAGTCACCCCCTCTAGTCTTTTTGGAGGAGCTAGGACCTTCCTCATCTCTTCTTCTCTTTTCCTCAACCATGGCATCTAAACCCTGCGTTTTAGCCATATAAGCAAAAATAGAATACCTGTCAACAGGAGAATCCCATCCTGTTTCTCCGCGGATGCTAGAGCCCACACAAGTCATAGTAGATGTCTAAACTTTCCCTCTTCTCGCTATCTCCAAGGCAGAAGACCATAAAGCAGAGTCTCCATCAGATTTCTGCTCAAGCTGGACTCCAAAAGCTGAAGCATCCCCTCTAACACTCACATAAGCTGATCGCGCAGCCATATCATCAACAAGCTTCTTCATACCTCCCTTACCAAAGTTCGTGTCAAGAGGAGCGCCAGTCTCTGTCAGCCATATCTTCCCATTTTGTCCCCAGAACACTACATTCTTCTTACGTGCTTCCTGAAAAGCATCACAATCTCTGCAGTGTTGGTGCTCTGTACTATCACACCAAATACATCGTCGCCCTTTTCTTTGACCAGCTGGAAAAGCAGTCGTTGGAGCAGGTGCTACAGCAGGTACTGACATAAGTTGCTCCTTTAACTTACCAACTTCAGCTTTGACTGCTTCAATCGTCAAATCCGCCAAACCTTTAATAACATCATCTACAGATAAGGGCACTGGAGCAGCAGGAACTGGTGGATTCACAGCAGGAGGAGTAGGCTTAGGCAAAGAAGTTGCAACAGGGGTAGAAGAAGAAGTCTCCAAGGATTTTTTAGGAACTGATCCTGTATTTCGATGCAATCTTACTCTCCTGCGCTGCTTCTTAACAAGAGCATTCACAGCATCAATGACATGTCTCCACTCAATCTTTAAACCTGAATCAGTAGCTTGATCTTCCAAAAGATCATCCAACTTTTCCTGTAAATCAGCATCTGCAGCTTGCAAAAATAACTCCACTTTCTGCATCTCCAAAGCTTGCTATTCAGTCCCATCCAACTGATCATAACGGCTTTCAAACTCTCGCAGAAGAGCGGTAACAGAAAGTCCCTTATTAGGCATAGAAACCCATGCTAAAAAATTTCTGCAATTCATAAGACCTGTATCCTCCAGGAAATATTCATCTTTTAACGCCTTTTTAAATTCAACCCAACCTGCATGTGCTTCTTGAATTTCTGCAATTTGACCTTCAAGAGCGTGCACCACGATCCGCAAGAAGTAGCGGCTCCAAACATCTTGAGAAACCCCAAAAAACTTCATCTTTTCTTCATATAAATGCAGGTAAGTTGACACTTGATGGCCATTAAACTGCTTCAACTCCTGTTGGACAGCTTTCAAGGCATCCATAGCATCACTGTCTCGTTTTGCATGAGCTTGCTGCTGCATATACATGGTAAATGACTGAAATAGGTTCTTCATGACATTATCATCTGTCATCTCTTCTTGCGAGTCTCCCATCTTGCTAATGACGCAACACTTTCACGTCGGGTTCACCAGAAATGTCGTAAAGTTCATGCAAGGGCTGCAGAACACGGAGTTCAAGGTACAACAAGAAATAAAGACTAACAAGAAGATCTCAATAACACAATATTTGATGCCAAGATCATTATATTGTTTGTCAAATGAGTTACAAGAAGTTCATGTTCAGAATAAACTGAAGTTTCTCTTAGTCAGCATTGCATCTAAGTGAAAGTATCACTTTGTTTACATTCAGATGTATGATGTCATTTACTTTGAACAGAATAATGAGCATTAACTTATAACCCAATCAAGCATGTCCTTTAGTGCAGTGAACCTTCTGTTGTTCCACACATCTGATTTCAGATGCTTTCAGAGATTTTCTATCAAATTCAGATCTCAACAGCAGCAGGTACATCAGACCAGCAGAAACTTTTAGCAATCCAACTCCTGTTTTTGAGCATCAAGGGTTCTCAATTGGGATTGTTTATGCATAAGAATAGTCATTCCCTGTTTTCTACCCATAGCCACTGTTTGTCTCATATCAGGAGCAACAAAAATTGACCAAAGAACCATCCACATAAGCATGGCTGCCAAAAATGCATACGAGATTTTTGCTGCTTCAGGAAGTTCTCATAGAAGCTTCACAGCTTTACAAAGTACCAACATGGAAAATGGAAGCCTGTCCATGTCAGACATGACATACAAAAACTGCAATAGTGCACCCACAGCACATGCAATTTCCTAGAATATTTCTCCAATCCAGAAACATCAGATACCAATAGCAGCCATGTATGTGGTAATGCTGTGAATTGCAAGTTTCATCATCTGGTTTCCTTTGTAACAAAGAAACAACAACCAATCCCTTACAATGAACGCTCTAATTGCACCAGCAGTGCCATATATCGGCCAAAACTGTTCGGTTTTGCCTCCATTTATGCTCCGGTGGGTAAACTTATCCAAGTTGAACCGGTCAGGTTTTCCTGAACCTGTTAAGCCCAAGCACTCCCAAGACTAATCCGAGAACAATCAGATGGAGTGCAAAGACTGCCAGCCAGAAAACATCCCTCCAATGTCTAATTGGTTCTGGTTCACTCACCAAAGGGGATGGGATGCTACAGCTATCACTTGTATTCTGATCCTCATCGGTTGAAACGTCTTCAAGTGCAGGAACAACAAAGACAGGGGTGCCAAAATGCTCCACCACAGATACACTCTGCATATCCTTTCAGTTTCGGGCAACAAATTCACCATGGATTTATCTTTCAATTCACCTTAGGCCTCCCCTGTGGTTACTGATGGACTGTAGCAACAAGGGCTCCGGTAGCGACATGTGGACTGAGTCATGAATTTGGGTTTGGTGAATTCGAATAGATGCATCAAGAAGGAAGGAAGCCCAAGCTCTACGACAGCAATTACACGCCGAGGATGCCATGGCCTTTCTGGATCGGTCTATAAAAGGAAAGTGGGTCAATAGATTGAACCCCTTTGAGACCAGGCTGTCCCGTCCCAAAACAACGATTAGAAAACCAATTTTAGCATGAGTCCAGCAGTATCTTTCCACCAGTAAAAAAAACCCAAGAAGCTTTTGTGCTTTTGAGGAATCTTAAAATTCCTAATACAAGAGAACTACTCCACTGCACATCTGCTTGCTCAAGTGCCTTCGCAATTGTCATCACCACCATAATCTTCATTTCATCCAGAAGTTCCAGCACCATTTTAACTCTGTTTTCTTTGGCAAAGCCATTAATGACGATTTCAAAGGTCACCCCATTTGGCATCATATGCATGTCCTGTATCATTTCTTAAAGATCATCATTGAAATTATCAGCTTGATAATGTCCTTTGGCATCAGTTTTTCATATTTTTCTAATACACACACATCATGCATTCAAACAAAATCATACGCATGCACTAATGGAATATATACATTGGATGCGGATTATCATAATGCATCACACAAACAATGAATCACATGTAGAAATTAACACAAATGCACAACAAAAGAAATGGAGGTGTATACGACTCGGATGCGCAGCAACACGACAACGCCAACTTTTTCCAACTCCGGTGGAGACCACCTCCCAATTTTATACACACCCACACTTTCTTCCCCCCACTTAACACTTCCATAAAACATCATTCATTAGACTCACAACCCTTTCTCCTCTCTTCTCCTCTCTCTCAAGCTAATAAACCATTAGAATTTCCCTCCTAAATCACCCTCAAATCATCCTTAATTGTAGTAGTAATGTATGAATTCTCACTACTCTCTCTCCAATATTGCTAGATATGATCTTATTTTATGAAGATTCTCTATATTTTTTTTATAGGAGAGCTCTTGGACTCAAGCTATGGGGGGGAGAATGAAGACAACTCACCTATGATGGAACTTGATTAAGTACAAAATTGGTCAACAAAACATCTAGAGGGAGCTTCCACATTGGTGGAACCGCCTTAATGTAGCTTTGGTGGTGTTGATTCCTATTCTATCTTAACCTCCTCCCTAAACACCCTCAAGGCCTATATAAAGGCGCTTTCTCCTTTATAATTTTCAAGAGAGAGCCAAGAGGCCTTCTTCAGCCCTATTGAGCCTTCCCCATTCTCTCTCATGAGCTCATGCAGTTCATTCCCTTACTATAGCTTATGCATGCTCTACAGTGTAATAAGCCCATGCTATTGGTGTCCATATTGTGTATATTGGTTATGTCTTGAGGGTTCTCTATCGCTTGTGCCCTCTTAAGTTTTATTGATTCATCTATTTTTTGTAGTTCTCTCTCTCTCTCTCTCTCTCTCTCTCTCTCTCTCTCTCTCTCTCTCTCTATTTTCCTCTCTTCTCCCTCACAAGCTCCTCTCCCTCTTGCATAGCGTCCTAGTAAAGTTATCTTTATGGTTATGTAACTTATGTGGAAGGGTTTTTAAAGCTTTGGGGGCAGTGGTCAGACTCACTGAATCCTGATGAGAGAGCTCCAAACTGCCTTCAAAAGGATCGATTTATTTTAAGTTTGTACCCCTTGCTCAGGGAGAAGGTAAAGGTGAAATTTCCAAACACTTTTGAAGATATTTTTAGAATCACTAGGGAAAAGAATCGAAAGATTCTCTACCAAGCCCAAGCTAGCCAAGCAGTTTTAGAAAACAACATCAAAACTATGGAGGCCCCTCAAGTTTCCCCAAATATATCTAATGCACCAGGCCGAGGTCAAGAAGACATGATCCAACAAATAAACAATCTTACTAATCAACTAGAGGATTTGAGAGTGAATCTTGTGCAAGGTGCAAGAAGACCTATCGAGGGGAATGGTGGGAATCAACCACAAATACAGTGACAAGCAAGGGAGATGTTGTGTTACAACTGTGGAGAAAATGAACATGACATGCACAATTGTCCTCACCCTAGAATATATGATCACCCTGCCAGAGGTCCTTGACAACATGTAAGCTCTCCTCGTGCTAGGACTCAAGAGCAAGAGCAGTCACAACTTGCAATTTTACAACCACCTTATGTTCAAGCTGAAACCCCTGATGTTCAACCAAATGTTAGTGTCATAAAAATAGAGGAGGTGGTCAAGGATAGAAGGCTCCAAGAAGAAATAGCAAGAGGTGAGATGAAGGTAGATGTAGTAGAGACCATGCCTATCAAGCGGGTACATGTCCAAACTGAGGCAAGCAAGGAAGAAATCAATGAGGCAAGTACATCACGGGCACCTAGAGATGAAGGGAAGAAGAGAAAGACTCGAACTAGGTCTAAAATTGATATCTCAGACTTCCCTTTGGGTTCTCGGACACAACCTTATGATCTGATAGTAGATGTGAACTCTCAAGGGCCAAAAATTACTTGGCCACAACTACTTCATGCCTCTCGAAATCTATGACGACAATGATAAAAAATGGTAAGCACAAGGGCAAGGCAAGGTAAAATGGTTAGTGCAATCAAGGTATATGGCCTCAAAGATATAGTGCCTTTAGTGGAGGCTCAAATCAAAGGTCAACGGATTCAAAAAACATACATCGATAGTAGAGCAGAGGTTTGTGTAATGACAAAAAAGCTTATGCATCAATTAGGCTTAGAAGTAATGGAATCCTCAACCTTTAGGGCAAATATGGCCAACAATGATGCAGTCACATGTGTGGGTGTAGTGAAAGCTTTGAGAGTTTCTGTTTTTTGAATCACAGTAGTAGTGGATGTTTATGTGATGCCAGTAAAGGGAGAAGGATATCCCCTCATCCTACGGAGACCTTGGCTTATGGGCATCGGAGGTAGGCAAGATTGGACAATAGGGGATCAGAAGTTGAGGTACTACAGTGAAGCATCACATCCAACTCAAAGAAGGAAGCAAACCTATAGTACAAAGATTGAGAAGACTGAGAGTTGTGGAACAGGATGCACAGTTGACGGAGGTGAAGAGACTCTTGAATGCAGGATTCATATACCCAGTGGAAGATTCAAAATGGGTCTCCCCAGTAGTAGTGAGGCCAAAGAAAAATGGTAAGTGGCGAGTATGCATAGATTACAAGCCACTAAATGTTGCAACAAAGAGGGACCACTCCCTCTCCCATTTCAAGATGAAATCTTGAATGAAGTAGCGCGACATGAGTGGTATACAGTGTGTGATGGCTACTCTGGCTACTTCCAGATACGCATTGCAGAGGAGGATCAAAAGAAGACTACTTTCATCACACCATGGGGCTATTTTTCCTTTCTGGTCATGCCCTTTGGTCTCATAGATGCCCCAACAACCTTTCAATGATTCATGAATATGGTGTTCCAACCTTACTTTGGTAAGTGCATAAGGGTTTTCATAGATGACTTTTGTATTTACAACTCAAGGAGTATACATCTATGCAAGGTTGATGGTGCATAGATCGGATGCTGTATGCTCGCGTAGTGAATGCCGGAAGGTCCCCAAGAACAATGAACTCTACTTTTTGCACAAATTACAAGGTAAAAAGCATGAACGACAAGAGCAAGAGACCAATTGGGTGCAATCTCTCCCCATACCTTGTGTGAGCGCTTCACAAAGCATGTATTTTATGTATATTTCATCTTCATGCTCAATAATAGCCCAATTTACAAAAATATATCAAGCTTTTAGCTTTTGAGTTTGCTTTTACAAAAATAGGAATAAAGCTAATGGACGGTGCCCATAGAGTCTGGCACACCCAATACAATGTCCAAATAGAAATAACATAACCGTGCGCCCATGCACATACAAAATAATAAATAATCGATGCCTCAATAAATAGGCATGACAAAATATAGGCGTGGTGCCTATCAAAATATAATCCATAGATCGAATACTCGCTATCCTCCAATGCTTTCCTCCGCCACTATTGCTATCTCTACACATCAACTGAAGCATTCACAATCGTTAGTAAAATAATACAATTAAACCGACTAAAGTGAATACCTAGCAGTCTTTAGCTACGTAAATAAATCAACTGGTTAGAAATAAATCCTAACCTTAATTTATTACGAGTGCGCACTCTAAACTCATAAATATTTATTAATTTAATATGCATTTTGCGGAATCACCCGCTATGGAATCACCCATGTACACACTAAATTAATGAAATGCCCGAAAAGGACAGGCGTCCCCATCAACTTCTTGCACAAAGAATCCACTTTCTGTATGAGCCCCGGTCATTAAAGTTTACGGAATCCACCGTAAAACCTCACGGAATCCATCGTGAAATATGCCTCCTGGCATCATACTCCCGGGGTGGGATAGCAATTGACCTCAATTGCTATTAGCTCAATGTGGAGCTAACAAAGTGGGGAAAGAATTTAAGTCTCTAGCGTGCATCCATTGTGCTTCCTCTACAGGATGGTTCTTAAATTTAACTAGATATCTAGAATACCTTCGGCCAGTTCTAGTGGTCATAAAATCAGTGTCTATAATAGCTTCTGGTTCAAGTATTTCAGTCTCTTCCTCTAATAAAGGTGGGTTTTCATAAACAGGGTGCACAGGTAATTGGCCTCTAAATGGTCTCAATAAACTAATGTGAAATGTGTTGTGAATTTTCCAATGAGGTGGTAATTCTAACTTGAATGCATTGTCATTAATTTTATGAATGATCCTAAATGGTCCATAGAATCTGGGGGCTAATTTGACAACTGAATGTCTATCTACACTTTGCAGTCTACGTTTTTCTATTCTCAACCAAACATAATCATCAACTTTAAATTCATTGCTTGTCTTTTCTTGTTGGCTTGTTTGGTATATGATTGCTGGGCTTTAGCAATCATATCTTTAACCTCATCAAAAATAGTATTATGCATACTAGCAATATCATCAGCACTTTGAATTCTATTTGACAAAGATGCAACAGGTGTAGATAATCTATATCCATAAATCACTTCAAACGGTGCTTTCTTTGTAGATGTGTGTGGTGTATTGTTATATGCAAACTGTAATAAATGTAAATGTGTGTCCCATGTCTGTGGTTTAGAAATAGTATATGCACGTAAAAGATCTAGAATTGTGCTATTAGTGGCTTCTGTTTGTCCATTAGTTTCTGGATGAAATGCAGATGAGAAATCAATCTTTGTGCCCAGGTTAGCAAACAGAGTAATCCAAAAATTGTTACAAAATCTAGAATCACGATCTGAAATAATAACTTTTGGCAATCCATGTTAGTAAAAACAGTTTTCAAAAACAATTGTGCTGCTTGTGATGCTGTTAAAGTTTTCTTACATGGAATGAAATATGCTTGTTTACTAAATCTATCTACAACTGTCCAAATCATATCATGGTTAGATTTAGTATTAGGTAAACCAGTAATGAAATCCATAGAAATTTGTTCCCAAGGTTTAGATGGAATAGACAAAGGCATAAGTAATCCATACTGTTTACCATGATGTCTCTTAACTCTTTGACAAATCAAACATTCAAAAACAAAGTTAGATACATCAGCATCCATATGCGGCCAATAAAAATCTTCAGTTAACGTACGTAAGATAGATATGATACCTCTATGACCTTTATATGGGGGACAATGAATTTCATTCAAAACAAAAGATCAAAATGGAATTGTAACACACAATCTCTTTTCATAAAACATAAATCCATCATTATATGACAATGAATCAATAGGAATCAAATTATTTTGAACTAATTTATTCCAATCAGCATGAAGAGTAATATCCTGATGATATGTATCTTTCATAGCAATCAAAGAATCAAAAGATATGACAGAAATATTATGAATGGCAGGTCTTCTACTCAATGCATCAGCCACTACATTTTCTTTTCCGGGTTGGTATTGAATGATATGATGAAACCTTTGAATAAAGGAGGCCCATTTGATATAACGGTCAGAGATTTGGGGTTGGCTAAGTAAATGTCTAATACTTTGCTGATCGGTCTTAATCATAAATTTTGAACCCATTAAGTAGTGTTTCCACTGTCTTAATGCTTGTACAACTGCTAATAGTTCTTTGTCATATGTGGAATATTTCAGCTTAGAAGGTTTCAACTTACAACTAGAATAGGCTATAGGATGATTGTCTTGCATAAGTACAGCTCCTATTCCTGATCCACTAGCATCGGTCACTACTAGAAAGAATGGTCTATTAAAATCAGGCAATTGTAGAACAGGGGCATGTGTTAATGCATGTTTCAGTAAGTCAAAGGATTTCTGTTGATTTTCGGTCCAATGATAGACAATACCTTTCTTCAGAAGTTTGGTTAATGATAAAGCAAGTAATGAAAAATTACATACAAACTTCCTATAGAAACTAGCAAGACCAAGGAATGAGCGTAACTCATGCACGTTTTTAGGTACAGGCCAATTCAATATTGCATCAATTTTCTTAGGATCAACTTTAATTCCATCAGATGATACAATATGACCTAAATACTCAATTTCTCTTTTAAAGAATTCACTCTTTTCAGGATTTGCATATAGTTGATTTTCTTTTAATAATTGAAAAACCAATGACAAATGCTCATAATGCTCTTTCTCATTTTGACTAAACACCAAAATATCATCAAAGAAGACAATTACACAATACTGATATTTCAGAAATATACGGTTCATAATTCTACTAAACGTAGCAGGTGCATTCGTCAATCCAAATGGCATGACTAAAAATTCGTAATGACCAAACTGTGTTCTAAATGCAGTCTTGAATATGTCAGACTTATCTAGTCTCACCTGATGATAACCAGACTTAAGGTCGATTTTACTAAATATAGCAGATCCTTGCAGTTTGTCCATAAGGTCATCAACTCTAGGAATGGGATACCTATTCTTTACAGTGATCTTATTTAAAGCTCGATAGTCAATGCACATACGATAGGTATTATTCTTTTTCTTGACTAACAGAACAGGTGCACTGAATGGAGAACTGCTAGGTCGAATCAATCCTCTATTTAGTAATTCCTCAACTTGACTCTAGATTTCTTTTTGCTCTATCTAGTTATGCCTATATGGTGCTTTGCAAGGTGGTTGTGTACCAGGGATCAAATCTATCTTATGGTCTTCTGGAGGTGAAGGAGGTAAACCAGGTGGTAGGTCTTCTGCAAAACAGTCCTTAAAATATGCAAGAAATTCTTTATGCCTAGGATGCATATGATTTTCCTTTACTTGCAATTCATTCACCCAGATGAGATAAGATTTACTACTCTTGCATAATGCATGTTTAGCTTGAGTATGCGAAAGCAGTGGAAAAACATTAGATGCATGCATACCATATAATTCAATAGATTTTCCTTGAAAATTAATATTCATTGAGTGTGTGGAATAATCTATATCTGGGTTATGTTGGTGACACCAAGGCATACCTAAAATAATGTCACTCGACTGTAATGGAACAACTAGAAAATTTCTTCTTTCAGTGTATGAACCAATTTGAATCTCTAAGTCTTGGACTTCCTGTGTACCATTATACCTAGTGCCTAAGAATGCAGCTTTTACGCGATAATGCGTAGGTACAGTCTGTAATTTCAATTCTTTTACTAATTTTTCTGAAATAAAATCATGAGTACTACCGTCATCATGCAAAATAGTCTTTTCCTTTCCATGCACCAAACATTTCATAGTCAATAAAGAATGCGGAGTAGGCATACCTGGTAAAGTATCGGAAGTAGTAGTAGTGTCATTCTCATCTTCAGTGAAATCAGGCATATCTTCATGTTCGTCTTCGTCCATTGCTCCAAGGTAGTTGATATGGGCTGGTGGCTTCTTTGAATGACAATTTGCTGCTAGATGTCCAGGCTGGTGGCATTTATAGCATACTATTGGCTTGGCTTTAGTTACATTGTTTGCAATGGCGGGAAGTCTAGGTACATTTGGATTTGGCTGTGGAATAGGCTTAGGGTTTTGATTGACATTGGATGGTAATGCAGGTGGTTTTGCCCAATTTTTACGGAAAGATGATGAAGAGAAACGACCTGGATTAAATCTTCTAAAATTGGAATTGAATTGTTTAGATCCATAGTTACCATTGCCTTGGAATTGTTGTGGTCGTCTGTCTCTATCCCGTAGCTTATCTTCAGTGTCGTGAGCTAGTGAAATGGCGTCTTCAAGGGTAGCAGGCTTGAACATGTTAACTTCAGCGTAGTAATGCCCAAGAAGTATAGACATATACTTGCACTTATGTGTTGCCTCTGGTACGTCTTCAAGCATGCATAGCTGGAGTAGTGCATTCCAAAAATGCTCTGTATACTGAGGAATAGGCTCACGATCCCATTACTGGAGAAGATCCCATTGCTTGATAGCTTTCTCATGAAATTGTGGTGGAAGGAAATTCTGCATGAACTTCTTCTTGAAATTCTCCCAAGTATCAGGACATTCTATGCTCTTGCGTACTATAGTCCATCGAAGAGATGCTCTGTCTACTAAATGATTAGTGACACACTTGATTTTATCTTTTTCTGCATAGGTTTCTTCATGGAAATAGTCATCAAACTGACTAATGAATGCTAGAACAGTTTTTCCTTCTCGTATGCCATTGAAAGCATGAAATTTGAAACTTCTTTTACTTATCTTTGATTCCTTGCGGATGGTTTGAGCTTCAAGAGTTGCGTCAATGGTACGTCGAATCAGATCTTCAGCTTGAGGTTCTTCTTTGTCGGTAGACACTCTTTGTAAATTTGCCAGTTGAACTTACAATGCTTGCCTAGCCCTTCGTTCTTCTTCCAATTGCATCATGATTAAGTCCAGCTTTTGCTCCATCGTAGGCTCAGGTAGGCTCAGGTAGGTCGTCTTCAGCCATAAGATCGTCAACTTTTGCTCCATCGTAGGCTCAGGTAGGTCGTCTTCAGCCATAAGATCGTCCATATGTGGTTCCGTCATCCTGCAAAACTAAAAAGACCTTTCTCACTCAAAATCAGGTTAGCGGGATGAGCGTAGCTCAAGTTCGGGAATACAAGGCTCACGATCCCATTACTGAGGAATAGGCTCACGATCCCATTACTGGAGAAGATCCCATTGCTTGATAGCTTTCTCATGAAATGCTCTGTATACTGAGGAATAGGCTCACGATCCCATTACTGGAGAAGATCCCATTGCTTGATAGCTTTCTCATGAAATTGTGGTGGAAGGAAATTCTGCATGAACTTCTTCTTGAAATTCTCCCAAGTATCAGGACATTCTATGCTCTTGCGTACTATAGTCCATCGAAGAGATGCTCTGTCTACTAAATGATTAGTGACACACTTGATTTTATCTTTTTCTGCATAGGTTTCTTCATGGAAATAGTCATCAAACTGACTAATGAATGCTAGAACTTGAGCTACGCTCATCCCGAACTTTTGGGTATAGCTTTCTCAATCTTTGAAAAATCTGCGATTTATCCTTCTTCGTATGCTGAAAATGCTTCAGCAAACCTACGTATGGGTAGAGTACCTTCCAATGAACAACTTTGCAGTTCGGAGTTTCTGCGCAGGAACAGTCCTTCTAGGAGTTTTGAGCACAAGTCAGTTCTGACTCCAGTTGACTAGTCTGACTTGCAAAGTTGCAGACTTATGTGACTTGCAGACTTGCAAACTTGCAAAACTTATTCAATTTACGAAACTTGTAGAACTTGACCTGCTTTACGGGACTTGCAGAACTTCAGTTTAATGAATTTGCTGAACTTGATTGATTGTCTAGCTTTAGGTGACTTAGAGAAGTAAGAAGCTTTAGTGCTTCTGTTCAACGTCGATTTGGAGGACAAGAGGATGTCCACGGTGCAAATTTCTGCCTTTAGAACAGCCCGCCATCCTCACGATTCGTTTTTTTTTAAAATAAAGCTTTAGTTCAATTAACTAAAGCTTTTAAACTTTGAGGTTTAAGCTTGTTTAGCAATGGAAAATAGGAGCTTATCTCTGGTTATCCACGACTTAATGAAGGAGATGAAGGAGTGGTCCTCCACCTCTGTAGCCCGGTCCTTCGCGATCTAATGACAGAAACAGGGGTTCTTGATCGCCAGAAGTCTGCCTGTATCGACGGTTCGCGACGAGATTGACCATAGAGCCCGATCATTCCAGGAGCTCCGCCTTCGCATGAGATGGGTAGCGATTGGAAGCTCTTGATCTCAGCTCCGCTTTGATACCACTGGTGCGCAGATCGGACGCTGTATGCTCGCATAGCGAATGCCGGAAGGTCCCCAAGAACAATGAACTCTACTTTTTGCATAAATTACAAGGTAAAAAGCATGAATGACAAGAGCAAGAGACCAATTGGGTGCAATCTCCCCCCATGCCTTGTGTGAGCGCTTCACAAAGCATGTATTTTATGTATATTTCATCTTCATGCTCAATAATAACCCAATTTACAAAAATATATCAAGCTTTTAGCTTTTGAGTTTGCTTTTACAAAAATAGGAATAAAGCTAATGGACGGTGCCCATAGAGTCTGGCACGCCCAATACAATGTCCAAATAGAAATAACATAACCGTGCGCCCATGCACATACAAAATAATAAATAATCGATGCCTCAATAAATAGGCATGACAAAATATAGGTGTGGTGCCTATCAAAATATAATCCATAGATCGAATACTCGCTATCCTCCAATGCTTTCCTCCGCCACTGCTGCTATCTCTATACATCAACTGAAGCATTCACAATCGTTAGTAAAATAATACAATTAAACCAACAAAAGTGAATACCTAGCAGTCTTCAGCTACATAAATAAATCAACTGGTTAGAAATAAATCCTAACCTTAATTTATTACGAGTGCGCACTCTAAACTCATAAACGTTTATTAATTTAATATGCATTTTGCGAAATCACCCGCTATGGAATCACCCATGTGCACACTAAATTAATGAAACGCCCGAAAAGGATAGGTGTCCCTATCAACTTCTCGCACAAAGAATCCACTTTGTGTATGATCCCGGGTCATCAAAGTTTACGGAATCCACCGTAAAACCTCACGGAATCCACCGTGGCACGGAATCCACCGTGAAATACGCCTCCTGGCATCAGTTGATGAAGGATTTACTCGCTCAGCTAGGTTGGGTGGACAACTAAATAAGGATAAATGTCACATTGGGGAAAGTAAGGTTACACTACTAGGGCATGTAGTGTTAATTGAAGGAATTGAGGTAGATCCAAAAAAGGCAGAAACATTGCTAGCTCTACCTTTCCCAACCTCCATCAAACAATTAGTCTCCTTCTTACAAAAGCTAAGATATTTGGGTAGATTTATACACTTACTCTCTCAAGCCATATATCCCTTGCAGCAATTGCCACGCCAAGAAACACTTGTATGGAGTGAACAAAGTGAAGGACATTTTAAGGAAATAAAGAAAATGTTGGGGTCACTTCCTATAATCCTCCAGCCTTGTTGGGAAGAAACATTCTTTGTAAACCCTAGCGTGGGAGAAAAGGCCATTGGTGCTGCTCTCCTACAAAAAGATCCAAAAACATCCTTCATGAGGCCTGTGTATTTTTCCAGCCGCCTCATGAAAGCCTTAGAGAAGGCTTACACCTCCATGGAACAACTAGTGTTGGCCCTCATGTTTGCAGTAACCAAATTTCGGCCATATTTGCTTCCAAAGAGGTTTGTGATCATCATTGTGGAGGATATGTTTCCCTATGCACTACAACATATGGAGATCTCTAATAAAATAGCAAAGTGGGTGGTCCAACTTCAAGAGTTTGATTATACAGTGCAGGTTGAAAAAACAACTCGAGCATGCTTGGCTGATATTTTGACAAATAGGTGCTATGAGAAAAATCTCAGGGTGAAAAGAAATGACCTTCCACCACCCCATCAATAAAGACTCTTATAGATGCTTATAGCCTCTACTTTGATGGTGCATACAAGAGAACTAAGGATAAGGCAGCCGCAGGCATTGTTGTTTTCTCTCCTTTAGGAGATAAAATCTATGGTGAAGGAATCATCTTGGAAGGTGTCCACTCTAACAATGAGGCAGAATATCAAGCTTTAATTCATGGTCTTTGTTGGTGTCTTAGTAATTCAATCGAGAGGTTGAATGCTTTTGGAGACTCCATGCTATTGGTAAGGCAGATGCAAGGTACATGGGCATGCAAAAATACAAACCTCTCTAGTAAAATGAGAGAGGCCAAATCTCTTATGAGAAGATTTAGGGAGGCACAAGTACATCATGTGCCAAGAGACTAGAACAAGGATGCTGACCATCTAGCATCATCAAAGCTGAATGAGTCAATGGTGGGAGCAGTGGCTATCAAACCCCCATTTCAGCAAGGCAAGGAAGACTTAGAAGATATTCTACACCTCTTAGAGCAAGGAGAAGCTCCCAAACACTTGACTAAGGGAGAAAGACAGTGGCTAGCTCGGAAGGCTACAAGATATCGTATGGTAAATAATAGTTTGTATTTGTTGCTACCCTTTCTATGCAGAATACATAAAAGAATATAGAAATACATCATGAAGCAAATACCTAATCTCACACCCAGAAATCATAGTAACTCAAAACCAACCATAGGAAGGCATAGATACACTACATTCAGCATCACTATTCAGAAAATAGAGAGTAAATCACACAAGACATGCTACAAATGAGATCAAGATTTCAACCATGATGGCGCCAACTGCCAGATCCTCTTCATAATTAGGTAGAAACCTCATACATTAGGCGTGATCATCACTAGTGATCAGATAGACAAGAAGAACACACAAAATGCCTCATTAGGTCACGTTTTTCAACTGCCCCCAAAACAGCACTTCATGAGGCAATAAACTTCATAAGACATATAAAGGCTGCTTTACATAGGAAATAGTAATAACTAAGGTAATGCACCATTCTAAGGGTAAATGTAGTGTCAAGCCAATGGCTAACAGTATTGTCTTGGTAAGAATGGTGTACTTGGAAAAGTGCCTTCAAAGTGGGAAATTGAAGAAATCTTTAAAGCTTGCCATGATGATGTGTGTGGAGGCCACTTTGCACACGACATCACAAGTAGAAAGGTTCTACAAGCCGGCTTTACTTGGCCCAATCTACACCGAGATGTCAAATATTGGTGTCAAACATGTGAAGAATGTCAGAAATCAGGACCATGATGGCTTATAGTAGAACCCCAAACCCTAATCAAGGTCCTCACTGCCTCTATTGAACATTATTCCACTGCCTTGGCTGGTCAGTACCCCATTGCTTAGGTGGCTGACCCTTCCTACCAAAGCCTCTAAATCCTTTTTGCTGTGCCAATTTAGGTGCAATTTGGTTAATTGGTACTGCCGGAGATGTTGTTTTTGCCTTGCATTCCGTACAACTAGATTATACCAGCATTCTCTAGCCTCATGACCCACTTTCTGACAAATGGTACATGACTTTACACTCCTGGAAGTTGTTAATACTCCCATCCCCAACAGTTGCTTCTTAATTTTCTTTTCCAACCTTTTTTCCAAGGCCATTTTTTCCTCTTTCTCTTTCCCCTTCTTACTATCCCTAGAAGAGATTTTATCTTTCATGGATTTCTTTTTGTATCTCCTCTGTCTACGCTTACTTCGATTATCATCTGAGTCACTAGATTTGGTTTCCGACTCAGAGCCTGATGAAGTATCTTCATCCTCACTACTATCCTCTGAATCAGAACCATCAAAGTCAGAGTCTGAAGAATCATGTTTACTCTTCTTCTTGGATCTACTTTTACCAAGCCTCTTTTCCACTCGCTGGGCTGCTTCAACCAGCCGATCTATACTATTATTGTTTCCAATTTCTGCATTAGCAATTTCCGCTACAATAGCTTTGTCCCAACCCTTAAAAAAATAAGAGTATTGTAACTCCATAGAAGGTCTATCTTCCTAATTCAACCTGTTTAATAGATTTTTAAATTTTTGTGCGTAATCCTACACTAACATTGTCTTCTGCTTGATCTGCTTCAACCTTTTCAACACATCAGTAGCTGTCTTATGCTTTCTAAACCTACTTAAGAAAGCAGTTTTAAGGTCAACATATGTGGTAAAGTATCCAGCATCATAAGTATTATACCAATCCATAGCTTTATCCTTGAAGGTTGCAGCAAACTGCTGTAATTTAACTTGATCCCCAAACATATTGTTGAAGCCACTGGCCACCCACCTTGTCTCAAACTGAGCGACATGACAATCCGGGTCTTCCTTCCTCCTCCCTGAGAATTTAGATGCCCTAACCTTAGGGTTAAGTGGTGGATTAGGATTCATAATTTGGAACTTCTTCTTCTTCAATGGGGGTAAGGGATCAAAAGTTAAAGACTTCCTAGCAGTACCCACTGGTCTCCTTAACAGGACTGCACTTCCTAACACCAAATGCTGTAATCGCTGTGCTGCACGATCCGGAGGGGTTGAAAGATCTTGTAAGTTAAGTACTCATTTTGCTTCATCAGGAGAACTTGAGGGAGATTCAGTAGACGACGCAGGGGAATGATACACAGTAGTGGTACCAGCAATAGAGGTACCAACATCCTGGAACTCCTCTCCAAAACATGGAAACTCCCCCTCATCCAGGGTGTCAATTCCTCCTGCTTCCTGGATGTCATTCTGCAATAACTCCCTTTGTTGTCCTGCCAATAACTCCCGTAATTCTCTAGATTTGCTTCGGGTTTGAATAACATTTGATCGGTATGGGTAATTTGCTGACATATATGAAGAAATGCAAAGTTAAACATGTAATCTGCATCATGCTGCTTGAAGCAATATACCACTGCCCCAAGAAGCATCTAGATTTTTAGATATATATCATCAAAGAAAAATATTTCGACTATGGTTCAACATCCAGAAATAAAAACCACATAAAGAGTGTTAGATTGTCTTGATTCTGGTTCTGATTCTTCATGCAGAAAACTGTTGCTTCATGCAGCAACTGCGAACATCTGCGCTTAACCTTCATCATTCTAAATAATGTTTCAACACAGAGGTTCCAAGGCAATGGCAAGATCGCCAAAGTGTTGCTGCCCTTTCTATGCAGAATACATAAAAGAACATAGAAATACTTCATGAAGCAAATACCTAATCTCACACCCAGAAATCATAGTAACTCATAACCAACCATAGGAAGGCATAGATACACTACATTCAGCATCACTAATAAGAAAACAGAGAGTAAATCACACAAAACATGCTACAAACGAGATCAAGATTTCAGCCATGATGGTGCCAACTGCCATATCCTCTTCATAATTAGGTAGAAACATCATACATCAGGCGTGATCATCACCAGTGATCAGATAGACAAGAAGAACACACAAAATGCCTCATCAGGTCACGTTTTTCAATTGCCCCCAAAACTGTACTTCATGAGGCAGTAAACTTCATAAGACATATAAAGGCTGCTTTACATGGGAAATAGTAATAACTAAGGTAATGCACCATTCTAAGGGTAAATGTAGTGTCAAGCCAACGGCTAACAGTATTGTCTTAGTAAGGATGGTGTACTTGGAAAAGTGCCTTCAAAGTGGGAAATTGAAGAAATATTTAAAGCTTTCCATGATGATATGTGTGGAGGCCACTTTACACACGACATCACAAGTAGAAAGGTTTTACAAGCCGGCTTTACTTGGCCCAATCTACACCGAGATGTCAAATATTGGTGTCAAACATGTGAAGAATGTCAGAAATCAGGACCATGATGGCTTATAGCAGAACCCCAAACCCCAATCAAGGTCTATGGGTCATTTGAGAAGTGGGGAATTGATGCCATAGGGCCTCTACCACGCACTCCATCAGGAAAACAATATATTATCATGGGGGTAGATTACATGACTACATGGACCGAGGGTATGCCAACTAGAAGAATCACTGCTAAGGAAGTGAGTAAATTCATCTTTGACCACATTTGTTGTAGGTTTGATACCCCTCTTGAAATACTATCAGATAGAGGACCAGGGTTTAGAGCTAATGTGGTGGGTGAACTCATGCAAAAGCTAAACATTCAACGATGACACTCTACCCCTTACGACCCTCAATGCAATGGATTGGTGGAGAAGATAAATGGAATGATTTGTAAAATCATCAACAATCAAGTACATTCAAGCCCCCGGGATTGGGACAAGCACATTAGTGGAGCTCTATGGGCTTACAGAACCTCCTTCAAAACCATGTTAGGGTTCACATCTTTTCATCTAGTTTATGGACAAGAGGCTCTTTTGCCTATTGAGGTCAAATTAGATAGCCTTCGGGTATTAGGTGGCACAGTAGGCTCTCAAAAGGAGAAGTTACATCAAAGATTACTGGACCTAGAGAGGCTACAGTTGGATCGTGAAGAAGCTATCAACCACTACTCCCAGGAAGCTGAGAAGCGTAGAGAAAAGTTCAACAAGAAGCTAGCAGATAAAAACATCAAGGAGGGATCTTTAGTGCTTCGATATGACAATCGCTTTGATAAAAGAAAGGATGGCAAGTTTCTCTACCGGTGGGAGGGACCATTTTGGGTCACAAAAAATTTCAACAATGGCTCCAACAAACTTCAAGACATTGAGGAAAAAGTGCACAAGACTAGGGAAAATGGATGGCACTTAAAACCCTATCACATCAGGGTGGGGTCAGCTCAAGATACCAAAGAGTCTAGAGGCATAAATACCTCTAGCCAAGTTGGGGGGGGATATATGATCCGAGAAAATCACAAAAAAATATTTGTCTAACACTTTGTTGATTTTTTGTACATTTAGAGGTTTGAAATAAAGAAGAGGGTGGGAACAACCTCTTGGGAAATCCAAGAAATCACTAGATGGAAATATTTCATGGACCGGTTTACCAAGGGGAGGTGAAGAGTAAAGATCAATGGAGGAAGGTGAAGGGAAAATGTGTAATGTGAAAAGAAAAGACATGAAATGGATTTGGAGCCTTCCAAAGGGCATGTGAGGCTCATAATGTCATGGCTTTGGAGCCTTATGATAATTCAAATAAATGGGACCCTTCTTGGAAGCATTAGTGGAAGGAAAATCAGGCACATGATTTTGTAAGTTTTTTTAAAAAATACTTCCACTCCGATCCAAAAAATCTTTTTTAACATAAAAGTTATAGCGCGTGAGCTAAAGTTTTGGCTGGTATTTTTTTATAAATTTTTGGAGCTACAAGTTGGGAGATATGGCCAAAATGGTGGATACCAATTTTTTTCCAACTCCGGTAGAGACCACCTCCCAATTTTATACACACCCACACTTTCTTCCCCACACTTAACACTTTCATAAAACATCATTTATTAGACTCCCAACCCTTTCCCCTCTCTTCTCCTCTCTCTCAAGCTAATAAATCATTAGAATTTCCCTCCTAAATCACACTCAAATTATCCTTAATTGTAGTAGTAATGTATGAATTCTCACTACTCTCTCTCCATTATTGCTAGATATGATCTTATTTTATGAAGATTCCCTATATTTTTCTTATAGGAGAGCTCTTAGACTCAAGCTATGGGGGGAGAATGGAGACAACTCACCTATGATGGAACTTGATTAAGTACAAAATTGGTCAACAAAACATCTAGATGGAGCTTCCACATTGGTGGAACCGCCTTAATGCAGCTTTGGTGGTGTTAATTCTTATTCTATCTTAACCTCCTCCCTAAATACCCTCAAGGCCTATATAAAGAGGCATTCTCCTTTGTAATTTGCAAGAGAGAGCCAAGAAGCGTTCTTCAGCCCTATTGAGCCTTCCCCATTCTCTCTCATGAGCTCATGCAGTTCATTTCCTTACTATAGCTTATGCATGCTCTACAGTGTAATAAACCCATGCTATTGGTGTCCATATTGCATATATTGGTTATGTCTTGAGGGTTCTCCATCTCTTGTGCCCTCTTAAGTTTTATTGATTCATCTATTTTTTGTAGTTTTCTCTCTCCCTCTCTCTCTCTCTTAGTTTTTCTCTCTTCTCCCTCACAAGCTCCTCTCCCTCTTGCATAGCATCCTAGTCCGCTCTTCCATGACTAGGTGGTGCCCTTAGCTCATTCACTTTATGGCAGAAGGGAGTTTGGCATAGTATAGAGGCTACCATACCGAATTTCCTTCGTCACTTGTAAATGCAAAATTACTACTTGGTAGAAATGCTATACATGTTTTGATTGTTTATGGGTGTGACTGAAAAGGCTATCTTGATTATTGTGGATGTGATGTTATTAAAGATGAATCAAAATATAACTAAAGAAGAAATGAGATTGACAACATACTTCTCCTATGAGGATTTCCATGGTTGGCTTTATAACCTAGCTAGATATTATCTTTTAGAGTGTGAGATCACCACCTAGACAATGAGGTCAAGGATTATGAGGAAGGTTCCCTCTTATGATGGTATGGGACTAGATGAAGACTCTGCTCATGTTAACATTGGATCTTGCTTGCCTAAGCTAAGAAAAGAAATCCTTAGTTCTACACGACGTTGGATATTGAGGAGAACCCAATTACAGAAAGGGGTTAGTGTGAGGCACCAAAAGGTGGTTGAAATATCCAATGGTGAGATATTAGTCTCAGAATTGAGGGTGGCTAACTTTATTGGATAAGAATTGCTTGACCAATGTTGAAATGATTATTTTCAATGGTTTTTATGCTTTTTGCAAAGGCATTTTGAACCTCATGTAATGGCTAATTGACAAAGCTACTTTCATATGTCCTCAGAGCATGATAGAATCCTTAATTACATAATTAAAATTTCACATGAGTTAGGTTTAAAGTGGATGGAGACCTAACATGATGATGCTATCTTATAGATTGGTGGACCTGATTAATCATATGCTTTCCTCGTGCTTTCTTTACCCTATGATATTGTACTTTCCCTATGAGCAATTCCATGGTTAGCACCATTTTAGGGGGCTGAAGTGGCATTATGTCAAGGTAGAGGGGTGTAAAATATTACACGGCGCAGCGAACAGAATCTGAGAAAGAGATAGAGAGTACACAACAGATAAGAGGAGAATCAGTAAAATTCTTTAACTCCAAACAACTGATACAAAGATGGCTCTGTCCACCCGTGCGCTTCCACTGTGTGAAGCTTAGATGGCGATCTAGACAGAAGATAGGTGAAGAGCTTAAGGCTAGCTGGAACAACAACTCTGACTGGGTGAAAGATGAGTGTGAGATGGCTGCGAAGGGGTTTAGCTTTTATAGCCCGCGAAGGTCGTTAGGTCGGCCTGCTGACCGACCTACCATATGAGCCTCCACTAGTCGGCTAGGGAATATTCCCTTTACCATCGGGCCGGGGCCCCTTTTAACTCCCTTACCACGCAACTCAATGCAATGTGCCTCGAGTTGCTACCAGCTTAACCACTCCGTCTAACCCAAAGATTAGACCCACAACAGTCACCTTTTTGCCATCCGGTCACATAGACCTCATCTGATATACAAGTCAGGACTCAACCAATGTCCGGGCTCACATTTGGCTTCTCCTCATAATGGGGGCCTTACAACTTTGAGCACCATGGATCATTGGTAGCACCTAATGAGGGTGGGGCATTGATCATATCTAACACCCCCCCTCAATGTCCACCCATAGGTGAACTATCTCCTCGGCCCAATGCCGAGTCTATGAAGATGAACTTGAAGCAGATCCTTCGTAAGTGCTTTGGTGAAGATATCTGCTCCATTCTCCTCTGTTGGACAGTAGACCAATTCCACTATCCCATCCTCCATCAAATCACGCACATAGTGATACTGGATCTCTATATGTTTGGTGCGTGCATGAAACACTGGATTTTTGGCAATGGCGATGCAACTCTGATTGTCACATCTCAGCACAGTTGGTTCTTCATCCTGCACTCCCATATGCCATAGAACCCTTCTCAACCATACGGCCTCACATGCAGCAAAACATGCTGCCTTGTACTCTGCTTCGGTAGAAGACAATGCCACTGTTGGTTGCTTCTTACTAATCCAAGAGAAAATTCCTGAACCCAAAGAGAAACAATAACCAGAAACTGACTTCCTGGAATCAATGTCTCCTGCCCAATCTGAGTCACAGTTCCCCACAAGAGAAGTTCCGAAACTGTATGTGATACCATAGTCAAGAGTTTTCTTCAAGTATCTGAGCACCCGCATCCCAGCCTTCCAATGACTCTCATGAGGTTTGTTTGAGAACCTGCTCAAAACACCAACAGCAAAACTGATATCTGGTCTGGTGTTACACAAGTAGATTAGACTGCCGACCAACCTCCTATACCTCCCAATGTCTGCTAGTACTGATGTATCCTCAACGGATAACTTTACATTCACCTCCATAGGTGTAGCTATCTCCTTGCACTCGGTCATGCCAAATGCCTTCAAGATCTCCCATGCATACTTCTTCTGAGAGATGAAGATCTTTCCTGGCTCTTGCCAGACTTCAATCCCCAAACAATAGTGCAGCAAGCCCAAGTCTGTCATTTCAAACTCAAAACTCAAAGCCTTTCGAGTTTGGTTGATCATATCTTCATAGTCACCTGTAATAAGAAGGTCGTCCACATATAGGACAATCACTACAGACTTTTTACCATCCCTGTAAACATACAAGTTAGCATCTGAGGCACATCTTTTGAAGTTTAGGTTTAAAAAGAACCTATCTATCCGCTGGTACCATGCTCTGGGGGCTTGTTTCAGCCCATACAATGCCTTCTTCAGTTTACACACTTTGTTCTCAGAATGGGGGGCCTCAAACCCTGGTGGCTGAGCCACGTACACCTCCTCCTTGAGGTCACCATTTAAGAACGCTGACTTAACATCCATTTGGTACACTGGCCACTTCTTGTGGGCAGCCACTGCAAGTACCGTGCGAATAGTGGTCATTCTGGCAGTTGGGGCAAATGACTCTTGAAAATCAAACCCTTCAACTTGTGAAAATCCTTGGGCAACCAGTCTAGCTTTGTACTTTTCTAAGGTACCATCAGCCTTGTACTTTACCTTCCAGATCCACTTGGTGCCAATAATCTTCCGCTTTGCTGGCCGATCCACTAGCTCCCAAGTGTCATTCTTCATTATGCTGTCATACTCCGCCTGCATAGCAGCCTTCCATGATGGATCTGCAAGTGCTTCTTCTAAGTCAGTTGGCTCCTTTACTTCTCTCATAATCTCAACCATCAAGGCCATGTTGACTATGTGAGCAGAAGCCCTCCTTTGCTCCTCTATTCTCTGAGACCTCCTTGGTCCGTCTGCCTTCTCCTCAATAGATGCAGGCCTAGGATTATTGTGGTCATAGAGCTGCTTCACCCAGCGCGGCAATGGCTTTTCCGGTGGGGTGATGTCAGGTTGGTGAACTTTTTCCTCATCATCTGAAGATGATGCTTCCTCCTCCTTAAGGATAGGGATAGCTCTCGGGACAGGTTCATAGTGGACTACTTCTTCGCTTGATGATAAAGTGGAAGACCTTGCCTTCTCCTCCTCCACTGTATGCGGCTCCTCCTTGAACACCACATCACGGCTCGCGATGATCTTCTTTGCCTCTTGGTCATATAACTTGTAAGCCTTCTGCTCATCACTATAACCCAAGAAGATACATTTTCTGCTTTTTGGTTGTAACTTGTTTCTCTTCTCATCTGGAACATGTGCATAACATTCACATCCAAAAATTCTGAAATGTGAAACAGATGGTTTCTTACCAGTGTAAGCCTCATGAGGTGTTTTTCCCTTGAGAGCCTTTGTGTAGCTCCGATTTAGAATGTAGACTGCAGTATTAACAGCTTCAGCCCAAAAATGGTTAGGCAATCCCTTGCCCTTTAGCATGCATCTTGCCATCTCCACAATGGTACGATTCCTGCGTTCCACAACACCATTCTGCTGAGGTGTGTGAGGCGTCGTCAATTGACGCTTGATCCCTTTGCTCTTGCAAAAGCCTTCAAACTCCTTTGAGTTGAACTCACCACCACCATCTGTTCTAAATTTCTTCACACTTTTCCCTGTTTCATTCTCAACAAGTATTAGCCATTCTTTAAACTTACCAAAAGCTTGAGCCTTATCACGAAGGAAGTACACCCACATCTTCCTACTGTAGTCATCGACAATCAACATAAAATAAGAAGATCCCCCCAAGGCCTGTGTAGGCATCTTACCACACAAGTCAGCATGCACCAACTCTAGAGGAGCATGTGCTCTATTCTTGCTTTCTTGTGGAAATGCCTTTCTCTGTTGCTTGCCCATCATACAAGCTTCACATGGTTCCTTCAATTCAGTTATTGCAGGTAGGTGAGCAACCATACCTTGCTTTTGCATCTCCTTCAATACTGCAAATCCGATGTGTCCAAACCTTTCATGCCAAAGCTTACTTGTGCCCACTCCAGCAGTGGCTGTAAGAGCACTTAGCTCATACAGGTTGTTCCTTCTTTCTCCTTTGCCAACAATTGTGCCAGCACTATCAATAATTTCTGCACCTGTCTTCTTGAACCTCACTTCATGACCAAGATCAGTTATGGCAGCAACTGATAAGAGATTTCTCCTGATTTCGGGAACATACAACACATTTGAAAGCTTTTTGACTTCACCATTTGCAGCAACAAAAGAAATAGTACCTGTGCCCGCAGCAGGGCATTTAGCATCATTTCCAACCGTCACAGTGATGGATTCTTGTAGAGGCTGCATAGAACTGTATAGACCTTTCTTGTTGGTCATGTGACGGGAGGCCCCACTATCCAACACCCAAGAGTCAGTGGTAGATTCTTCTTGCGCCGAGGAGCACACTTCCTCAATGGTCGCCATGAATAATTCCAACTCTGCTTCAGCCGTATTGGCTGTCTCTTTCCCTTTAGTTTTAAGGGTACCATTCTTTTCATCTGCCTTCTTGACACGACAATCTGCAATTGCATGTCCTTTCTTCTTACAGTAGAAGCACTCTCCTTGAAACTTCTTCTTGCCGCCCTTTTTCTTTTTGTCACCATCATTTTTGGTGGAGGAAACACCTTTGCCTTTTGCATTGGCAGAGAATGCAGCATCTCCATTGTTGCTTCCTTCTCGGGCTTTCAGCCTCAACTCCTCCTCCATTAATAATGCACAAAACTCCTCAAAAGTCAAAGCTTGAGGTCTCACCTGAGTATTAAGGGCAGTTACTAGTCCATCAAACTTTTGTGGACAAATCCGAAGACACCTCCGAGCTAGCTCTTCGCTAGTCTTTTGTATCCCAGCGCCAGCCATCTGGTCGCGCAGATTCTTAATCCGAGTGATGAATGCTTCAACCGTCTCTCCTTCAGCAAACTTCTCCGCTGCTAGTTGATTCTCCAAGTTTTGAATCCTTGTTTGGTTTCGTGTTTCATACTGACTCCTTAGTACATTCCAAGCCTCTGACGCTTTGGTTGTATGCTGAATCAGAGTCAAAACACTATCAGAACAGCTTGTAACTAAGGCACACATTGCATCTGCATTCCTTCGTTTCCAAGCTCGTAGAAGATCTGCATTCGGAGGAATCATCACACTAGGATTTGATGGGTCGGGGGTAGGCTGTGGTTCTGCGTCAGTCCCCAGCACAGTCTCCAGAAGCTCATAAGAATCAAGGATAGTTGTAATTTTGAACTTCCACAAGGTGTAGTTTGTACCATCTAACTTGCCTTCGCTGAAGGTTGGTGGACGAATCCTCAGTGTTTGAATAGCCGGTACAGCAGCACCACCTCCTGCACTGCTTCCTGATGCGCCAGAACTGCTTCCCGGAGTCGACATCGTTTCTCTTTGCTGTTGAAGCCTTTGCCTCTTGCACGCTCTCCGATCTCTAGAGCCCCCTGGGCTCTGATACCATGTAAAATATTACACGGCGCAGCGAACAGAATCTGAGAAAGAGATAGAGAGTACACAACAGATAAGAGGAGAATCAGTAAAATTCTTTAACTCCAAACAACTGATACAAAGATGGCTCTGTCCACCCGTGCGCTTCCACTGTGTGAAGCTTAGATGGCGATCTAGACAGAAGATAGGTGAAGAGCTTAAGGCTAGCTGGAACAACAACTCTGACTGGGTGAAAGATGAGTGTGAGATGGCTGCGAAGGGGTTTAGCTTTTATAGCCCGCGAAGGTCGTTAGGTCGGCCTGCTGACCGACCTACCATATGAGCCTCCACTAGTCGGCTAGGGAATATTCCCTTTACCATCGGGCCGGGGCCCCTTTTAACTCCCTTACCACGCAACTCAATGCAATGTGCCTCGAGTTGCTACCAGCTTAACCACTCCGTCTAACCCAAAGATTAGACCCACAACAGTCACCTTTTTGCCATCCGGTCACATAGACCTCATCTGATATACAAGTCAGGACTCAACCAATGTCCGGGCTCACATTTGGCTTCTCCTCATAATGGGGGCCTTACAACTTTGAGCACCATGGATCATTGGTAGCACCTAATGAGGGTGGGGCATTGATCATATCTAACAAGGGGCTAATGCTTAACTCCCCCTCATCTCTCACTCCCTTTGAACTAAGTGTGGGACTAGTTTGCTCTTTGTATCAATCGGTTGCAAAGTGACCTTTCTTTATCGGGTGCTAGATTGCTAATAGAGTCCAAGAAGTCATAGGTCCCTTAGGTTGATCCTAGTGGCTCAAGAACATGGTGTGTGAGATAGAGGCAAAAGTCACCTAACTAGCTAAGTTTGTGAATCCTAAGGAATCTAGATGATGCTACTTAAGAAAGGTGTCTAAGTGAGTACTAAACATTTCCATCCTTGGATTAGCTAGGATTTGATACATCACAAAAATGAAGTTGCTAAGTGAAAAAACAAATTTCAAAGGAAACTCATGCATTTGTGTTTGAAAATATCTTACCTTATTATTATTGGGTTGTAGAAATTTCTACTATTATATAAATTATGAACAAGATACAACAATTGTACATGGTGTGACACCTAAGGAAAACTATTCTAGTAGAAAGTCTAATCTATCCTATCTAAAAGTAAGAGGATGTATTTCTTATATGCATATTCCAAATGATTTGCAGAGAAAATTGGATTTCAAAGAAAAAATATACTTTCATGATATTCTCTTGAAAGTAGAAGAGATATAGATGCTATAATCCTATTATATATGAGTTGAGAGTAAGCAAGGATGTTTTCTTTGATGAAAAAAGTAGCTATTGGCATAATATCTAGATACAATTGATATACATAATAACATGATTCTATAGAAAACAAGTCAGTAGTCATAGACATTGAGTAGGCAATAGGAGGCTCCTAGAGTCATAGGTTTATTGATAGACCTTCAAATGACAAATTGTGGTCACACATCACTCCACCACAAATGTTAAGAAAAGATAAAGAGAAGATTGGATACTCACCTATTGTGGATGATGTATCATTAGGAGAATAGATTAGATGAAGAATTTGGGATTCCACTTTTTAGGAAGCTTGATGATGTGAGGGATGCATAAGAGATGTTCAAGGCACCTAGTAGTGATTTGGGTCCACACAGATCAATGAGACATTAAAAGCCATTTCAATGATTGTCATATGGTATCTATGTAACTTATCACTATACATATATAGCTAAGGTTGTGCAAGCTGTAGAGACCACTCATTATGCTATAGTTGTTAACAAGCATTGTAAGCATGTAATGGAAGTATAACTACAAGTTAAATGGGAGGTGGGGCAATATGATCATTCAACCTTCTACTTCAAGATATTGAAAATTAATATAAGGAAAACTATAAGCTACATAAAAGATCATGATGGAGTAGAACTTACAAATAATGGATATATGATCTCAGCCTTTCAATCTCACCTCACAATGATATTAAGTCAAAATATATCAAGGTTGCAAACTATGAGAGAACAAGGTGGATCAAGAATTGCTTTCAAGGACATGAAGTTGACCTTCATGACAATGCTAATGAACAATTTGAAAGGCTATTTAAATAGAGGATGAAATGGTATATGTATTAAAGAAAATAAAGGACAATAAATATCTAGGGTTTGATACACTTCAAAAGTATTTTCAAGATATGTGGAGAATACTTCACCCACTTAAAAAATTTTTACCTTAAGGAAGAAAGTGTCTTGTAGGATATAGACCAAGGCTTAATTAAATTGGTATCTAAGGCTATTAAGAGGTTAAAAATCTTACAATGGAGGCCTCTAACCATGTTAGGCCTCTTATACAAGTTAATAACAAAGATGGGTAGCATTGAGGATCAATTTTTTGATGCCTTGAGTTCTTCATTTGTGTTAATGTGATATTATCTATGAAAAAAAAGGATGCTATCTTGAATCTTGTGATTTCTATGGATTGGACATTATCAAGTGGCCAAAAAATCAATCCTTATAATCATAGATTTTGACAAGGTATGCAACCATGTGAGTTCAGATTTCATAATTCTGACATTAGAGGCTATTGGCTTTGTTAGAGCCTTTGTGACAAGACTATTGGGGGTTAAAGACCACCAGTGCGCCTGGCCACCTACATTTACTTATACTTACTACCCATACACCTGTACACTATAGGCTAACTACTGGTGGCAACCACAAAAAAGGAACACATATTCAACAACAACTAAAACTGTGAAACTCAACTTTTGGGATAAATGAATTAATCAAGTGACATTGTGAGTTTTTAAGTGCATCTATGACAAATTGTTTGGAAAGCGCTTTGCACAAGATACATTTAAAAATATCAAAAAAACACTAACAAAATGTTGTTGTTTTGTGATTATTCAAGACAATAACAAAACCAAATGGTGTGATAGAAAAACAATGAGAACATTGAAGGTAAACCAGCAATAGAAAGCCTAGGGCTTGCAACCATGATGCAAGTGCATGTGTCGATGCAACGGATGTAATCTCCTAACCCCCACAATCAATCAAGACACTAGCCATAATTTCTCTTTTTATATAGAAAATATACATGTTACTGACCTAATTGCTCACATAATTCAACTAGTTGACTGAGAGACTATAGGGACAACACCAAGCACAATGGAGAGAGCTGAAACATTCAATGGAGCCTCATATGATTTCAAGGCCACTATCAATAACTTCCAATATGCATCTAACTTTGATATTTTGACCATGACCCTTGAAGCTATGGGATTAAAACTTATGGAATTCCAAGGCTATGGGATTGATACTCTAGACTAGTTTGTTGACATCAACAAGGACACTAAATAGGAGCTTCTAACCATGTAAGCAAAAATGAATAGCATTGGAAGAATGATGTTGATCATCAGAGCTGCAAGATCCTAACATGATTTGCTATGTAACCTAGTGCATCAATGCTTATTTGATTTCACCGACATGCTACAAATGGATATGCATATAGCTTTGACCCTCTTAATAGGAATGGAAAACACACCTAGAATTAAAGTCCAAGCTGAAATCCTATTAATAACAAAACAACTAGATATTAATTATTGAACTTGAATTGTCCCTTACAACTTCATTAAATAGTTCAAGTTTGTAAGAAAAATAATCTCATGCATGATATGAAAAAGGTGTAAATCTTCAAACTATGCCTCAAAGATAAGGGACAAATGTCATTTTACTAGGTTGGATGCCATTGAGAAGTCCTCATTCATATTGGTCAAAGATCTCTCTATCAAGAACTCCACAGAGTCTAGTTACGATGACAACGTCATCGTTAACCCAATGAATATTAAGTAGTAAAAATATAAGAGTATGTGAAACTTTCTCTCTAAAGTAAGAAGCCCCTTTGCATGCATACCAATTGCTAAGAGACCCACTACCATGACTGTGACCAAGGCATTCATTAAGGAAATCCACACATAAAGGATTTATAAAATGATGGTAAGAAAGTTGGTTCTCAATTGTTCAATTATGTGCTTGATGAAGTAATTTGCATCGATGACCTGCATCAAGAAAGAAGCAAAGGTAAGAAATCTATGAATAATCATCAAGTCCCTCGGCTAATCCATCATAAGGATGAAGTGGATGATACATAAGACCTTATGGTAGATATGAAAAAAAATATTAAGAGCACTTAAAAATGGTAGAGAACTTGA
Organism: Lygodium microphyllum; assembly: GCF_053477565.2. Classification (NCBI taxonomy): domain Eukaryota; kingdom Viridiplantae; phylum Streptophyta; class Polypodiopsida; order Schizaeales; family Lygodiaceae; genus Lygodium; species Lygodium microphyllum. Next base: position 36,057,880 of record NC_141143.1, on the reverse strand, counting down.
AGCTGCCCCAACTTTACCATTAGAATATGTAGTGCATTCATTATGGTAGAGACCACCTTCTTTCAAAGTGCTCAAGCAACTAGTGCACATATGCATTCATTGTGCATGCTTTGGGTTGAAGCCACATACTATCAAGATTTATTGATGACTCCCAAGGCCTAGCCCTAACTTTGGCTATCCCCAATATAACCGAGGTCTCAATTATCCAATACATCTGTAACCTCTAGCCTTATTAATGTTCAAGATACAGAGACAAGGAGAGAGAGAGACACAGACATGGGAAAAACATAGAGAGTGGAGTACTCTCTTCCATCTTCTTCTTTTTCATTATTCATTATTTTCTAACTTACATACACGATACCAAGTAAGACCTCGGAGCCCCAAGAGGCACACCAAGAACATAGGGGATCTACGGTAAGAAAATTTATCTTGTATCATCAACAACCATCTTTTTCATATTTGGTATGATCACAACAAGGAAAAGAACACTAGGAACAATAAATCTTCACACAGCTTCATAGAAACAATTCTTTCATGACTTTAACTTGAACAAAATTGATTATGCTCTTCTCATTGTTCATAGAATTGATCAAGATATCACAAAGACACAAGAGAATACACCACTTTGAATGGAAATCATCACATGGTATTCTTCTTCAAAAGGTCCATAGCTTTCTCTCACAATCTCTCACTCATAGATACATTATTTTGCATAAATTTGGCTATCTCTCTCACACACACACTCTCATACATGCTCTCTCTCGATAGTACAATGAGATAATCAAGAATAATAATTCATAACCCTTCTTTGTTCATGGATACCCCTCCCAAGAGGTATGTCTAGCATGAAAGGTCACTAGAGCCACTACATAGTCCCTTGAGAGCTCACTATTGTCACTGTTACTTTAGTCTTTACTTCAAGTCTTCAGCAGCTACTTCTTTGAGCTATTTTGAGCTTATATTCATCTCTTCCCAAGATTGGAAAACTTCTCCAAGCTACACATTCATCCATTATCACACTTAAAAAGGTATACAAAACATAATAGAATAGAGACAGAGGCTCTACAGATGATCAATAAAGGGTTAACATAAGGTTATCACAAAGTCTTTAGTTCAACTTAAATCACTCAAAACCATCAAGAATCAATCAACAAGCTTCCAAACACTCTCAAACTTAATCAATCATTATTCCAACCTTTCATATAAAAGGAAAACAGAGCAAAATAGAAGGTCAACATACTCAAATAGGCACAATCAAGCACTAACAAGACATCAACAAAACATGTTAGAACATCATATCTCCACGTAAAACATCATGTCCAAAACCTAATCAAATTCATTGAAAACACTCCCGAACACTTCCAAAACAACTAAACATCATATAAAATGCATAAAAAATCAACCATTCAATCCATAAAAACAACAAAAATCTGGTTTAAAAATCAAGTCATTTGAACCCTCAACATATCACCACACTTAATCAGGGAGCATCCTCACAACCTAGAGAAAAGATAATCCAAGTTCAAAGTACATCTCAGCTTGATCGTCTTTAGCATCTTTAAGAAACACCATCCAAATAGGACCCCATCTTATAACTTATCTAATAAAGAATTACAACGAAAGGAAAACACATTTATGCATTATTACGACTATGAAGATAAAAGCATGATAAAACTTTAAAGGATATAAGAGGTTTGTTTTCTTCTTCGATAAGCATCCATCCCGTAGATAAAATCTCGAACCACCATTAGTCATATTCTCAATCAACTTCATCCTCATCTCAGCATCAACTCCATGCAAGAGGGATAAAATACCACATATATACCATGAAACATATACACAACTCATATGGACACAAGATAATGTAGTCTAAATGGCACATGCTCCCAAACATTGAAGAGGAAGTAGAAATATTTTCATTAAAAAGGATCAATACATCCAAGAGAGTATCCACGGGCTATGTAGGATGAAGACATTTTTTCTTGAACTTCATACTCAGCTTGAGACGTTATAGACTCTTGTTCTCATCCACAAAATGCAAAGGCACATTTTGAAGAAATTGTGAGCAACACATCCTTTCCAACAAGATAATGAACCTAATAGGAAAAGCTTGTGCAAAATAATATAGAACATCCATTTGAACAACAATCACATCCTCATTTGGATTAATCATCAAATTTGGAATACTTTTCCTAGTATTTAAGTGAGACTGCTAATGCACAAAAGCACAATACGAGCAAAAATGAGATGCAATCATACCTAAGTATCCTCAGAAGTAGTATGTGCTCTAGAAAATTATAGATAAGAAGTGGAACATTGCACTAAAGTGTCCTAAGAACCAGAAATAATAGGCCAATTAAACACTGGTCCTGTCAAAGAATCATTTAATGTTCATTGTCGACGGAGGATATCACTATTATACCCAAGAGTATCCATTACTGATTGTGGAGGAAGATTACTATAATTGGATGGAGATGGTAAAGGGATAATAGGAGAATAGTGAAGAGGGGGGTAAGATAAATCATAGAACAAAGATATTTGAAGGGATAATGAGGATGGTAAAGAGGGGAAAGAAAGAAGGAATTTCTAAAGGGATTTTTTCAAAAGAAAAACAAAAGGAATAGGTTGAACAACAGAAGTAGATTCAATAGGAGAGTAGGCGAGGATATAGGATCTACAAGTAAAAACTGGAATATGAGGGGAAATAGTAGGGATAAAAGATAAAAGAAGGATACTATCTGGATAAGATTGGAGGATGGAAATATACAATGGTAATTGAGAGGAAATTAAGGAATACGATAGGATATCATGAGAATCATAAGGATACATAGAACAATGAAAATCAAAAATTGAGAAGAAATCTTCATTGAATAAAGGATTGTTAGCACTATGGTTTAATAGTTGGGATCTTAATGGCTGAATATCTAACTTGTGAAATACACTCCATCAATGGCAAGGCTCCAGAACATCATCCTCCAAATGAGGATGTCAAGCATAGCCTTTACACCACAATGTCTGTTGATGATAAGTCTTCAGGCCATCAACTAAGTTCATTTCAGTTGAATGGACATACTTGACTACTTGCAAAATCACATCTCCTATATAAAGGTTCATATCCTCCTCATTAGGAATGTGTAGATCTCCTCGGAGATACATAAAAGATAATAGCTGAGCTTCATAAGAGATCAACTCATCAACAAATATGTCAAATACTTCTTTGAGTAAATCTGATGACCACATATCCTACCACCCATCCTCTAGAGGTTCCAAATCCACATTACTCAAGGAGATATACAATGCAAAGTGTTGTTGTTGATACTAAATCCAAAAGGATGATGGATGTGACACCAATTCAGTATAATGGATAAAATCCTCCTAGACACAATTCATGCATTGCTGAAGGCGTTCTACCTTAACAGAAAATCCATCACACAGTTTAGCCTTTTTGTTGCAAATAATCTAGTTCTTCCTTAGACAACAAAGAAGATATCATGGGGGATGGAGGAGGAATAGAAAGAGTGATAACTTTTTGATTAAGTTCATCAATAAACTTCTTTTGCGACTCGATAGTCTCTTGAGAATGTTGCAGTTGTCCTTCACAAATACCAAGCTTACGAGTTGATTCAATCATTTCCTCAAGGGTGTCATTCTTCGCTTTGGTTAAGGACACATTTTCTTCCTCTAAAATGGTTACCTTAGCTTCTAGCTCATTAATCATGACTTGCTGTGAATCCATCAAAGCTCTAGCTGTAGTCATTTGTGTAAGGATATCAATCAAAGCAGTCTTTTCAAAAGCTCAATCCACAAGAGCTTTGCTAAGTTGACTAGTAAAAGAATCCACCTTGTCTTGCAATGAAGTATACACTCCTGTATAAATAGTCTGAAGATATGAAGTCATGGAAGTCTCCAAAGCATTTTGAACACCCAAAACTAGTTGTGATAGCATAGATCGAGACAATACTATTTGTAAGAAAGGAGGAATCTGTGGATCCAGTTGTCCTTCCCATTGTGTTGTAAAAAGATTGGTACAAGACAAGAATGAGGGAAGGGAGATACCAAAAACCTCATGGATCGAAATTTATACCACCACAAGAGTTGGAACAGGTAGTGGATTAGAAGGACCCTATGTGCGGTGCTTCTTTCTAATGATTGTGGTAGGGTTACATCCGCTAGATCTAAATTGACATCCATAGGAGAAGAAGGAGTAGGTGGAGGAGACTGCTGTGGAAGGGGAAAATGATTAGGTACTGAAATGCCACCTGGAGGAGGTGCCAAGTGAATGATTTTGTGTAGAAAAACTCCATAGGACACATTACTAAGTTAACCTTTCATGACTCGCTCAAAATGTTGATCCATCTTAGCCAACAAAAAGGTTGTCCAATTAAGGTTAACCCCTTTGAAGGATCTCGATAGAGGCTGTGAAGAGTTCTCTAGACAAACACTTTGAAGCAGGCTTGCCATCTTGAAGGAATTGGCATAATTGTTTTCATAAAGGAGAGGTAATATGTGTCATTGATACTCTTGAACTAGTGATAACTTTATGTGCTACTAAATGAGTAGAGGTTTCCTTCTACAATAATGCAAGGATATTGGTAGTGGATAATAATTGATTACCACTAGGCACAAGGAAATCTGCAAAAGGTAGGAACGAGGCCTCATCAACAGTACCAGGGGATAGCTCCTTGTAAGTCTCCAAAAAATAATAATTGAGCTTTGCATCCATTGGAGGAAACTTCAAGGCCACAAAGAGATGAAGGCTAGCCTTTTAGATATAATCAGCATCCAAGAGAAGAGAATAATCATGAACCGATAATGGTACATGCTAGATAACATATGGGGGACTGGAAGAAGATGCCATTTAGAACACATTAGAGTATCCACACACAAACAAAACCAAGAAAAGAGAAAGAATTCATGCAAAACCCACACATAACATCATTGATATAGATAATAGGGGAAACAAAAATAGCAATAACAACACATTGACTATACTAGATTAGACCTCCCCAAGCATTTCATATCCTACGAAAAATTTGACATGACCTACCCACATATGTGATGCATACATTCAGGCACCTACAAACCCATAATCAAACACTCAAAAGGAAGTAAAATTCCATACAGTCCGTATCCCAAATATAATACAACAATCAAGACTAAATCACCATAGACTCTGACCATCACAATAAATATAACAAACATGATCTTGATCCTTGACCAAGAAAAATCCGAATTCCCATAATCGTAAAGCATATACCTATGGTGTCGTGAAGTGGGTGAGTGAAAACTACACGACTCATTTTATTAGATGATTAATTAGGCAAAGTGCATTATTAATTTAATCCGTTAATGTATGTTGAGTTGTTTATGTATCCCAACCCTAACTTTTATTGATGACTTGATTCGATTGGGGGTCTCTACAAATGCAATTCATTTTTAAAAAGTTATATGATCTGTGGTGCAAATCGCATGCATGCGTGACTTTGGGGGTTCATTATTAATTACAAATTAATGGTGTGTATAGCATGTGTGTGAATGGATTTTAATTACTAAATTAAGTGAGTTATGGGGCTATATGCTCATGCAACAGTGGGGTTCCTTTTATACATTACCAACTGGTTCTTTTTAATTAAAAATTTAGGATGTGTATTATTTTAATTTTGTGGGTGCAATGGTCGGTTGATTTTTAATTGCAATTACTTGTGTGTGATGGTGCATATGAAGAAGAAAAAGAGAAAAACCTAGCAGCGTGTGGACACTCACAAGGTCTGTCATGTAAAAACCCACTTCCAAACAATCCAAACAAATAGGAAAATATGTGTATGCAATCAACAAGGAAACCAAGTGGCAATCGGCCTCTTGGAAGTTATGAAGAAACCAAATACTAATATAGAAGTGAACGAGCACAAAAGAGGGTTTGGCACTTGGGTAATTGTGTGTTGGGTTTTTTTTGTTTATGTTCTTTTTTAAAATGCATTTTCATAAATGTGTGGTTATGTGTGGTAAGTTAGGTTTGGTTTTCCTTTTATTTATTAATTTTTTAATTATTTTGTATGGATTTTGATATTTATTTTGTTTTTAAGGCATTGAAAACAACCATTTTTGAAAACTTTTGCAATGGCATTGTTTTCTCTTCGAATAAATCATTTCAAATATGTTTTCTAAATTTTTATGTAGTTTTAACAAGTCATAATCATAATGGAACTTTGATTGTAAATTTTTGAATTTTTTTTCGATTTTTTTAAATTTTCTTTGTTTTTTAAGAAATTTATATGACATTTTGAAGGTTTGTGAATTTTTACCCTTTATTTTTATAATATTTTTTAAATTTTTATTAGCATTTTTCATTAATATAAAATACTCTAAATTTCTCAAAAAATTATAGATATTTTTTCTATGATTTTTTAATAGTTTCCTTCATTTTATTTAAATATCTATGGATTTTGAACCATTTTTCAAAAATATTTTTTAAAAAAAATTATCGTCGCCGCTTACGTGAACGCTGTCCAGGCCGTCGTTCGTGTGTAGGGTTTTGAAACTCATTGCGCATGTTCTGGATCGCGATTATTCATGCGTGAGGACAGACGTGTGGTTTTGCTCGCATGCCGAAGACCTTGCATTTGTTCATGTAAGCGGCGACCCGAACGACGTTCACGTAAGCGGCGACGACGGTTGGAGCAAGGGACAACGACTGCTGCAAATGGTGTCGCCGGTTGAAGTGGGCAATGACATTGCCCCCATCGCCAAACGGCCCTACCGAATGTCAATTCCTAAAGCCAATGAGCTAAACGAACAACTCAAGTAACTATTAGACTAGGGATACATCTAGCCAAGCAATTCACCATGGGGAGCCCTGGTTTTATTCCAGAAAAAGAAAGACAGAAAACTCCACCTTTGTATCGATTACCATGGATTAAACGAGGTGATAGTGAAAAACCACTGCTACAGGTCATGTCAACGGACCAAAGGCGGGCAGCACGGTGGGCGATGGGCAATGCTGCGATGGCTGGTGGCTGCAGAGAAGAGGGGAGGAAGGAAAAGAGGTGGGAGAAAGAAGGAGAGGAGGGGATGGGAAGGAGGGGGAGAGGAAGGAGAGAGGGGAGGTGGAGGAGGGGATGGGGATGGGGAAGGGAGGAACCACAGGAAAGGGAGAGAGGGAGGGGGAGAGGGGTGTTAGGGGGTGGGAACGGTTGGGGAGGGAGGGAAGGGTGTGTTGTTGGGTGGGATGGTCACTTGAGGTAGGGGGGGCAGTAATAGGATGGGCTAGCAGAGGTGATGGGCGGTGGGAGGGGTTATGGGAGGATAGGCGGGAGACCTAGGGGTGGGCGGATTATGGTGTGGTTGGTGGTGGTTTTGTGTGTGTGTTGGAAGGTGAAAAGGAAGAATCCCCTCCTCTGTGTTGCACATGATTGCATGTGGGGGGGGGGGGGGGGGGGGGGGGGGGGGGGTTAAAACAAAATTATGGCGGCATGTGCAACACGGTGAATGGGGTATACATGGGAAAAAGGATGTCAGCTCGGATGCAACATGTGAAAAATCACGAAACGCAGGCGGTCACGTAGAAACACGTGAAACGAGAAAACTCAAATTAGGAATTTTTTAATAATAAATAAACTGAGCACCAGATGGATAGATAGTAAAGAGGAAAATTATGTCAGAGGATGAGAGCAAGAGGGTGGAAAAATGAAACGAAATGTCCAGGGACAATGAAGGGCATTGACATGGGAAAAGGGCAAAAGTTGAGCCTACAAACACTCATAAATTTTAATTTTGGAAAATCTGTCAATCAAAATGAAGGGCGGTCAAAAGAAAAAATATCTTAGATGATGTGACGGATTGGCTTCTCATCTCAAAACATGGTTCTAACAAGGATAAGAGCCATTAGCATGGGAAAAAGAGACAAAGCACACTCGAAAATAGGAATAAAAATTCATACGAAAACATCCGGCGATCAAAACCAAGAATGAAAATGAAAAATGTATGCAAGAAAGTGAGAGACAAGATGGGTAAGGTAGAATGCAGTGTCGGGGGCGGTAGGGTGCATTCGCATGGGAAAAATGACAAAAATACCAATGAAAGCAGAGTCGAAAAGTAATAGGAGAAAATTCATGCATCGGAATGGAGTGCAACAAAAAGAAACAATGTTAGGGGAAACCTATGGGATAGAGCTATCACGTGAGAATGTGGTTTCAATGGCATTAAGGGGCATTCACATGGGAAAAATAGAAAAAAGGAGCACAAAGACTCATAGAAAATTTAATAAAATAGAATTGGTGGGCCTAAATAGGATTGAAGAAAAAGGGAAATTGTGGACGAGAGTAAGCCAAACAATGCTATGTAATCAGAATTGAAATTTGAGGTGTTTAAGGTCGGTACACATGGAAAAAGAGTCAAAAACACACGCGAGAATATCCAAAAATACAGAAAAATAAATAACGCACAAAGCATACATCAGAATGATGGACAATATCATCAAATCACTGTTCCAAAGTGAGAAAGGTGCATCACATGGAAACACGTAAAATTGATAGAAAATTTTTCAAAAATTAATAACTCATGATTCATGGCTTAGAACAAGGGGCTATAAAAAGGAAAATTGGCCAATTTAAAGGGACAAATAGGTCTGTAAGATCAGATGTTTATTTTGGTGAATGTAGGATGTGATCACATGGAAACACATTAAAATAAAGATGAAGAACAAACGGTCAAGGAATGACCCCAAGACACATTGAAAAGAAGACGGGTGGATGGGAAAGATACCCCGTTGTCAAAGGGTTTTCTGTTCATGGCATAAAACATGGAGTTCTTATGTTTGCATAAGAACTTCATTAGGATTCACATGAGAAACTTTCATACATAATTCAATTTATATTCCCCTACATTTGTCTTAGATGCCATTTAATCTCATAAGTTCCTTTGTAAATTGACAAGCAATTTTCAGTTTGTATCATGTAAATTGACAAAAATTAAGTCTATGAGGACCTTCAACTTGATCAATAGGTGGTAATTGACAATTTAGAGGTTATGTCACATTGGTTCATGAGGTGTATTTCCTTGGAAGTCAAGAAGAGTGCCCAAAGTCCGTTTGGTTTGTATGGGACATGAAGTAATGGTTGTAAGAAACTTGTGTGACTAGTAAGTGACCTATATGGTCCACTTTTTGTGTGGAAGAAGGAGAGAAATGCAGCCCGCATTTTTCAGCACATTTTTCGGGCCTAAACACCTGTGGAAGATGGAGGGAGAGTTGAAGACTATGGTGAATGCTCCAAAGCATGCAAACAGAGGGCAAACTGAAGATAAAAAGGAGATACAAACAAAGAAGGTGAGAGTCCTTTTTGCCCCATCCATTTGGTCACGAAAATGAGTGGTATGACAGTCCATGAAAGGAAAAAAAACAGAGAAAAAGTATTCAGCCTGCTCTTATGAGCGTCTTCTTCCATTCTCTTACCATATTCGTATACCACTGAAGCCCCTTTTTGTGCCCAAGTACTTGAGTGACTTTGGGGCAAGTCAAGAGGTGATTTTTTGCCAATGTATGGGCTGAATAGGCTCTCCCAAAAACTATCATAAATAGGGCAGCCTACTGTTCTTGTGCTTAAAGGGAAATCAAGTGATCTATGTGTTTGCAAGTGTTGGTATTGACATCTAAACATCAGGGCTTCATTTGAGAGTAATTAGAGAGGCTTATTCTGGAGTTTATGTGCATTTTTGGAGCTTGTTTATGGGCTAGAAATTATTGTTATAAGACAGGACTGAAGTGAATTAAAAGCTTTGTCAGTGCATTTCAAGAGCTTTTGGTTTATGTCTTGGAAGTAGTGGAATCTACCACTCAAATTCTTGTATCTTGGAGTTGTTACTCATTGGCCTAACTACCATTGCTCTTCACCACGAATTTGAAAGCAAATTTACTCAGCTAGATCTTGATGATCAGCAGAGTATGGAGAGCCAGAAGATTGAATTGTTTCTGAAGGCTACGGATCCTTTTCTTCAAGAGAAGCTGACTGATCAGCTTGAAGATCCTGACTCTGAGACGGGATTGAAGAATGCTTAGGGTGATGTCACTGAAGTAGTGAATATGATTGCTCGGAGAGAGCGGATGCACCTAAGGTGGGGTTCTACCTATGCACCATCTGAGTCCATAAAAGAGCATGTTCATGTATCTCGACCTCCTGTTTCTATGATCGAGCAACCAAGAAATCCTGTTGTTCCACCTCCAAAGAAGGATGTCATGGACGAGCTGATCAAGAGCATGCAGGATCTCCATCTTAATCTAACGGAGATTAATTCCAAGGTGGAAAGGCTTGATGTGAAAGTGGAAGAAAGAGGACGGACAGCTGCCCAAAAACCAATACGAGAAGGCTTCAAAAGATGTTGTATCTGGTGTGACAGCCTACAACATGATAAGAGGGAGTGCAGTGCATTCCGTGAAGCTGAGGCGCAAAAATTAGTTTTTTGGAAGGATGGTAAAATTCATGCAATCGAAATTGGGCTTCCTCTTGACCCAAATTTCGGTAACAGTGGCATGAAGAAAAGACTGGAGGATTTGGCAACAAGAACAACCTATGCAATTGTTGATGCAGCTAACTATGGGCTGCAAATTGAGCCAACCAATGAGATTGTTAAAGCATGTAAAGCTGATGTAAAATCTAAAGTGTGTATGCAGGCCTTAGATCACATGGAGCGAGGCAAGGCATCCAAAGATGATTTGACTATTGCCAGTCAATGCATCCAAGGAAGAACTGGATGGACTGAGCCGGTTGATTCATTTTCAGCTTTCGCTCGGTTGGCTAAAATCAATAATCAAGAAGCTGTGGTAGAAGAAAAGAGAAGAAGAGAAGAAGATGTTGTCGGTCCCTCCTCTTCAAGGCCAACCAAATGTGTGACAAGAAGAAAACCAGATCAGCAGAAGGCTGTTGAAAATCCACCACCACTGCGAGAGCATGATATGGAAGATGCCCCACAAGCAAAGAAGACGGAAGAAAAGAGAAAATGTAAACATCCTGGCTACAAGCTGTAGTCTGACATAGAGACTGTGACGGATCTCAAGCGGATCCTAGAAGTAAGGATTCTTGGAAGCAAAATTGAATTTACATTGGGTGAAATTCTCAGAATTGCAAAACGAGGATTACATGATGTAATAATTGATGTAATTAAATGGAAAAGACAATATGTTGGTGAAGAAACTAAAGAATCTGTGCATGCTTTTTTGCAAGCTCTTCATGTGTATTTGCAGGATGAAGAGAAGCTGAATACTCAAGGGATTCGATTGGAGGCAATCAAAGAATTGATTGCAGTCATAGAAGCCAAAGATGAAGACATCTATGAAGCTGTAATTGAAGAAGCTATTGCAGAGAATGTTATGGTGGGGTCTTCTCAATCCAAAGAGCAGCTCATGCATAAGAAAGGAGCTCATCTTCACAATATGCAAGAAGAGATTGATGCTCATTTTATTCCAACTAGTCACTACTCCCATACCCATTGGGCAAGGGCGACTACTGAAACCGTTGTCAAGATTGGAGAAAGAGAGACTCCATGCATTGCCCTTACAAACCATGGCTCGGATATCAACGTCATGTCAAGAAGTCTCTATGAGAATGGTGAATGGCCCATAGATGTGGACTCGAGATGGCGCATGAGGGTAGCCAATAATTCTTCTGGCGATCTCTATGTGGCATGTCCTTATGTACGGGTTATTATTGGTAACGTAAAAGATGATTTTTATTTCTTTGTTCAAGATTCCTATAGCTATCTTATCATTCTTAGTCAACCTTTTATTTATGAGTCTCATTTGGAGACAAAGGCCCTTGATGATGGTTCATCTTATGTTCAGATAAGAAGTAAGGATAATGACAAAGCTGTCCAATTTTTGACTGTTTGTGTAAATCATCACCGGAATAGAGATCAATTGAGAGATCATCCTCTGCCTCCTAATGCCCGAGAATTTAAGGGTTTTCAGGTTGCAGTGCTGTAAGTGGAGGCTATGGCAGTGCTTCATGTCATAAAAATTTGCCTCCACAAGTAAAGGGGGCTATGCCAAAGGCTGATTTGCAGGTATTTACAGCCAACAATGTGGGCTGTTATAAATAGTTTTCAGCCATGAATAGGGCTGAAAGAAAGCATTTATGTCATGTGGAATGGGAGCTGAAGCAAGTTGATGTTTTGGCTGAAAATGAAAAAATTTCGGGACTATTTTATGGGCTGATTTATAATGATACATTGGCTGAAATACATGCAGCTATTCATGCAGAATATCAGGCTGAAAATCAGTCCATATACAAGTATGCACATTGGATATTTATGACATAATTCAATGTCATAAATATCAGGCTGAAAATCAGTCCATATACAGGTATGCACATTGGATATTTATGACATAATTCAATGTCATAAATATCAGGCTGAAAATCAGTCCATATACAGGTATGCACATTGGATATTTATGACATAATTCAAGAATTTGCTAATCATGAAGCTTTTGGACAGCCAAACGGGAATGAGGCAAGAGTAGAAACAAAGTACAAGATAGTTGACAAGAAGGTCAAGCCGGTGGCAAGTCCACTACCTCCCGAAAGTGAGGGACTGGCTAAAAGGGCATCCAAACAACCAAGTCTTCATGACCCCAAAGATATTGGTCACCAATTTACAGCTGAAAGCTTACAGGAGCTAAAAATTGGTGAAGACTATTTTCTCTTGCTAGTTGAAAAGCAAGCTTTTATGCAGATATTAAAGAAACATGGAAAAGCTTTTTCATTTCAGCCTCATGAAATTGGCTGTGTGGATCCAAGTGTTGTGACACCAATGGTGATTTTCATGGTCCCACATATCCCTTGGAATCTTAAACCAATTCCGGTACCAAGAGCTCATTTGCCTAAGTTACTGGAGCTTTTAAATGAAAAGATAAAGATGCGAATATTGGAGCCATCTTCAGCTCTGTATTCTAACCGATGGTTTACCATGCCTAAGAAGAATGGATCTTTGCGATTCATTCAAGATTTACAGCATGTCAATAAAGTCACTATTAAAAATGTTGGTTCGGGGCCAATTGTTGATGAATTTGTTGAGGCTTTTGCAGGTAGAGCAATTTATTCCATGGGTGATTTATATTCGGGCTATGACCAATTTCAGGTTGCTTTGGAGAGCCGAGACATTACCACAATGAAGACGCCTCTTGGTTTAGTCCGCATGTGTACTCTACCCCAAGGAGCTACAAATTCAGTGGCTCACATCATGAATGCCATGCACAAAGTATTGAGAGATTATATTCCCCAACTTACTCTTCCTTTCCTTGATGACGTACCGATCAAAGGATGTGAAATTCATGAGAAGAATGAAATGCCTAATGAGCTTGGATGTCACAAGTTTGTTTCCGATCATATTAATGATTGTGCTCAAATCTTTTCTAAACTAGAAGAAGTCCATCTTACTCTTTCAGGAGCAAAATCCTTTTTTGGAGTTGAACAAGTTCTTGTGGTTGGGCATATGTGTGGCCCATATGGCCAAAAGCCTTCTCTAATCAAGATTGATGCCATCAGCAAAATGCGGGAAATATGCATAAATGTTTCGGAGGTGAGAAGATTTCTTAGAGCGTGTGTTTTCTATCTTATTTGGATCCCACACTTCGCTCATGTTGCTGAAAATCTTTATCAATTGTTAAGAAAAGGCCAAAGATTTATGTGGGAAAAAGAGCATACTCAAGCTGTTCGAAAATTGAAGAAATTGTTGATTTCAGCCCCCACCTTGAAGAGGGTTGATTATTCTAATGGACAACCTATCATACTCACAGTAGACACAAGTCCTATTGGGATAGGGTGGGCTGTTGGTCAAGATGATCTTGAGGGCAAGAGGTATGCAATCTGCTTTGGAGCGAAGGTTCTTAATGAACATCAAAGAAGGTATGCTCAAATTAAAAGAGAACTTTGGGGAGTTGTAATTGCATTGAAGTATGATTGGGAGTACTTCATGGGTGCACATGTAGTAGTTAAATCAAATTGTCTTCCACTCTTGGGCATGATTGCCAACTGTTCCACCCCCGACATAGCTATGCTAAGATGGATAGCCTATATTAAATCCTTAAATCTTGATTTGAAACATATTGCAGGAAGAGATAGTCCAATTGCTGACATGCTTTCGCGTGCCAAATATAAAGATGAAGAAGAGATGATGGATTAGGAATTAACAGAGTCTATATTTGCTGAAAATGATGTTGTAATTGCTATTTCAAATCAGAAAACAACAAGTACAACTGTTCTTTATGATGGTACAACTATCATAAATATAGGTGCATCATTAATTACAATAAGTACAGTAGGAACTGCTACTGTATAACAGAATTTATAGCAGCAAATAATGAAGAAACAACCATGGAAAGACGGCGGGCAGCTGAAAGACAGTATGCTCAATGCTTTGTTTTAGTTTGTTCTCATTTTATGGAAAAATATTATGCAGATGATTGGCTGAAAATTGGCCAATACTTGAGCACTATGGCAAAGAAGGAAGATTGGACTGATGAAGAGTTCAAGAAAATCAGGAGAAAGGCTTATGGCTTCTTTCTCAAAGACAGCTACCTTTGGAGGCATGCGAAGAAGAAAGGAGGAGCGCATGTCCGTGTCTTTGGAGACAAGAAGACTCAAAGACAGGTCATGCAAGAATTTCATGAAAGCCTATTGGATGGCCATAGAGGCATATGGGGCACTTTTTCCAAAATAAAAGAGAAATTTTGGTGGCAAAACATGTATAAAGACATTGAGCTTTTTGTTGAGACTTGTCATGTTTGTCAAATGTACTCTATGGTCAAGCAGCATAGAGATGGGTTTCAGCCTACCTTTCCTTTATCTATTCATTATAGATGGGTTATTTATTTAGTAACCATGCCTACAGGAATTTGGAACATGAGGTATCTAGTGCTTGCTAAAGAAGATCTCACAAATCAGGTGGAAGGAAAGGCTTTGACATCAAAGACCACTCAAGCTGTTTGTAGATTTTTACTTGAAGAAGTATTTTGCAAGTATGGCTGTGTTGCCAAAGTAACTACTGATAGAGGAGAATTGGATGCCGATGAGGCTCGCCATTTCTTTGCTCAATTGGGAATCAAGCTATCTCCTACATCAACCTACAATCCTGAAGGCAATGGTAAGAGTGAAAGAGGTCATCAACCGATTCTCAAAGCTTTGGCAAAGTCTTGTAGAGGGAAAATGAAAGAATGGCCTAAAATGCTTCCATTTGCATTATGGGTTGATAGAACTACCCATAGTGCAGTAACAAGTTATATGCCGGCTGAGCTAATGTATGGGCAGCCACCTATTATGCCTATTAAGGAGTCTATTATCACATGGAGTATCTTGCCTTGGAATGAAGGCATAAATAGAGAAGAGCTGCTGATTTTGCGCATAAGGCAGCTTGAAAGAAGGCCAGAGGATGTCAAGACAACCATTGAAAGGCTGAAGGCAGCAAGGTTGAAGAATAAGAAGAGGTTTGACAAATGGCATTGACTCCGTCCAAGAGCTATTCAAGAGAATGATTGGGTACTTGTTTGTGACAGTAGCCTGGACAATCAGTATAGTGCTCGTAGGAAGCTAGATAAGTGATGGTTTGGACCATATCTGGTGAAGGTAGTACATGATAATGCTACTTACACTTTGGCTGAAATGGATGGGACCATGATCAAGATACCAATAACGGGCAAACATATCAAGCTCTTCAAACGAAGAGATTCTTCTACTTATGAGCTTGATGACTTGGATGTGAGCCATCTACTTGAAGACAAGGAAGAAGAAGAAGACTTCGAGGATGAAGATGAAGATATGTCAGAAGAAGAGCCTCCTTAACCTGCAATTTCATGAAGTGGCACATGCTAGAGGATGTGCAGGTTAGGAGGGGGTGAATGTCAAAGGGTTTTTAGTTCATGGCATAAAACATGGAGTTCTTATGTTTGCATAAGAACTTCATTAGGATTCACATGAGAAACTTTCATACATAATTCAATTTATATTCCCCTACATTTGTCTTAGATGCCATTTAATCTCATAAGTTCCTTTGTAAATTGACAGGCAATTTTCAGTTTGTATCATGTAAATTGACAAAAATTAAGTCTATGAGGACCTTCAACTTGATCAATAGGTGGTAATTGACAATTTAGAGGTTATGTCACATTGGTTCATGAGGTGTATTTCCTTGGAAGTCAAGAAGAGTGCCCAAAGTCCGTTTGGTTTGTATGGGACATGAAGTAATGGTTGTAAGAAACTTGTGTGACTAGTAAGTGACCTATATGGTCCACTTTTTGTGTGGAAGAAGGAGAGGAATGCAGCCCGCATTTTTCAGCACATTTTTCGGGCATAAACACCTGTGGAAGATGGAGGGAGAGTTGAAGACTATGGTGAATGCTCCAAAGCATGCAAACAGAGGGCAAACTGAAGATAAAGAGGAGATACAAACAAAGAAGGTGAGAGTCCTTTTTGCCCCATCCATTTGGTCACGAAAATGAGTGGTATGACAGTCCATGAAAGGAAAAAAAACAGAGAAAAAGTATTCAGCCTGCTCTTATGAGCGTCTTCTTCCATTCTCTTACCATATTCGTGTACCACTAAAGCCCCTTTTTGTGCCCAAGTACTTGAGTGACTTTGGGGCAAGTCAAGAGGTGATTTTTTGCCAATGTATGGGCTGAATAGGCTCTCCCAAAAACTATCATAAATAGGGCAGCCTACTGTTCTTATCTTCTTGAAGGGAAATCAAGAGATCTATGTGTTTGCAAGTGTTGGTATTGACATCTAAACATCAGGGCTTCATTTGAGAGTAATTAGAGAGGCTTATTCTGGAGTTTATGTGCATTTTTGGAGCTTGTTTATGGGCTGGAAATTATTGTTATAAAATAGGGCTAAAGTGAATTAAAAGCTTTGTCAGTACATTTCAAGAGCTTTTGGTTTATGTCTTGGAAGTAGTGGAATCTACCACTCAAATTCTTTTATCTTGGAGTTGTTGTTCATTGGCATTCATGAAATTGTAACCATTTGGGCTTGCATTTGAAATATGTATTTGGATTAAATCTGAGATAAAATCTCTACATGTATTGGTCTATTAACCTCATAGGCATTTGATGTAATTGAGTCAAAGTCTTTGATACCATTCATATATGCTAAGTATATGAAAAAGCTTGAGGTCTTCTTCTCCAATTGAATCATCTCTAAAACCCAAGACTTATCAAACCCCATTCTTTTCTCTCTCTCCTGACCTTGAATATCTCACTCCTCTTCTGCTCTAAACCCTGGTGGTAGTCCTTCAACCCCCAACACGATGACACCGTTAGCAAAGATCGGGGCTTTGTATGCTTTAATCATCTGATCGGGATGTGTCCATGAGGGTATGCAAAATGGACGCACAGGGACGTGTCCCCACACTTAAAACCTTAATAGATCGGATTCACTACGCAACTGGGGCCTAACACTTGATCATAACCCATACATGTACATCCCCACACTTAAAACAAGACCAACTCATGCAATAAAAAAGGGTAGGGTTAGAAAAACTTGGCCTGATTTGTAGATAGTCAAGTGTAACTCTAGCACTTACGCGTGCAGAGATGTAGTTGTCGGTAGGAGAGGTACCACAATTCGCCACATCATGCTCGTCTAGCATGGCTGGGACCACGCAATAGCACCCATGGAGATAGCTTTGTTGATGAAACATTGGTTGAATTGTTGATGGTACGGTATATATCACTCAATCTCGATAGTCACTCATGTTGAAATGATAGATCAGTCGGTCACCCCACGACTGATGTCACTCTAGGTATCATAATGGAATTCCATAGCTCACACTTGGTTTAGAAATAAACAAGGGAAATGATTTAGAAGGAGTATGTCATTCTGCACAGTTGATGATGCAACAATGCGGTCCAACCCATTTGGTATAGGTGCAATAAGAAAGGCCAAGGAGCCTTATCGTATAGTGTGCCAAATAAAATGAGGGGTATAGTAATGGCGGAGGAGGCCCATCCCATATTGTGTGCATAGGGAAATGAGAATGTACCTGGCTTCAATTGTCAAAACGTCCCTCAATCCTCACCTCTCAGTCGATTGAGGGGAAATCAATCACATTCAACCCCCCCTCTGTCTCACGCTCCGTTGATGGTTACAGGAGGGCAACTGAGTTTCTCACACCCCATTGATGTAAGCCTCACTATCACTTGTGTGAAGATTGTATGCTTTGTGTGCAATTGATGGTGCAATAGTGCAACTTGCCCTGTGTCCATATACGATGCAAGAAGGAAGGCCAAGGAGCCTTATAGTGTGCCATGCATAGGAGCAATTTGTGCTTTGTGCATTGAGAGGCCCATACCATGCATGAAACACTTCATTCACACATATCCCCTCTCTATTGGAGATAAAGGGCAAGGACTGGTTACTCACCCCACCCTCTATCTCATTGTTTGTTGGTAATTACAGAGGTCAGCCTATACCCACATCCCCATTCGGTTTGGATGAAAGCTCACATTACTCAAGGTTTATCAATGAAGATCAGCTTCATCTTGTTGATAATGTCACTTGGATTGGTTGATGAAGAGGCTTATCCAGGGAGGTAGCCTACAAGTTTGGTACTTGAATTGCACCGATAGGGTTGCAAGATTTAACGCACCAATGGAGGTAGCTTTGAAACTTCTTCTATAAGAGTTCTGCTACTAGTGATTCAACTATCTTGGACTGTGGGGTGTTGCCACATTTACAACAACTAACTTCCTATCCAAGGGTGTGTGCCACCTTTTCTCGGAATGAGGCCTCTTATGAAAAAAAATTATTCTTTTCCTCCCATAACAATTTTGATTTTATTTTTATTTTTATTTTTTTCTTTTTTTCCTACTCTTGAGGGTGTTTCCACCTTTTCTCAAAGAATAGGTCGACATGACAGGACTAAAGTCATTTTCTCCCGTGATTGATATATGTTTCTTTTTCTTTTTCTTCTTTTGAAAGAGGAGAATGGCAAGAACATCATTTATCAGAACCATCCTTGCCACCTCTAGTGGATCAGGTGGAAAGGAAGCCAAGGAGGGGTTGAAGGTGGCTGTGAGGGGCTAGAAGAACAAGGCCACCTTATTAGGATCAGTAGGAGGGCTATCAGGAGCAATAAATAAAGTTGTATCGACTGACATGGAAAGAATAAGGGAGATTTTGATGGTGATTGTCAAGATCCTTAGGGAAGGTAGTACTTTTTGAGGCGATAACCATGATAGTAGGTGGCAAAAGATATGTTATATTCATAACAAACAAAGTTCTACATCTCAAATATATTATTTAAATGAGTAATATTATTTAGCAAGCTCTTCATTTGGAGCTTTTTAGGTGCTTCTTGAAGCTTTTTGGGTCATCACTTGGATTTTTTTGGTTATTTTATGGAGCTTTTTGTTTGATTATGTTATTTCTTTGAGTTTAATTATTTTGTGATTGCAAACTAATTAGATCAATTATGTTAGGATGTGGAATTGCAAACTAATCATAAACTCTTGAATGCTTTGATCTCTAATAAAAAATAGGTATGCAACTACTTCTGAAGCATATAATTTTAGCATCATTTTATAAGTTTATGAAGTAATCCCAATTTAAGTGAGATCCAAAATCCATAGAGTCATACATCATTCCCAAGCATCATATTAAAAATAATGCAACTACAAATCATGTGAAATCATCATCATCACTAGGGTGCAGTCTGCATGCCACATCATCATTACTAAGGCAGTCTGCATGCCACATCAACCAAGCACTGGTTGTAGAGGCTAAAATCACCCTCAAGGCACATGCAAAAATGATGCATCTCTGTGCATGCTCTACCAAGGCCGCCAAAACCTGAAAAAATATCCAACACATAGTCGAGATCCTTTGTGAATGTAGCAAGGAGCCACCTACAAAAGAAACCATTTTAACATCCATAACAAAAGCATGATGTATCTCAATGCAAAGTATAAACCGGTCTAAGAGTGTATAATTCACCTATAAAAAGCTAGTGATCTTTCTGCACCCCCTCGAAGCTCTACACTATCCACATAAGTGTGCTCAAATAATGTGCCTTGGAGGTATGTCACAAAGAGGAAGCTACGAGAGGCAGGAAACCTGTATGGGCTAATTCTCTCGCCAGCCTCTCTATCATATGAAGGGACACACATCCCTAATAAAATAAGCCAATAGTAAGGTCCATGAACTAGCAATACACAATCATCTTGTTACCTATTTAAACTTTTATCTTAAAAAGTTGCAGGTCTTCAACACACTTACCTCCTCTCGAGTATTAGGGTGTCTATATCCACCCTCACACATGAAAGTTCATGTGCGATGGAGCTTCAATCCAATGGCACGAGCTCCTCTAAGAACTTTTCGAAGTGTTGTGCAAGTCCCAAAGTTACAAAGAACCCCTCATCTACCAAGAATCTATGGGCTAGGTCCATTACATCTTTGACAAGTGCACTAGAAAATGTATTCCATTCAAGAATCCCTTTCAAATGCAAAGATATATAAGACCATGCAATATCACATGAGTTTATAAACTAAACTAATGCAAGCACATATACCTTCTACCTCAAGGCCAAAAACAAGCAAAGATGTAGGAAAATCCGCAAACACCAACTTAGCAACCTCATATGATGGGACACCATCACGCTGGTAAGAGTTGATGGTATTTCCCTCCATGAAGCGTTGAATGCTAAAATTGAAAACATAATAACAAAGCATAAGCAACCATTACAATAGATATGTATATAGAGGATGATAAAAAATATACCCATCCAATGCAAAATCGTCGATCGATGTCACGTCTACCAACAGAGCATCTATGATAGTTTGGTATTGAAATCCTATCATCAAAATAAAGTTTACTTACAAATGTTGATGTTGGCTAAATGTTAAGCATAGAATGTAAAGCTAGAAACCTACATACCTATCTTGCGTATAGCGGGACATCTACAAGACTCTTGTATAGGCTCTGATGATTGAGTCATGAATGACATACCCCGAGAAGGTGTAGTATGTTGCAAAGATCCCTCAAAGTAACCCTTACATTTTGCCATTTCTTTCCAAATGCTATGCATGTCAAAACCATCTTTTTTGCCTAAATTTGTAAAGAAAAATAGGAAAGAAAGCAAATTATTTAGCATTTAATGTTTAAAATTTATATTATCTTTATAAAAAATAGAAAAAATATACTTTTAACATGACTCCAATAATCTAAAAAATGATACTTGATTCACCTTCTATTTCTTCATCCAATGAAACAACTTTGTCTTTGTGTTCAGACCTTTGCTTCGTTGTACAAACCTCATTTGATTCACTTATATTACCTAGGCAATGTACAACTAATAAAATAATACTTTAATAAATCAGGTCGTCAAATGAAAACCCTAAACTCTATTATTTATGCAAATTGGCTTACCCTTGCCATGCTCCATCATGTCATCTATTGTGGGGATATCCTTTTGTTTTCTTATGGACTTTTTCTTCACTATAGTATCAACAATTGCATCACTAATGGTACCTAAGTAGTGTGAAGTCAACAAAATACAATATTATATTCATACAAATTATAAACAAGGCTACTTGGATCAAACTAAAACTTTGCACTCCATCCAATATACCCTTTGCCATGCTACCACCACAAGTCACCTTTATCCCCACAACATGAGGAGGGACCATGTCTATTGTATTGGATATTTCTAATTTGCAAAAACAAAAAAGTTAAGAAAAAACACAAGTCTAAAAAGTTATGATAACTTTCATGTTAAACAAATATATTTTTAGAAAGTACCATTTCTTTCATCCTATTCTTTGTGCATAGAAATTACTCTATTTTGTTCCAAGAACCCTGCATATAAGGCAAATATTACTAAAACAACTAGCTAAGAGCAAGAGTTACCATATATTTACTATGTTTGGCTCTGAAAGTACTTACTCTCTCTTAATTCAATCTCTTGCCGTGGAATGTCATCCAATGGATAGTCTATCCACCATGGACAAACACACATTTCCCATTCTGACAGACCTCTCTCAACCAGTGATTTTGAGAACATACAATTTTCAAATCCCAAGTCCATCCACTCCTCCACTAGAGAAGGGAGGCTTTCTAGCACCCCACTTTCCTGTAGACTACGCAACCATCTTTTCCAAAAACATAAGAACAAACAAAAAAATCACTCTTAAGTTAGAATACATTTGTACATATGCTATTTAGAAAATATGATTTCTTTATATTAGAAATACATGTACACCACCCTCTTGCTTGATTGTGTGAGCTCTAGAACCTTGTTAGAGTCTCCAACATTCTTCATCTCACCAAAAATATTTGCAAATGCTTTTAAAATATGTAAACGTCTTTGGCCTTTTAAAAAAACATCAAAGCCTTCTGGAATCTTAGTGCCATCAACTTGTAAGCTCCTAATCAATAAGGAGCATTCTCCAATCATATGAAACCAATACACCTCTTGCTTCATATAGCTGCGAGATCTCCTTACATGCGCAAAGTGTGACATAGTGGAGTCCTTTGCATTTGTGACAGTCATGAGAAGTAAAATCTCCCTTTTTCTAATATATTGTTTATTGAACAAAAAATAACTTCAATATTGTTGAACCAAATTAAGTTCAATTCCAAAAAGTAAGAGAGCATTAGTCCATGAGGAAAACATACCTCTCTGTAGCAATATTAGCACTACAAATGGCATACAATTTTTCCTTGGTAATAGCCATCATGTTCTTTTCATCCCAATTCAATGCAAACAAAATAGAAAAGAGATCCTCTCCATGCGCAGGATTAGCTATTCCAAGGTACTTGTATCATTTGTCCCTTAATTTATCTTGCTCTTTGTTTATGAATTGTTTTCTTTTTGCCTCATAATTTGCCTCTGGCAATGCAAGCTCCTTGAGGCAGGCCTCCTCTTTGAGTATGGCAGATTTATAATCATCATTTAAAAAAAACCAATACATTATTCTTAGTTATGGTTAAATTCAAGATACTACAATTTGTTATGTTGAAAAATAAAATACTATACCAAATTTTTTACCTTCCACACAAAAAGCAATATTAGCAAACATGGGTTCTTGTACCATGGATCATTGCCATGGTTACTTTTGCCTTCAATTTCATACTCTATTTCAGCCCACCGTCTTTGAGAAGGGCTCATCCTTTCCAAAATGCTTTGTTTATCAACGATGCCAAACTTTTGGAACATGAAAATTTCATGGCCTAGATTGGGTTTTACATGTGCTCTTGTTACACTACAACATTGAAAATTGTCTTTAAATTTTAAGATTCACACATAAATTAAACCTATTCACATTCACATAACTAATAAAAGAAACCTATTGGCATTCACACGTAAATGAACCTATTGCTATAAATAAAATCTCTTGAAACTAACACATAAATTATTTTTATATTTTGAGACTCACACATAAATAAAAACTATTGGCATTCACACATAATTGATAATCTATTAACTCGTTTGAAAAAGTTTACGCATTTGATGTATCCAATGCTAACAATAGTTCTCCTTCTTTCTTCTTCTCCACTTGAATGAATTGACATAGAACTCTAATATGTCATGAAATATCTTCACTATAAACTACATATATCAAAGAATAAAATAAAAATTAGTCAAAGAATGAAGTATCATCACAATAAACAATAGAAAACAAGACAATGCATAGTTATCTTCCTTTATCCTCTCCATCCATGTCTTCAATCTATGATTACCATCCCATACCAAAAACTTGTGCCCTCTTAAATCAGCCCACTCATTAGCCAATTCATCTTCAAACCTTTGGTTAACTTCTCTCCAAAGGGGGCCCCATTCTTCCAAATTTTGGGGAGATACATCTATTAGCTCACCAGTGAGCCTTCTCAAAGAAACTAAAAATTTTCCCATTGTTTCCATATATGAAGCATTATCGAAAGATGAAATCAACCATGTAGTAGAACTAGATGCAAGCCTTATAGCCTCATAGGGCACAAGTCTACACAAAGGGATAGGAGGAGGAGAAGTAGACCTCCTTACAAAAAATGAGGTCAACACATCTGACATAAGCCCAAACTTGACATTCTCTCTCACTCACCTCATTCTCTTCTTCATTAGCAACATCCTCATTCACCTCTTCATTTTCCTCATGTACAGTTTGGAAATCTAAAGACCTCCCTTGTGTTGTTTCACCACACTCCGTAATGGTAGTGTGGGTGCTCATAGGATGAGCATGAATATCATTGCTTGCTTCATCTATGCTATCCTCAAGCGCTTCATCATCAATGAAATGAAAAATTTTCCTTGGTTTTACACCCTTGTTATTTGGAGATTCAGAGAATGCATGGGAGGATACTTCTTGATCGATACTTACTAGTTTATTGCATAGACTAGATCTTAACCTTGTAATTGGAGTATCTACAAAAAGAATTTGAAAATAGAATACACCATTTATATGGAATATTAAAGGAGTTGCTTAACCATTAAGAATAGAATATGAAAATTTAATAGAGTGATTGAATGACTTACCTGGACGACCCCTTTTGCTTTGACCTCTCCTACCACCACCATGTCGACCTCCTCTAGCCATGCTCAAAAGCACTAAAACAAATCATAAATGATTTTAAAAATGGAGACAACTTAACTAAATCACATGTTGTATTAATTAATCTCTACCAAAATATGACATTTTAATGCAGACAACACAATTTTATACCATTTATTATTTGGTTTTAATAAATGTATTAAATTTTGTTAATCATTTGAACCTCCTTATAACAATTTCATCCCCACACCCCAAAGAGGGATACTCCCAACACCTTGTTCTTGTCTGCACTGACGCAGACAATGCTGAGTGTTTGACAATTCCTAATGTATAAAAATCCAATCATGTCACATTTATTTCTTTAGAATGATTTTTGTATGATTTAAAAATGTTTTAATTTTTTATGCCTTGGACTTGCGCAGTCTACACCGACTCTATATGGAGGGGGGTGTAGGGGAGGCATCAATCCCCCCCTACTATTGTCATAGGGGTTCTGGGGCAGCACCCCCGAAGCCAAAAATTGTATGTAACTTGGTGCAGTGGTTTAGCGAGGAGAGGCTGAGAGGGGAGTGGTAGAGATAGAGAATGCCGCAACCAAGAACTATCCAAATCGCACCAACAATGCCCAACTGGGAGGTGCTCAGGGTTACCCCTCCCCGCCTTCTCCCTCTCCTCCTCCTCCCTCCAAAGGGGGCTGTGCCCAATCTCGAATAGTTGTCTGTGTTGACGCAAATAGCCCTGGGTGTCCTCCCCTCCCATTTTTTCAGTTTGTTGTCTCCTTCTCTACCTCCCCTTTCCTTCTCTCCCCTCCCATTTTTTTCCTCTCATTGTCTACCTCCTCTTCCATTTTTATAGCCATGGAGAAAAACAAAACTTGAAATATAGATTTTCAGTCATGGGAATGTAGTGTGGAGCTTACCCGATGAGTTTGATGGAGAATGTTGGTCTTGTTTGAGCTTGTTGTAGCGGCTGCTCTCCTTCTTGCTTCTTCTTTCTGCCTTCCAACTTGCAATGGGAGAGAAGAAGAGGGAAACAAAAGAGAAAAGGAAAAAGAAGAATAATAATAAGAAGAAGAAGGAGGAGGAAGAGGAGGAGGAAGTAATAAAACGTAAGATAAAAAATAAGATATGTTTAAACTATTACACACAACTTCCAATGTGAGAGGTAGGTGCATATTGAACATCCATTATGAGAGAATGTTTCTCTCAAACACCGAAAAATTATTTATTAAAATATGTAAATGATGACCGCGCCTGACATTTGACAAAATAAAGCATGCTTATAAAAATCTGTGCTACATCATGACCTCGAAAACAATTTATAAATACTTGCAAATTTTATTTTTAGAAAGACATGATTTTTAAAAAAAATATTTTAACTAACTATTATGATTTTTCAATATGTAGCCTTTTGTAATGATTTGGTTCATTGATTCGTAACTTCAACCGTCACTAAGAACTTGCCCATGGAGTAAGAGCTCATTTAATCCATATTTGGTGGGGGTAACGAAATATTATTTCTAGGTTTAAAGAAATTGATAAACAATAGGCATGCTATTAGATATACTATTTTGCATTCGCAAGTCCATTATTTGCTGAGTTTGAAATCGGCTTTTGTGAGAGACGATGGCAGAAGTTACTCTTCAATGGTCAATCGGCTCCCAATCACTAGAACGTATTGTGCCCTTGAGGGATGGAAATATTCTTGTGAGCTCTTTTTTTCTTCTATCACTTCTACCCCCTGACCGGAAGCTGGTAGGCTTGCATGCTATTTTTCAATTTGACGCTTACAATGAAGAGATCGCAATTCATGGCCAACCGGATATCAATGGTGCAGAGCAATTTTTGCTCGATTCTTCTCTTTCATTGTACATTGTGATACCACTTTCACAATGGGCCACGGTGAAGGACTATACACTATAGAAAATAGCAATCAAGCTCATTCACTTTCGGGACTTGTGGTAGACATTTCATACGATTCCTTCACAGAGACGTCATCTCAAAATTTTTCGCCACTTATAACAAATGCTTTTTGTACACCCGTATCAACTCCAGCTGTTGACTTAGAGTTGGATGATGGACTTGATAGTTCCCATTCATTTCCACCAATAAAGAAAGAAATTTTACCTTGGATTACAAACAACCCCAGAGGAAAGAAGTTGAAGGCTTTATTGGAGATGAGTGAAGGCCCTTTTTTTGTTAGTGAGATTCCAAGAGAGTACAATGGTTTTGTTGCTTTTTTTCTTCTGCCTACATATGGCACATCTTCAAACATGGATGGGATGCAGCAATAGTATGATGGTCATGTCTGGACAAGAACCCATCCAACTAATATCTTCCCTGATGCTACTTCAAGAATTAGCCATTGCCTTGGAGATTTGAAATGTCATCGAGTCAATTGTCCTTACTATGAGAGCAACAATCAACATAATAAAATGTATTTTCATGGTTACCTCAATAGCACAGTGATCAAGGGGCTACTTGCAAGTGAAGAAAAACATTCCATCACTTGTCACTACTATAGTAAAGTTGTCACTTGTTATGAAACTTGTAATTGCAAAGTTTATTATATTTTTCCAAAGGACACAAGCATGGAGAGATTGATGCTTTGTGTAGGCACTTACGCACACAATGTGCAACCAGGGACTTCAATGGCTACAATTTAAAAAAATTAGATCTCTAGTTCACTCGGTTTTGCAAGTGAATCGACATTGTGGTGCTAGGAAGATTCAAATGATTGTAGCAAAACAAATTATCATTGAATCTTTGATAACTAATGGCTCAAAGGTGGAAGGAGAACAAGAGATTACAAACTTTTTGGAGGAGTTGATGCCATTAGTTCAAAATCAAAGGTTAGTTTTGGTTATTTAAGTTTGTAAACTATGGTTTGTAGCATTTCTATTGGTTTAACAAAATTCCTTTTGTTGAGGTTACAGGTTCAATAGTATTGTGACATGCCAAAAAAAAAAGGAAACGTGTATTGTTGGAGATGGCTTTGATAACATTTTGGAGTTGAAAAAAAGATGCATGTTTCCTTTTTTACATGGCACTAGATTTCCAAGGCAAGGAGGGGTGCGTGAAAAAAGTTACATTTTCAAGATGTCTACTAAAGGACCTGGCTCTGGAGTGGAATTGGTAAATCGAATGCAACGCTCAAGAAATGGAGACCTTTTCAAATTTTGGGTTCACTTTGACTTTACACATAGAATAGATGGCTGGGCAACAATGTCTTGTTCTGTGTACGATCCATGGTTCATTCCGGAACCTTACTTGTTATCAATTTTCAATGACATATTTTAATTGCTAATCACTATATTTTTTATTGTATCTTGAAGGGGATCATGGTGATTGCTATTTGTGATACAAAGGAAGAGGATACAGAGACACAAATTCTCTTTTGGAGATGCCTTAATAATGTGATGCTCAAGTGTGGACACCCTCCTACTTTGCAGGTTTTATGGCAAATGAAGTAGGTGCGAATTGAATGGCGATCCACACTGTTTTCAATGGGGGACCTGAGAATGTATTGGAAGGAAGAGAGTGATCATGTTTGTTTCACTGGGAACAAAGCTTACAAAAGCACACAACAAAATATGTGCATTCAAACCTTCGAAAGCATCACTTGAATTTATGTGAGAGGTGACGCCTTTCAAAATCCATTGAAGAGGGCAAGAGGAATGCCACAAAAAAATTTGGAAAATACATTGAAAAACTCCAAGTTTTGGAGAATTTTGTGAAAAAACTCCAAATCGAGGGCTTGCTTTTTGAATTTCCCCTATTTAAATAAGCTTATGGACATTCGCATGAAGAAGGGTATTCCTATATCCACTCATTTGAACAAGTTCCACTCCATTATCAATCAACTTATTTTGAGTGCGACATTAAGTTTCAGGATAACATAAAGTCTCTATTCTTGTTTCTTATACTATTGGAGTCTTGGGATACATTTTGTACTGTTATTAGTGTCAATCCCCTTGAAGATGGATTTAAATTCTCTGATGTAGAGGAAGCTTTGCTTATAGAAGAAGTAATAGGAATAACATTGATGACTCCTATACGTCTCATGCACGCATAATTAAAGGCAAACATGATGGTAAAGGGAATAATAACCATGGTAGAGAGTCACAATCCAATAGAGACAAGTATAAGTCTCATGGAAAATTACGTAGTATGTTATGTTGTCCTAAGTCCTCTCTCACTTATCATTATTGTAGGGAACAAGGTCACATAAGGCCACAGTGCCATAAGATACACAATGTCATGCACCAAAAAGGCAAAAGGGAAAGCACATGATAATGCTAAGTCTTCTGATGATGACATCATTGTTCCTAAGTCTAGTGTTAAGATAGAAGAGATTAATCCCTTGGAGTACAACTCAAATGATTACACACTTTGCTACGTCTCTTCACTTGATGAATCTTCTTAGTTGCTTGATATTCACTCTTTTTACTATCAATGTTAGCTTCTTGATTCGAGGGCTTTCTTTCATGTTACCTTGCATCCTCATTGATTTTATACCTACCATATTGTTCCAAGTTTAGTCATTGAGTGATGATCATGTATGCAACATTGTTGGCATATGTGATGTGAGACTATAGTTTGGTACTTACGCTCCATTTTTATTGCATAATGTATGTCATGTTTCAACTTTGACTAAAAGCCTTATCTTAGCTAGTCAATTGGATAATGATATGCATCATGTATCTTTTGGTGATTTTTCATGGAAGATTATATGTGCGGCAACCTCATTTTTGCTCAAGATGCCAAGGTTGATAGTCTATATCCCTCGCTTCAATCTAGATATGTTGATCATGTTTTTGTTGTGTTCGATCTTCCATATGTATCTATTCGGCATCATTGTCTTGCGCATATGTATGTTAAAGGAATGAAATTCCACACTCATTTGTTGTATTTAGCACCTCTTGAATACTATGTTTTGACTCATGTGAACATTATTTATATGGTAGGTAGACTTGTAACTCACATAGAACATCTCGTTCTATGTGCATGGGTGTCATTGGCTCTTGTGTATTCAAACATTTGTAGTTCTATTCCCTCACAGTCATTAGGTTGTGCCAAGTATTTCGTCATATTTATTGATGATTATTCTCATAAGGCTAGGCTCTATGCCATCAAGCAGAAATCAAAGGTGTTACTCACCTTTACATGCTTTCTTGATATGATTGAGAACCAATCTTGGTATACGCTAGAATGCCTACAATATGACAATAGCAATGAATATATCTATAAGGCATTTGAGTAATTTCACAAAGAGAGGGATATTACATCAATTGACCAATCCATACCTCCCACCCCAAGATGGTATTGCAAAGTGTATTAGTCATGTAGACTTACCACAATACTTTTGAGTTGGGATAGTTACTATTGCAAATCATCTGATCATTAGATTCACATGCACTGCTCTTGATGATAGAGTTGCAAAAGAGATATGGTAGGATAAACCTACCTCATATGTGCACTTTAGAGTCTTTGGATGAGAGGATTTTTGCCATATTCCCAAAGGCAAATGTAGTAAGATGGATCCAAAATTTTTCAAATGTGTCTTTCTTAGATAAAGTGATGTAGGTGAGATGGGCTATCAACTTTGGGATCCGTAGGGTTGAAAGGTTATCTACAACCATAATATTGTACTCCATGAGAAAAAGATACATATGAGACCACAATAGGTAGTTGAGATACATAGGGTGATGTTTCAAGAGGAACCTCTTATTACACTGCAAATAACCCCATGTAGACAATCTACACCTAGTTGGCAATAATGTAGTGGTCCAAGATCCATCTATTATGTAGGATCATGATGCTAGACAAAGAGGATAGGCAATATAGGCCCCACAACTAGCTTTGATACACTCTACTAGAGCTTCATGTCCTCCTGATCAATTTGAGCCCTCTATGGATTATGTCATGGTGATAAATTTTGGTGAGCCCCTCACTTATGACAAGGCTATGTGAAGAGGTGATAGTCACTCTTAGGAGACTGCCATGCAATGTGAGTTTAACTCACTACAAAGAAACTGTACATAGGGTTTGGTTTTTTTGCTAGATGGTAAACATCATTGCTATGCAAGGAGATGTATAAGTTTAAGAGTACCCTTAGTCACCCTAAGCCAACATACAATGCATATTTGGTTGCTAAGGATTTGAAAAAAAAGGAGTTGACTTTGATGAGATGTTCTCCCCCATGGTCAAGGTAACAACCCTTTACTTAGTTTTGGCCTTGGTTGCACAGATGGATTTGTACTTGTACTAGATGAATGTTAAGATGGTTTCCTACACGGGGACTTGCATGAGGATATCTATATGTAGCATCCCAAGGGCTTTGAGAAAACGAGTAGGGAATATGTAGGGTGTAAGTTGAGGAATATTCTTTATGATCTTTGAGGAAAAGGGCAAGGAATACATAGTGTGAAAGTTGAGGAAGAGTCTTTATGGACTTAGGCAAGCACCTAGGAAGAGTCTTTAAGGGCTTTGGGAAAGTGAGGGAATACCTAGAGTGCAAGTTAAGGAAGAGACTTTAAATACTTTGAGAAAAAGGATAGGCAATACCTAGAATGCAAGTTCAGGATGGGTCTTTATAGACTGAAGTAGACACCTAGGGAATGGTATTATAATCTTGATGCATTTATGCATTCGTAGGGTTATTCTCATAGTGGTATGGATCTGTGGCTTTACATGAAGAAGACTCGTGATGGTAGCCTTATCATTGCTATATGTTGATGATACACTGATTTTTGGGAGTGCTCATGATGACCTAGATGCTTTGAAGACTTAGCTCAAGAAGGGCTTTGAGATGAAGGAAATAGGGTATGCCTTGTACATACTTGGTACATACATTTCGAGCACTCACTCCAAGAGATTCCTCTACTTGTTGCCATAGAAGGAATATATTCATAGAGCCCTTGTATAGTTTCATATATAGGGTAGTAAGCCTATTAGCTTCCTATTACCTTCTCATGTGAAGGTCAATCAAATAATTTTTTTCTAGTTAGATGATGAGAAGGCCAAGATGGTCAAGTTTCCATATGCATCCATGATGGAAAGCTTGATGTGTGCTATGATAGCTATTTTAAACTTGGCATAGTTTTTTTAGTGAGAGTTGTGGCTCATTACATGGCAACACTTGGTAGGTGATATTGTGACATCATGAAGGATATCATGAGATACCTTAAGGGGATTGCATATATATATATATATATATATATATATATATATATATATATATATATATATATATATATATTTATTTATATATATGCATTTGTTATGGTGGTTAAGATAGTCGAGTCATGGGCTACATAAACTTTGATTATGCAAGACAAATAAAGTTCACCTCCAGCCATATCTTCACTTTTTTTGGAGGTGTTATTTCTTGGATATTGAGGGTGTAAAAATACAAGGCCTCGTCTACTACTAAGGTTGAGTACATTGCAATCACTAAGACTTGTAAGGAGTCCCTATGGTTAGCTTGAGGGTTTCATTATATATATATCCTCTATATAACGTGCATTCATGGCCTATTTACAAATATCCTAATCTGTGAATGTTTCTTGAATAAAACACAACCCTTTTCTATTCAATTTGTAAGTAACCCTTTTATATGACACCCTTTTGTATGTAAAAAATATATAAAAATAGTGTTTTAAAAACCCCTTATTTTGAACTCACGTTATATATACATATATTTATGAGTGACCCCCCCCCCCCCCAAGATAGTTAGTAGGTCGTAAGGTGGAAAACCTTGGTATACCTATGACGCCTACATCGCATTCAGAATCAATGAGTGCCATTAAGTTGGCAAGTAATCCAATATTTAATTCAAAGACCAAGCGCAATGACATTCATTATCACTTCATCAAAGAGGTGATTAAGGACAAGTAGGTAAAGCGTGTCAAGATCTCGAGACTAAGAAGAATCCTTTAGATCTTCTCACTAAAAGACTCCTAGTGGAAGGTTATGCCTTTCTCAAGAAGACGATGAGCCTAGAATAAGATGACATCTACTCCTCATCCTCTTATATATATATTTATACTATGTTATACTTTGTCATTGTTTTCTCATTTTCTTCATGCTTAGGTATTGAGTATTGAAATGATTGTATTTTTAACTAGTTTTTGTTGGATTTTGGGTGATTTTTGTTTGATTTTGCGATTGATTGATTGGTTTTTGGATAGTTGGGAAGTGTGTTGAAACGGATTGATTAGGTTTGACAAGTTCTTGATGGTTTTAAGTTGAGTTATGGTGTTTTGATTGGTTCTATGGTGTGTTTGTTTGGTTCTCATGGGTTTGTTGTGGTTCTATTTTAATTCATTTTCTTTCTATTCAAGAGGTTATGATTGTAGATGAATGGTTGGAGAAATAATTAAGAGGTTTTTGGATTATTTTTTAATGGTTTGATTTGGATTTGGTTTGAGCTATATGGTTTTCATGCCTTCTATAGTGTACGATTGAGCTTCTGTATGCCTTCTAATGTCTTCTATATGCTGTTGTTCTATTTTCATCAACTTATATTTGCAAGGAATTGAATTTAAAAATAATATTTCTCCCTTGTTCTTACTAGTTACATTGATAGAATCATGGGACACTTTCCATATTGCTATGTTACATGTAGTGACATTTGAATATACAAAGGCCGGTCACGCATTGTGACTATTGGAGTTTCCACATCCTATGTCTCTTGGTCTTGATCTCTTGCTTCTTCCACCATAACTCTTGCTTTCACTTGTGTACTTTCACTCAGAGCTTCTACCTTGATCTCTAAGGTGTTTGAGTAATTTTGTGATGAGAGAGATATTAAGCATCAATTGACCGCCCCATGTATCCCACCCCAAAATGGTGTTGTAGAGTACATGAATAAGATTATTCAAGAAAAAGTTCATAGTATGCTTAGTTAGGTAGTCTTACCACTATAACTTTGGGATGAGGTAATTAGTAGTATAGTTAGTCTGATCAGTAGATTAATCCCATGAACTATTCTTAATGATAAAGTTGCAAAAGGGGTATGCTTTAGTAAATATCCCTTATATGTGCACTTGCAAGTCCTTGGATATGAGGATTTTTGCCATATTCCCAAACCAAGATACAATAAGCTAGATCCAAAGCTCATCAAATGCATATTTCTTGGATATGATGATCCAAATGAGATGGGCTATCACCTTTGGAATTTGTAGGCTCAAAATGTTATCTATAGCCATGACATTGTATTCCAGGAGTAAAAGATACATATGAGACTAGGGCATATAGTTAAGATATGCAAGGTGATCTTTCAACACAGAAGCCTCTTATTATAGTACTACCAACCCCAATTAGACAGCCTACAATAACTGCAACTTAGGACCCACATTTCATGTAGGATCATGATGTTAGACACATAGGATAGGTAGTACAGGTCCCATAGCTAGCTTTGAGACGCTCTACTAGAGCTTCACTTCCTCCTAATCATTTTGATTCCTCTATGCATTATGTCGTGGGTTATAGATTTTGGTGAGCCATTCACTTATGAGGAGGCTATGATGCATAGAGATGATGATTACTCTTGGGAGAGAGTCATGTAGCATGAGTTTGACTCATTGCAAAAAAACGAATAAACATATATTACCATGTAAGTGGGTGTATAAGTTGAAAAGCACCCCTGGTTGCCTTAAGCCAGCATGCAAGCCACATTTTGTTTCTAAGGGTTTCAAACAAGAAAAGGGAGTTGACTTTGATTAGATATTCTCCCATGTAGTCATGGCTATATCTCTCATGTAGGATCATGATGGTAGATAGAGAGAATATGAAGTACAAGCCCCATATCTACCTTGGAGATGCTCTACTAGAGCTTCACATCATCCTAATCATTTTGGCTCTTTATGCATTATGTCATAGGTGATAGTTTCTGGTGAGCCCCTCACTTATGAGGAGGCTATGCGTAGAGATGATAGTCACTCTTGGGAGAGAGCCATGTAGTGCGAGTTTGATTGACTGGAGTAAAATCATACACGGGATCTATTTTCCTTGCGAGATGATAAACATGTATTACTATGCAGGTGTATGTATAAGTCAAAGAGCACCCTTGATCACCTTAAGCCAGCATGCAAGGCACATTTGGTTGCTAAGGGTTTCAAACTAGAAAATACAGTTGACTTTGATGAGATATTCTCCCATGTAGTCAAGATGACAACCCTTTGCTTGGTTTTGGCCTTGGTTGTATAGATGGATCTAGACTTGTACCAAATGGTTATTGAGATGCTTTCCTATATGGAGACTTGGATGAGGATATCTATATGTAATAGCCTAAGGGCATTCATCAAAAGAGTGGGGAATATCTAGTGTGCAAGTTGAGGATGAGTCTTTATGGAATCAAGCAAGCACCTACGAAATGGTATAATAATTTTAATGCATGAATATATTCACAAGGTTATTTTGTAATGATATGGATCTATATCTTTACATGAAGAAATCCCATGATGGTAGCCTTATCATTTTGGTGCTATATGTGTCAATGATATATTAATCAATAGAAGTGCTCATGATGAGTTGGATTTTTTAAAGACTCAACTCAAAAAGAGATTTGCGATGAAGGCTATGGGGCATAACTCTCACATACTTGGTATGCATATTATGTACACTCACTTTAAGGGACTCCTCTACTTGTCAAAGAAGAAGTACAATCATAAAGTCCTTGAGTAGTTCCATATGCAGGGTGGTAAGCTTATTGGCTTTCCATTACCTTCTCAGATGAAGGTTTGTAAGGTAGATTTTTCCTAGTGAGATGATGAGATGGCTATGAAAATGACATGTAGCCACCACTTGTAATATATAGGTGTATGGGTAGTATGCACAAGTAAATAGGTGGCTAGGCATAGGTACTACCTAGGCCTCCTTGCAAGACTCAATGGATGCATATACTCGGCCTCGATAATAGACAAGTCCTTGCATTTCTATAGTCTCAATATCCAAGAAATAGTATCTTCAATAAAAGTAAAGACATAACCAGATGTGGACTTTCTACTATTTGTGTCCTATATAACAAAAGTTTGTGTAGCCCATGGCTCTACCCTAGCCACCAATAGATGTATATATCTATAATTCCCTTAATCATAACATATGTACATATCTACATTGCTCTTAAGGTATCTCATGACACCCTTCACAATGTCCCAATGTTTCCTTCTAGGTGTTGTCATATAATGAGCTACAACTTCGATCATAAATTATATGTCAGGTCTAGTGGCTATCATGATATACATCAAACAATCCACCATGGTTGCATATGGAATCTTGGCCATCTATGACAATAGATCCCGAGGAGTCCACCTATAAGAAATCATCTATATAACATGCATTCAAAGGATATTAAGAAATACCCTTTCTTTACATGCTACAATACCTTAAAATGATCCTTTTTACTTTACTAAAATTACATATTTTTCAAATTATAATTAAAATTCCCTTTTGTAAATATAATCTTGTAAATTTTACTAAATATAATACCATTTCTTTTGAACTCATGTGGTACCTTAAATGTTCTATAAGGTGGACTCCCCAGGCAATAGAGTAAGGGAAGACAAGTTACACATTTTGACAACTGTAGTTTTCACACGTTATCTTACTCTCTCTTACTTGAACCTCCAAAGCTCTTGCTTCCACTCTTACTGCACCTTTCAAAGACCTTATTTATTAATGCTCCAACACATGATTGTATTAATATAATATCATCTAAACCTTTTTCTTTAAGAATTCAATAAGGTGACACTTTCCATTGGCCCCTTGCTTTTTGCAACTATCATAAATCCATTGCTAAGGAAATTGAACTAGTTAGTCTTCATGGATACTATTTGTGGCATAAGGCTCCCTGGAGGTGGCTATTTCATGCCTCAAGTTTTTACAAATGACAAATCTAAGATTATTGGAGCATAGCACTAGAAATTGGTTGCCCTTGTGGATGTCTTTCAGGATTTTTCCAAGTTGTCAAGATCCATAATTGGTTGTAGCAAGGCTAAAATCTTGTATTTGGTGTGGAATGACTCCTTATAGATGGGTTGAATGTTTACGGCTACAAGGTATTCAAGAAGGGTAATGTTTTATTACATTAATAGCTATCCCATGGATTGGGGGTCTTTTGGATATAGAGATTTGATTTATTAATAACATCATATCTAAGATTTATTGTTGGAATAGTGATCCTTGCTAATTTAGGGGGAAGCTTAATATATGTAACTCAACGTTGGTTGCAAGTGTGGTGTTTATGGGACTATTTTCACATTTAGCCTAGCACATTGAAGAGAGTTGGAGAATGTTTTAAGAACATTTTTATGGACCCATTCGGAGACGAACATTAGTGGCATGCCATTACTTGGGACCTTGTCACTGCGAAGAGATTTAAAGGAGGTTTAGGTGTTGAGCATCCTAAAGACAAGATAGCTAGACTTAACATAGAGAGTGGAGAATGTTGGCTTTCATGGGTGGAGAATACTAACAACTAATAATTTCTTGTTTGGTGCCAATGGATAATTGAATGAAGGTTCAACAAATTTTTGGGAAGTCATTCATGCAGTAGCTCTAAGGTTCACTTTAGACTTATGGAAGAACAACCTTTTTGGAGGAGTTCCAAATTTTTCTTGTTTGAATAAGTAGCTACCCAATGAACATAATTTGTTGATTTTGGAAGGGTTAGGTGAAAAGTGATGTACATATGGAGCTACCTATAAGTGTGTCATAGGCCTCACATGTACATGACCTATTGGGGGCACAAAAAACTTATCATAATGATTGCTTTTATAGCGTGGTAGACAAGCTTCAATTAACCCATCGGGTCCTTGATTATCACCCATGGGGAGATCTTGTGTTTGCCTATCGACCATAGTTCAATGTGCATTGTGATAGCATGTGTAGGATTTTAATTTTTTTGCGGTGGATAATGGTAAATTGAAATGAGGTTCATGTCTTTGCTCGACTTTCGAACCTTCATATAGGTAGAAATTGGTTGCAAATTTATTCGAGTTTAACTTTTTTCTTCTATCATGATTGATATTAAACACCTCATGTGTGAACCATATCAAGAGGGTACATCTAGGTACTTGATATCTTTGATGTTTTCTTTCAATTGAAAACTTGATGAAAATGTTTAGGGAGCTAAAAAATTGCCATGTTATGATTCGGGAACTTTTGATCAAGGTTTATTCAATTGCCTAGTTGTTTCATTGAGGAATTTTGCAACTTGTGCTAGTATTTTTTATTAGGCTATAAAGATTTCAGATGCAAGCTTAGCTTTAGAGTAAAAGCGCATTGGAGGATGTTGTGGGAGGCTAATTAGTGAATAAAAAATCTTGGAGGAAACTCATTTTCTTTACATAAAATGTGTTATTGATAGAGTTGACACATCAAATCATCCCTCTCGCAAAGCTGCCTTCTAACTTGTAGCCTACTCAACTAGAGGTTTGGTTTGTATGTGGTTATGTATGTTCATGATAATGCTACCTTGTTGAAGGATGATTGTCAAGCCACAAATCCATGGAGGATCAAGAACATAGCAAGATGAAAGCAACCTCAAGCACAACTACATGAATCCAAGATAAGCCTTTGAGTTAATAAATAATAGTCAAGATCTTGACAGGTTCTCTCCTAAAACAAAGAGTTATTGTAAGCCAAGCCTCGATAGTTTTTTCTTTTTCCAAAGGAGTCAATAAGCTTCAAGCACATGTTGTCATCATCATTGATAAGAAGATAAGCTTTGATCATAGATAAAAGGAGAAGCTTCCTTAATAGATAAGAAGATAAGCTTCCTTATGATCAAGGCCTGGACATAATGTTACGTCAAAGAGCTCCAAATGAAGTTAATATGAGTGTGAATAACAAGGCTCTACTTTGGAAATGGGAAGAGGAGAAGAGAGGAGGTTTAGTAATATGATGGAAATGTACTCTCAATGGATGTCATTTTTGGCTCAATGCTTGTTGTGCTATTGAGTCCACAACCTTTTTAAGGTCCATATTCAAAAATAGGACTCCTTACTCTCCCTTAAGAACATAGTCAGTTTTCTTTTGTAGCCTCTCTTCATAAGCCTCATAGCTAGTTTGCTAAAATTAGACCATAATCCACTCCTAAGACCACTAGCTTTGGAGGTTAATGACAAACATGAACAATAATCAGTGCCAACCTTCTTCTGGATAGTAATATATCATTATGATGTCGATGCTGATAGATGGCACTCTTCTTGGTTGCATCTTTAATTGCAATGATTAACCCATGATGAATGCGCAATAGTAGCAGAGCTTCAATTGATGCAATATTTAATCATTAAGATCATAGTTTGGTCGCATAAGCCATCCTCCTCATTCCTCGGTCACACTCTATTAGTTGAAAGCTCCACAAAGCAATGACTGTCATCCTTCATGTACGCTCAGCAAAAAATTTGATTGTTGCAGTGAGCTCTCTCTATGGAAGTTTAGTCTACCACCCTCTCTAGCTCTCGTGCATAGAAATGATTATGCCCATGGGGAGTCCACCTTATAGAACATGTAAAATGCCATGTGAGTTCAAAAGAAAGGGCATTTTATTCAGTAAATTTATAGGAACACAATATTAGTGAGTTTGGGAATCTCCCAATTCCCACTTTTTGAATTCTAAAAGGGTGGAACCGGGATAACATGACCCTAAGTTTCTCAAAACTATACGATGTGACCTATCATTGGAAAGAACTTGAAAAAAGGATTCTATTGAGCTATAGAGTGCTCGATTTGGAGTTATAGTGTTCAAGTTATGAAAAATCCAAAGATTTGACCATGTGTCCCAAACTTATGGGAAATTTCCATATTCCCCAATATGGTGTTTAGGAATATACTTAAAAAATGGATTTTTAATTATAATTTGAAAAAACACGTAATTTGAGTATTGTAAAAGGGGTCATTTTATAGCCATATAGCATGTAAAGAAAGGGTATTTCTTAATATCCTTTGAATGCACATTATATAGATGATTTTAAATAGGGTGTTCCCTCCTCCCTCAAGATTATGTCCTATCCTACTTAAGTACTCTCACTATCAAAGGTTTTCCATAATGGACTTGCAAAGGCATGAGAGGGAGGGAAACAACTCATACGATTGCAATTGCTACTATCTTTGAAGAAGATGATGACTCTGATTAAGATGTCCACCCTTGATCATAATGTGAGTGTTGAAGATAATACTATTCTTACCATCCTAGCAAAGATGAAGAAGAAAAAGAAGTTGTTGGTTGATGATCATGAAAACTCTATCGTTCTCTCCCTCCAAAACAATGATATCCTCCCCCTCTCTCTCTTTAGGATGCTTCCAAAGAAACCCATCCTATAAAAAATAACCATAGTCATTATGCCTAATCTTCATGTACTTCATATTAGACCATTCAGCCTGTTTAGTATGTGCTCAAATACCATCCAATTTGCAACCACTCACTTGAATAAAGCTCTTTTGAAAAGGCCTCAAAAGAAGATACATTGCACAAGTGATAAACCTTGGTTTAAGTTTCAGCCTCTCCATCCTCCACAAGAAGTAACTCCTCATCTTTGAACTAGCTCTTGAAAACATGCCAGTTGATTCTCTCTTAACACCATATTAGAGTATTTGGGAATTCCCCAAGTCCCACTTTCAAAAAAGGGTAAAGATTTGGCCATGTGACTAAATTTTAACCCATGCTTCAAAGTGGAACTTGAAAAGGCAACCTATATAGTAATTAGGGTAGACTCCACTTCCAAGTAAGGGGACAAGATTTGACCATGTGGTTGAATATTAATTATGTTGGGAATTCTCAAACTATATGAGAATTTCAAAATTCCCTAATATAGTATTTCTTCGTACGATGTGCTTAAACTCCAAATTTAGTGACTTGATATATACAATCCAATGAAGCATCGATATATCAGGGATAGAAAAAGTAGTAATCATTTTCAAAAGAGGAAAGCAATGAGTCTCCACAACTATTGAAGCACCAATAGTATACTTCTTATCACATTTGAGTACAGTCACAATACCCCAAAGCTCTTGCTTGCTTTGTGGATACATGTGCCGCCTTTCATTCAAGAACTTTGCTCCAAAGAAAATTGCATACATGTGTCCTTCCTCATCATCCTATCCAATAGCCCATCTTATCCTAATAGGTCCAGTGTCAATTGTGACAAAAATAAGTCTCTCAAAAGCATAATCCACCTTCCTAAGAGTTGGAGCAAGTTGCAATAATTTTTTGAGCTTTCTCATAGCTCTAGCATGACTTTTATGTCAAGCCTCGAATCTGTAGAGGATAAAGAGCATTGCTGAGCTAGTAGAGGACTTTTGCCTGGAGCAACTAGCATCGAATAGATGTGTGACTCCACATTCAAGGCACCTCAAATCACTATTCTCTCTATTTTCTTACTCATTTTTCAAGGCAATGAAACAAGATATCCTTGGATGACCACATGTCCAACATGCTATGGGTCCTTGGTTTTGAGTTCCTCCTAAGCCTCTACCTCTTCCTTTGCATAAGGCCTTGATGAGAATG
Source organism: Lygodium microphyllum (assembly GCF_053477565.2). NCBI lineage: Eukaryota > Viridiplantae > Streptophyta > Polypodiopsida > Schizaeales > Lygodiaceae > Lygodium > Lygodium microphyllum. The sequence goes on along the minus strand of NC_141143.1, from coordinate 36,016,844 downwards.
AGTCTATAGTCCATCAATATTGGGTTGATTTCTTTGTCATAAGAAACATAAGGATTCAAATAAGATTCTTCCTCTAGGGATTCCTCCACAAAGTGCACTAGCACTTCGCTCAGTGGATGGGTAACAATAGGTGCAGGAGGTCTAGGGATCCCTATAGGGTGGATATCTATCCTTGGCATGTCTGGCTTTGAATCATTGGGCATAGGGAGTGCCAAAGGGGCTCCCCTTCCCAAATATGGCTATCTAACCCTTGGATAGTATGGGTGCATGTAAGGTTGCTAGTAAGGTAACCGTCTTGGTAACTGATATAGTGCATGGCATCATGCCCAAATCTCTCACAATTGGCACAAGGCCTTGATCTACGATTGGGGCATTCAAATGGTAGGTGATTTCCTTCACAGTGTACACACTGCACGTGGGGTCGCACAACTCTTTGTATTGGCTCTTGTAGTCTAGCCAACTCTACTTTTAGGTTGGCTATAGCTTGGGTCTGGTTAATATTCTTCCCTTTCTCCTATTCATTGGAGGCTGCTCGTTCACTAATTGTTGCAACTCTCTCAGTGTTCCTAGTTGCATTGCTACCCTGTTGCATCATCCGAGAACTTCTCTTCCTAAGCAAGTTGTCTATCCATATGGCTTCCTCAAAGACTCTCACAAGCACGTCCCTCTCCATGTTTGAGTTGCTTGCCAAGATTTCTCTCTCATTGGGTTACTTAGCTGCAGTTATCCTCCTATAGAGACTCCTTACATGGGTAATGCATTCTCATATGTCCTCTTTGTCCTTCTAATTGACATTCATTAGCTTAACAATGAGGTTATTGGAGTATCCTACCTCCGAGAATCTCTTGATGAAGAGATCCTTCAGCTGGGTGAAATTATTATGTTCATCATTGTCTAGGCTGGTGAACCAAGTCCACGTCCCTTGTCTCTTAGGCACAAACCAAATTCTTGTGCTCACTAAGCAAGGTCGTGAGGTTATTAGTCTCACACACCTGCTCAAATTGCTTGACAAAGCTGTAGGGGTCATTCCCTACTTGGTATTTATGAAGTTGCTTTGAGACTATGGGTATTCTGATTTGGTTCTTGGTGTTTTGGATAATTCCCAACCCAGCTAGCAATGATGCTACCAAGGTTGCCCCACTTTGCTTAGTGCTAGTTGTATCTAGCAATCTTTTGGTGAGTAGTTCACTTTGTGTAAGATCAGGTTCTAGAACTCTCTCCCTATTGGCATTGCCTCCCATTCTATTCCTACGTGATATGGCCATGATCCTATGAACCTTGTTCAGCTCCCTCTCATGGTGTAGCCTTTAAGCCCTTTGCTCCTGACTATAACTTGCCATACCTTGCAATGTGATCCTTGCCAATCTTCTCTATTCCTCAAGGTCAGCTACAATGTCACCACTAATCTTCCATGGTGCACTATCCTCATTTGCTAGTCGTATTGTGTGACAAGTCATCAGATGTCATCAGGGTGCTCAGCCATGCTAAGGTCAAGGTGAAGGTCTAGGCTATTCTCATTCAAGCTAGTGCTTTCCATAATAGTTTCCTCTTGACCCACTAGTGCATCTATGAGGTCAATTAAGTCAGCTAGAGATGTATCCCTAATCTTCATGTGCCTTTTCTTCACTTGGAAATGTGAGGGTTCAATCCTCTTTGTGTCTTTTTCCTTGGTTTTCTTGTTCTCCTGTTCGATTCTCAGGGTTGTACTCCTATTGGTTGGTTCATTTTTAGGTTACCTCCCCTTAGTGTGTTCCTTATTTATCCATCCGTTCATATGCAACACTTATACTCTAGCAATACATCATGATGTATGCTATGAAAATCAAGCTTTCCAGTTTCCATACATGCTTATGTGCCTACATTATCGAGTGTGACCTTTAATGGAGTCAACTGCTTCAATTTGTTTCTTGCTCTTGATGCGGTTATTAAAAGAAGGGGTTTTGATTACTCTTGACTGGTTGAGACTGAGTTCTCTATGGGTTGCTATAGGTGGTTTGGTTGTGCATCCAGCCTAGTGAGTCAAGTTGGGTCTTTGATCAGTTTTAACAGTGGCCAAAGGTCGGTTCTTTTGGTTCTCCATGGACTGCTGGGTTGAGGTTCATCTTTTTCTAGGTGCAACAACTCTATGGATTGGTTTATGGGTTCCATGGTCATCACTAGTCAATTGGGGCAGGCTCTATCTAGCCCCTAGGAGGTTGAAAACTCAACCAGACAGGGTTTTGGTTACTTGGTTTGAGTCCTAGACTCGAATGTCTGTGCGGTCTCTGGCTGAGGGGTACTCGTTCGAGTGTCGGAGGGATGGCTATCTGAGGCCAAATATCAATGGTCAGCCATTTGAGGTCCAAACTCGATTATTCGAGGAGGTAGAGTTATTCACGTCCGAGTGTGGGAGGCCAAGTTGTCCAACTGGACACTTAAGTGGCTCAAACATTCGAGCCCGCCGACCGTCTGAGGCATGCAATCACCATTCAAGCGGCATAAGAAACCCACCAAATCGCACAAATATGCTTTCATTTCACTTAATGCATGCTAATCAATACTACCACAATTCCAGAACAACACAAGAGATAGCAACAGGGATCCCAAGTGTACCTAATAGGGCTAAATGTGTCAAACCAAGGATCATAGCAATGCAGTCTGCAAACATGTAACTCTCTACTCATCTCTCACAATCTCTCTCTCTTAATCTCCTTAAATGCAAATGTGCTCTGTTTTCCCCTTGTTTCATCTTTTGTGTTCTCTCCTTCTCCCCTTACCTTTGTTTTTTTTACTTCTTGGATATGCAAAAATTAATACCTTTCCTCCCTTGTCTCCCTATTTCCTAGGTATCTTGAGAGTTATCTTTTTCTTCTTTTTCCTTATTTCCCAGACCTTAGTGTCTCAAATCTAATACAAACATACAATTCCTATTCTAACCAATGCACAGAAAGCTTCCTAACCTAAACTAATATGCAAAAGAGATTGAACAGCCTCCGAATCCCTTGCTTTCTACCTAAAACCAAGTGTGGTTTTGAGTTGAACTCCTACTTCGTCACTCCATTTTAAGCACACAAACACTCAAAGCTTGAATCTGTGTGTCCCGACAAGAGAACTAAAGTGTGTGAGCTTGAATCTGTGTGTGCCGACAAGAGAACCAAAGTGTGTGAGCTTTTTCTCGACTGCCATGACCCATGGACCGCTTTTATTGCCTCAAGCATTTCAAGCTGAGTGCAATGGCTACATCTTACATAGCCGTATGTGCTCTCATACCTATGAGTGTAGTGAGTTTACCTCCTTGCTCAATTGATTTCCTTCTACCCCAAGCACTCCGATAGCTCCATGATCCAAGGTGCAAGCTGAAGTAAGCTCATCCTCAAGCTCCAAGCTTCAACCTCCAACCTCCATTGCCACAAGAGAAGAGAAGAGAAGAGAAGAAGAAGAGGAGAGGAGAAGATGGAGAGTTCTCCACCATGGTCCCTCACCTGTACACACTCACTTCCTAACTCTCTCACACTCCCTCTCTCAAGCACAAGCTTAAGAAAACAAGAACAAGAAGAATAAGAGAGGACCCTCCTTTCACGGTTCTTTCGCCCATGCCCATCTATATTTACAAATTGCATATGAGGGAGCCTTGCACTCTTTTACAAAATGAATTACAATGTGCCCCGTGCTTTCTTTGCTAGGATATTCGGTGCACTCATTATTATGCAATTTCTTTTGTATTAAGGCTTTTCCTATAATTTTTTGAGCTTACCTTTATTTTCCATTTTTCTCGCCTTGGGCTGTCTTCCATTTCAAAGTTCTTGGGTCTTCCATTTTCAACTTTTTGGGGCCTTTCTATCTTGGGCTTCCTTTTGGGCTATATGGGCTGTAACATATCACATCCCCAATATTAGCACTCCACTTAACATTTTGGTCCAATCGTACTGAAATAGGCTTACATGAGACCATACCATACTTGGATGATATATCCAAGCCATATTGCCTAAAAGCCTCGAAAACCATGTGGGTATGCCCAATTTCAAGGAGCACTTATACTAGATCTCAAAGGGGTGCTCTTTTGATGTGTCCAATCATTTGGAAGAGAGAAAGAAGGAGAAAAAGTGGGCAAAAAATAAAAAATTCCATCATATTGGAATTCTGATGATTGTTGCATACAAGATCTTCACCATTTCTCGTGTGCGATGGATGAAACAAAGCCTCCTAGCTGTCATCTATGCGGTGATGTAAATTTTGTAGCCTGATATGAAGAATAAAGAATGTTATTTTTTTAGTCTTTCTCTCTCATCCCTCAAAACACTCTTTCTCTCTCCTTCCTTTCCTCTTGCATACTGGCTATTCTTATGAGAGAAGGGGAATGGGTGAAAGAGAGGGAGGGCTGAGAGTTATGTCAAAGATGTGGCATGTTGTTAAACTATTGTGGAGTGCCACCAAGTGTGTTAATGGTGGCTATCTCAAGTGTGAGCATCCTTAGAATCTACATAGCACCTCATTCATGTTACGGTGTGTAAGCGATTTTCAAGTAAGTTCATTTATTTTCATAGTAACTTAAATGAGATTTAAAAAATATTTTAGACGGTGAAAAAGAGATACAAATACTTCCTTTTTTAGTACTTCACATTTACTATTTACTATTTTTTTGAATTTTATTAAATAAATAGATAAAAATAAAAAATAATTTTTAAGAATAAAAATAGGAAAATAATAAAAATATAGTAAAATATTGAGAATAAATCTAATAACTATAAAATATAATCATATTTTATGTAAAATTTAAAACTTATTAAAACTAGCATTTTTGTGTCTAAATAAGGCGTTTTGATAACACAAGGGTAGTCTTAGCGTCGTTATGGTATGCTAAAGGAACCCATGTGTAAAGAATCTCAAAGTAAATGTTGAAAAGAATGATATTTTATTGCACTTTATGAGTAGGATGGTCATGTGCTATTTATATTCCCAAAGATAGTCTAAGTTGGGAGAACTTAGTGTCTTTGGGTATGTTTAGCAATGCTACAACGAGTAGAAAATTCATGAAAAGCTACACATTCATACTTTAGTTATCTCATTAAACATGTTTATGCACATTCATTCAGATTTTGCATATAAGCATAATCTTGCATATACCATTGCACTGCACATGTATTATATTGATCGAGTATGCAAGGTACATCCAAGACATTGAGATACATAGACTATACATATATTAGTGAGGAAAGAGCGAAGTATATTTCATTGCTCTTTATGTATTAAGATGGCACATCTTGGGGCCAATCTCAGGGGTATAGGAGAGTCATGAAACAGTGGGAGCAATCGATTGGGAGGTACTCTATATGTGTGTGCAATGAGGTGCTAGTCACCTGTATCTGTGGGATACTCCCTTTGTTGGAGTTTGAATGGGAAAAATGTTGGACTACATATCTATACAAACGCATGATTTAGCTAGATTAGTATATAGCCTCCAGGCGCTCTTGGTGGCGAGGTCGTGAGGGTGGTTTAGTGAGCAAAGGAACCCTGCTAGAGCCCTAGAGCTAGTGTCAGGCCCATTTTTCATCCTCAAAGGTGGTGCATTTTGCAGGGAGTTGCTAATAAGTGGAAATTTTCGAACCTTGGCTATAGGGAACTTGTTATTTCTAGTTTCTAATTGAATGCCGCCTTCAAGCAGTGGATGTTAGATTAGGCTGATTAAAATCTGAGTCACATCAGCATGAGGATTAATCCAAGAAATCCCCATAACCCAAAAGATACTTTGTCCATCCTAAATGATTTAGTGGGATCTTTGGTTAGTCATGTGGCCAACTATTTTATTCTTTGCCCCAAAGGTGATATCGTGCTTGAGTTTGGGCCACTATGGGAGAGTACCCATGGAGTGGCCTTCATGAGTAATAGTCCATGGGAGTTAGAGGAAAGATTAGTAATCAAAAGTGATGCTAGGATGGCACAATCATCTATGATCCTTGATAGTGATAAATTTGTAGACAAAAATATTTTGATGCCAATGGTCAAAGTAACACATCACTATGATCGAAAGATACATTTGATGCTAGTGAGTGATGCTAGTGAGTGATTCTAGAGATTGGGATTAGGTGAAGGTGAGTATGAAGTTCTAGAGGACCTAGTGTCGATACCAAAAAACAGAACTAAAGGCCCTCCTCCCTTATAGGGATTTGTGAGTGTTTTATGGGCTATCAGGTGGGGATCCAATTTTGCATTTAAAAGAGTATGACCTAACTTGCCTTGTGAGTGGATTTGATGATATACATCAAATGCTTGTCTTTTCTAGGACCTTGAAGGAAGAGGCGAAGAAGTGGTATCAGAGCCTCCCAAGAGGGTCAATTAGAACCTTTGAGGAACTGTATGATAAATTTCTAGATGAGTATGAAAGAAGGCTCCCATGACTCAGGCCTTGGATTAGCTTATGTAGATTCAACAAGAGTCATGTACCTCTATCAAAAAACATGATAGAGCCTTTGATGGCATTCTTAGGCTTTGGCCAAGAAGAGTCATTATGTTGTTGGATGATGTGCCATGTGAGTTCTTTATGAGTGGCTTAGAGATTCATATACAAATCCAAGTGAGGATGCAAGACCCTAAGTCATTAAGTGAGGCTAAGATGAAGGCAATTGACTATGAGGAAGTATATTCAGAGATGTTGGAAAAACATTTGGAGTTTTCCCCACTCATTGGAAGTGCATCCAAGTATTAAAACTTTTCTCCCAGGAGATACTTCACTTGCTAATACCAAGAAAACCTGTGTGGGAGACCTTAGTAGTCAAAATCTCTAGGTAAGAAATGAAATTCTATGAGCAATGATAGTATGCCTCTTCATGGAAAGATTCCAAGCTAAGCAACTCCCAGTAGGGCTTATAGAAGTTCCATGAGGGGTGGCTATGAAGGCAAAATTGATAGGATCATTAGGACTACAAGTGTGGATGAGTATCCTACGAGTGGTTCTCATTTTGCTCCTAGAAAGGCTCTTGAGATACCTTTTCCATCTATAAATTAATCATGCTTTCGGGTGGATGTTGTTCCTCTTAGTAAGGGTATGATGCCTATGGGTGAGAAGTTGCAATGTGGACAGAGATAAGTAAAGACATCCCATGTAAAGAAGATGCAGAATGCCAGAGATCCACCTATGCTAGATGGAAGTCATAAGTATGTGAGGCTTTTTGGTCATAGCAATAAGTCCGTGTTGAGTCCATTAGACCAATGTCGCAAATTGAGGTAGGGAAGAATAGAAAGAGGAATATGAGATTAGTTTGGAGACCCAAAATCTCTAAAAGTATAGCTGGTGTATTAGATGAAAGGCCAATAATTCTAGGTGGACATAACATGGTCAATCCACAAGTGGATGAGACTTCTTAAAAGTGGCAGTTTCAGTGAAAAATGAGATCATAGATCAAGGAGCTGGAGCTTTACTAGGTGCATTTTGATGCCACGGATCCAATGCAAGTGTCCCTTCGTCAAATGGGAGTCCATTTGACCCCCCGCAAGGTTTGGCATTATAAAGTAGCCACTTGATTTAGAAACCGAAAATAACATCTAGGAGATTGTAGGCACACTTTTTGGGATTTTTGAGAATTTCAAAATGGATCCATAGGCTTTTGTGGATGAAAGTAAAGATTTTTGGCTCCAAAGTAATTCGTGGTGCAAAGTGATCAAGGCACAAGGGACAAAGCATTTTAAAGATTGAGACACAATGAAGCACCAAGTTGAGTCTACAATTAATAAAGAAGCATCTAGCCATTACTTGGGCATTGATCTCGGGGGGGTCACTCATGAATATATGTATATATAATGTGAGTTCAAAATAAGGGGTTTTTTAAATACCATTTTTATACATTTTTTACATACAGAAGGGTGTCATATAAAGGGGTTACTTACAGATTGAATAGAAAAGGGTTGTGTTTTATTCAAGAAAAATTCACAGATTAGGATATTTATAAATAGGCCATGAACGCACGCTATATAGAGAATATATATATAGTGAACCCCCCGAGGCATTGATTCTATGTGCTTGCGGAGAAATTCAAGGCAGGAGACCTTAATTATGTGGGAATGTGGAGTGTGCAGCCAATGAGACCAAAAAAGACTCAAAAACCATGTGGGCATGCTCAATTTGAAGGGGCACTTATAGTAGGTCTCAAAGGGGTTCTTTTTCTTAATATGCCTAGTCATTTAGAAGAGAGAAAAAATGAAAAAAAGAAGTGAAACAGAAAACAAAAAAAAGCCAGCATGTTGGATTTTTTCTAATGATTGCTTTTGCGAGATCTTCACAATTTCTCACGTGTGATGGATGAAACAAAGCCCCCTTGCCATCCTCTACGCAGTGATGTAAATTTCATGACCTAATATGAAGCATAAAAGATGTTGGTTTTTTAGTCTTTCTCTCTTGTCCCTCAAAATAGTATTTCTCTCTCCTTCCTTTCCTCTTGCATAATGGTTATTCTTATGAGAGAAGCGGGATGGGTGAAAGAGAGGGAGAGGTGAGAGTTATGTGAAAGATATGGTTTATGGCATATTTCTAGAGCATTTGAAGTACCAACAAGTGGGTTAGTGGCTATCTCAAGCATCGACAGCCTTGGAATCCACACGACACCTTATTCATGTTATGACGTGTAAGCGATTTTCGCATAAGTTCATTAATTTTTATGGTAAATGGAATGAGATTGAAAATTTGTTTTAGAGGGTGAAAAAGGAATATGAATACTTAATTTTTAACACTTCACATTTGTCATTTGCTATTTTTTGAATCTTTATTAAATGGATAAAAATAAAAAATCATTAAAAAAATAAAAAAATTCCAATATATAGTAAATTTTTGAGAATGAATCCAATAACCATAATATATAATTGTAATTCATATATAAATTTGAAACTTTAAAAAAAAGAATGTTTATATCTAAATAAGGTATTTCAGTAGCATGAGAGTGGTCTCGGTGTTGTTTTTGGTGTGCTAAAGGAATCCATGTATAAAAATTAGAAAAAAATTATTGAAAATAATGATTTTTTGCTATACTTCATGAGTAGGATGGTCATGTGTTATTTATGTTTCAAAACATTACACAAGTTGGAAGGAGTTAGTGTCTTTGGGGTGTGTTTAACAACTCTACAATGAGTTGAAAATTCATGGAAAAATATAAAGGAATGATTGTTGCACATTCACTTTGGATTTGTATCAGATTGTGACTAGTCATGTTGCACAAATGAGGGGGCTGAGCCTTCTAGATAGAGTTTTAGCAAAGATTTTATATGCTAAGCAGAGACACGTAATAGCTCTCCAATTGGAGATATTGCTCTTATCATCACTCTTATGTATTAACTTAATAACTCATTGGTTGATATCACTAGGGAGAGCTCTAAATGTTATTGATTCTTTCCAAACTTTGATAAGGGAAACTATGAGAAACTCCTTAAACTCTTTGTAGAATTCATTAGGTAATCCATTTAGGCATGGACTCTTGCCATTAGCCAAGTTGTCTATGGTATCTCCTATCTCAAATTTTGAAATTTCCATATCTAGAATGTTTGGTAAAGTCTAGGGAACTACCTTTGGTATCAATCATGCTATCCTGAACCTAGCTAGCAGGACTTCATTTGACTACTCCTTAGGAGGGGAGAAAATGTCAGCATAGAATAGCCTTGTTGGCTCTAGATTCTCCTCATCACTCTTGGACTTATTTCCATCTTTTTTTATCTACATCAGAACTAATTCTCTCTCCTTCATTTTCCTTAAATGATTAGACATCTCTTTGGAGGGTCCATCAACCTTTCCTACCCATCAATCTGTTATATAGAGTCTAATAGACATTGATTCCTCCTTCTCTAACACTCTCAAATTATTTTCTATTTCTAAGATTTGGTATTAGCATTTTAATCCCCCCTATTCAATTCAACTTCGAACTCAGCTAGTTTACTATACTTCATTCTTTTTTCTTTTCTTCTTTTGTTGACTTTCTCCCTCTTAGCTTATGTAAGTAAAATGTGAGTAGCTCTAAACGAGGTTGTGCACGCGGGATATTGAGCTACCAAGAAGTTATTGAGCCATATTTCTTTTATTTTATCCCTTATATGTTGTGGTCTAAAAAGGGAGGGATTATTATGTTAGATATGATCAATGCCCCACCCTCATTAGGTGCTACCAATGATCCATGGTGCTCAAAGTTGTAAGGCCCCCATTATGAGGAGAAGCCAAATGTGAGCCCGGACATTGATTGAGTCCTGACTTGTATATCAGATGAGGTCTATGTGACTGGATGGCAAAAAGGTGACCATTGTGGGTCTAATCTTTGGGTTAGACGGAGTGGTTAAGCTGGTAGCAACTCGAGGCGCATTGCATCGAGTTGCGGGGTAAGGGAGTTAAAAGGGGCCCCTTTTCTCCCCTCCAAAGGAGTAGTCAAATGAAGGACTATTCCGTGGCCGACTAGTGGAGGCTCATATGGTAGGTCAGTCACGCCGACCTAACGGCCTTCGCAGGCTATAAAAGCTAAACCCCTTCACAGCCATCTATCATTCATCTTTCACCCAATCGGAGTTGTTGTTCCAGCTAGCCTTAAGATCTTCACCTATCTTCTGTCTAGATCACCATCTAAGCTTCACACAGTGGAAGCGCACGAGTGGACAGAGCCATCTTTGTATCAGTTGTTTGGAGCTAAAGAATTTACTGATTCTCCTCTTATCTATTGTGTACTCTCTATCTCTTTCTCAGATTCTATTCTCTGCGCCGTGTAATTTTTACATGGTATCAAAGCCCAGGGGGCTCTAGAGATTAGAGAGTGTGCAAGAGGCAAAAGGCTTCAATAGCAAAGAGAAACTATGTCGACTTCCGAAAGCAGTTCTGGCGTATCAGGAAGTGGTGTAGGAGGTGGTGCTGCTGTACCGGCTATTCAAACATTGAGGATTCGTCCACCAACCTTCAGCGAAGGCAAGTTAGATGGTACAAACTACACCTTGACATGGAAGTTCAAAATTACAACTATCCTTGATTCTTATCAGCTTCTGGAGACTATGCTGGGGACTAACACTGAACCACAGCCTACCCCCGACCCATCAAATTCTAGTGTGATGATTCCTCCGAATGTAGATCTTCTACGAGCTTGGAAACAAAGGAATGCAGATGCATTGTGTGCCTTAGTTACAAGCTATTTTGACAGTGTTCTAACTTTAATTCAGCATACAACCAAAGCGTCAGAGGCTTGGAATGTACTAAGGAGTCAGTATGAAACACGAAACCAAACAAGGATTCAAAACTTGGAGAATCAACTAGCAGCGGAGAAGTTTGCTGAAGGAGTGACGGTTGAAGTATTTATCACTCGGATTAAGAATCTACGCGACTAGATGGCTGGCTCTGGGATACAAAAGACTAGCGAAGAGCTAGCTCGGAGGTGTCTTCGGATTTGTCCACAAAAGTGTGATGGACTAGTAACTGTCCTTAATACTCAAGTGAGACCTCAAGCTTTGACTTTTGAGGAGTTTTGTGCATTATCGATGGAGGAGGAGTTGAGGCTGAAAGCCCGAGAAGGAAGCAACAATGGAGATGCTGCATTCTCTGCCAATGCAAAAGGAAAAGTGGTTCCTCCACCAAAAATGATGGTGACAAAAAGAAGGGCGGCAAGAAGAAGTTTCAAGGAGAGTGCTTCTACTGCAAGAAGAAAGGACATGCAATTGCAGATTGTTGTGTCAAGAAGGCAGATGAAAAGAATGGTACCCTTAAAAGTAAAGGGAAAGAGACAGCCAATACGGCTGAAGCAAAGTTGGAATTATTCATGGCGACCATTGAGGAAGTGTGCTCCTCGACGCAAGAAGAATCTACCACAGACTCATGGGTGTTGGATAGTGGGGCCTCCCGTCACATGACAAACAAGAAATGTCTATACAGTTCTCTGCAGCCTCTACAAGAATTCATCACTCTGACGGTTGGAAATGATGCTAAATGCCCTGCTGCGGGCACAGGTACTATTTCTTTTGTTGCTGCAAATGGTGAAGTCAAAGAGCTTTCAAATGTGTTGTATGTTCCCAAAATCAGGAGAAATCTGTTATTAGTTGCTGCCATAACTGATCTTGGTCATGAAGTGAGATTCAAGAAGACAGGTGTAGAAATTTTTGATAGTGCTGGCACAATTGTTGGCAAAGGAGAAAGAAGGAACAACCTATATGAGCTAAGTGCTCTTACAACCACTGCTGGAGTGGGCACAAGTAAGCTTTGGCATGAAAGGTTTGGACACATCGGATTTGCAATGTTGAAGGAGATGAAAAAGTAAGGTATGGTTGCTCACCTACCTACAATAATTGAATTGAAGGAACCATGTGAAGCTTGTATGATAGGCAAGCAACAGAGAAAGGCATTTTCATAAGAAAGCAAGAATAGAGCATAGGCTCCTCTAGAGTTGGTGCATGCTGACTTGTGTGGTAAGATGCCTACACATGCCTTGGGGGGATCTTCTTATTTTATGTTGATTGTCGACAAATACAGTAGGAAGATGTGGGTGTACTTCCTTCGTGATAAGGCTCAAGCTTTTGGTAAGTTTAAAGAATGGCTAAAACTTGTTGAGAATGACACAGGGAAAAGTGTGAAGAAATTTAGAACAGATGGTGGTGGTGAGTTCAACTCAAAGGAGTTTGAAGACTTTTGCAAGAGCAAAGGGATCAAGCGCAATTGGTGACGCCTCACACACCTCAGTAGAACGGTGTTGTGGAACACAGGAATCGCACCATTGTGGAGATGGCAAGATGCATGCTAAAGGGCAAGGGATTGCATAACCATTTTGGGCTGAAGCTGTTAATACTGTAGTCTACATTCTAAATCGGAGCTACACAAAGGCTCTCAAGGGAAAAACACCTCATGAGGCTTACACTGGTAAGAAACCATCTGTCTCACATTTCATAATTTTTGGATGTGAATGTTATACACATGTTCCAGATGAGAAGAGAAACAAGTTAAAACCAAAAAACAGAAAATGTATCTTCTTGGGTTATAGTGATGAGCAGAAGGCTTACAAATTATATGACCAAGAGGCAAAGAAGATCATTGCGAGCCGTGATGTGGTGTTCAAGGAGGAGCTGCATACAGTGGAGGAGGAGAAGGCAAGTCCTTCCACTTTATCATCAAGCGAAGAAGTAGTCCACTATGAACCTGTCCCGAGAGCTGTCCCTATCCTTAAGGAGAAGGAAGCATCATCTTTAGATGATGAGGAAAACGTTCACCAACCTGACATCACCCCACCGGAAAAGCCATTGCCACGTTGGGTGAAGCAGCTCTATGACCACAATAATCCTATGCCTGCATCTGTTGAGGGGAAGGTAGGCGGACCAAGGAGGTCTCAGAGAATAGAGAATCAAAGGAGGGCTTCTGCCCACATAGTCAATATGGTCTTGATGGTTGATATTATGAGAGAAATAAAGGAGCCAACTAACTTAGAAGAAGCACTTGCAGATCCATCATGGAAGGCTGCTATGTAAGCGAAGTATGACTGCATAATGAAGAATGACACTTGGGAGCTAGTGGATCGACCAGCAAAGCGGAAGGTTATTGGCACGAAGTGGATCTAGAAGGTAAAGTACAAGGCTGATGGTACCTTAGAAAGGTACAAAGCTAGACTGGTTGCCCAAGTATTTTCACAAGTTGAAGGGTTTGATTTTCAAGAGTCATTTGCCCCAACTACTAGAATGACCACTATTCGAACGGTACTTGCAGTGGCTGCCCACAAGAAGTGGCCAGTGTACCAAATGGATGTTAAGTCAACATTCTTAAATGGTGACCTCAAGGGAGGTGTACGTGTCTCAGCCACCAGGGTTTGAGGCCCCCCATTCTGAGAATAAAGTGTGTAAGATGAAGAAGGCATTGTATGGGCCGAAACAAGCCCCTAGAGCATGGTACCATTGGATAGATAAGTTCTTTTTAAACCTAAACTTCAAAATATGTGCCTCAGATGCTAACTTATATGTTTACAAGGATGGTAAAAAGTCTGTAGTGATTATCCTATATGTGGACGACCTTCTTATTACAAGTGACTATGAAGATATGATCAACCAAACTCGAAAGGCTTTGAGTTCTATGTTTGAAATGACAGACTTGGGCTTGTTGCACTATTGTTTGGGGATTGAATTCTGGCAAGAGCCAGGAAAGATCTTCATCTCTGAGAAGAAGTATGCATGGGAGATCTTGAAGGCATTTGGCATGACCGAGTGCAAGGAGATAGCTATACTTATGAAGGTGAATGCAAAGTTATATGTTGAGGATACATCAGCACTAGCAGACATTGGGAGGTATAGGAGGTTGGTCGGCAGTCTGATCTACTTGTGTAATGCCAGACCAGATATCAATTTTGATGTTGGTGTTTTGAGCATGTTCTCAAACAAACCTCATGAGATTCATTGGAAGGCTAGGATGCGGGTGCTCAGATACTTGAAGGAAACTCTTGACTATGGTATCACATATAGTTTCGGAACTTCTCTTGTGGGGAACTGTGACTTAGATTGGGCAGGAGACAGTGATTCCAGGAAGTCAGCTTCTGCTTATTGTTTCTCTTTGGGTTCAAGAATTTTCTCTTGGATTAGTAAGAAGCAGCCAACAGTGACATTGTCTTCTACCGAAGCAGAGTACAAAGCAGCTTGTTTTGCTGCATGTGAAGTAGTATGGTTGAGAAGGATTCTATGGCATATGGGAGTGCAAGATGAAGAACCAACTATGCTGAGATGTGACAATCAGAGTTGCATCGCCATTGCCAAAAATCTAGTGTTTCATGCACGCACCAAACATATAGAGATCCAATATCACTATGTGTGTGATTTGATGGAGGATGGGATAGTGGAACTAGTCTACTGTCCAACAGAGGAGAATGGAGTAGATATCTTCACCAAAGCACTTACGAAGGATCTGCTTCAAGTTTATCTTCAGAGACTCGGCATTGGGCCGAGGAGATAGTTTACCTATGGGTGGACATTGAGGAGGGGTGTTAGATATGATCAATGCCCCACCCTCATTAGGTGCCACCAATGATCCAACATTGGAGTCCTTACTTGTATATCAGATGAGGTCTATGTGACCGGATGGCAAAAAGGTAACCGTTGTGGGTCTAATCTTTGGGTTAGACGGAGTGGTTAAGCTGGTAGCAACTCGAGGCGCATTGCATCGAGTTGCAGGGTAAGGGAGTTAAAAGGGGCCCCTATTTTGGGGTTCGAGGGCCGTGGAACCGGCCCCTGGCTGGGGGATCCTAGGGGGGGCGCTGGCCCCCCTGGAGGGGGTCCAGGGGCAGCGCCCTCGGCCCAATGGTAAAGGGAATATTCCCTGAAATATTCCCTGGCCGACTAGTGGAGGCTCATATGGTAGGTCGGTCAGGCCGACCTAACGGCCTTCGCATGCTATAAAAGCTAAACGCCTTCACAGCCATCTATCATTCATCTTTCACCCAATCAGAGTTGTTGTTCCAGCTAGCCTTAAGCTCTTCACCTATCTTCTGTCTAGATCTCCATCTAAGCTTCACACAGTGGAAGCGCATGGGTGGACAGAGCCATCTTTGTATCAGTTGTTTGGAGCTAAAGAATTTACTGATTCTCCTCTTATCTGTTGTGTACACTCTATCTCTTTCTTAGATTCTATTCGCTGCACCGTGTAATTTTTACATATTATGGAACCACTATAATCTTATTACTACATTATTACTTTAGAGTGAGGCAATTACTCAATAGTGATCTGAGACCACAATCTTTTTATTTAATTTGCAATTGAAATTGGAAAAAGTAGAGAGCAAACCTTAGGAGATGTTAACTTTATCAAGTCTTGCCTTTTGTGCCTCTTTCCTTGTTCGATTGTTGGTCCATGTGAACCCAATCCTTATACTAATATCTATTAGACCATGGTAGGATACATAGTTACCCCACGCTTCTTTTTCCCTACATGTTATAACTTGTTCTTTCATAAGAAATCTGTGAAATTTATCCTCCACCATGTTAAAGTCCCCTACCATTATTAATGGGCATTGGATTGTCAATAGTGAATTCCAAATGTTGATTCTTTCATACTTGTAGTACAACGGGCATAGAGAGAAATTATAGTCAATTCCTATGGCCCTTTGGTGTGCAAGCCAATCCATTTGTTGCCTATGTTTGTTCACCATGCCTTTTAGTCTAATCTCATAGCCTAATTGTTACAGGCTAATTTACTGCCTGCGATTTACTCCCTGAAAAAACTACTCTACCTGACATTTCTGAATCCAACTGACTTATTTTCTGACTGCACTGACTTCATATAACTTTCATACACACATTCCATCATTACAGTACACCTTTACAGAACCATCCGACTTCATTTCAGCAATAAATAACATGAATACTGAAAACAGTTTACCACTTCAAGACAGGGAAACAATATCTGACTCTGAACTGTTCTTCATAACTTCAGTTTCTGCTTACAGACAGACACGCAGACATGATCTACACCCGCATATGCGCTCTGACTTGAACAGTTACATTCGGGGATTGATAACTCCTCACATCCCTTACTTATGACTATTCATTGCAAAAACTTACACCCCTTCATATCTGACTTACCCTAAGGCTTAACTTGACTTCTAAACTCCTAATACATAACTCTAAGGTGTAGTGTTAACTCAGTCTTAACACTGGCACACCCGGTGGATACTATTTTCCCAAAATAGTGGACCTGAGCCCACAACATCCCTTGATCAGTTATCAACTAGAAAATACTGATTCAAGTAGTCAGGAATATTTCCTTATAAAGTGCAATGGTTGTCAGTTTGGAGTAGGATCATCATCATGTCCTCCCCCTTCTTGCTTTGATCTAACATCCTCTGTTTCTGAAGCTGGTTGCTCTTCCTCATCAGTCCTAGCAGAGACTGTTGCTGCTATGCATCCCACTTGAACTCCTTCTTCTTCAATGGCAACATCCCTGACTGTGCCTAAAGGCACAATTGCCCAACATTGATTTATCACTCCCTCTGGCAAAAACAGTTTTAACCTGAAACCATTCACAAGTTTCTTTAATAGTGTGCCTTGCAAATCCATCAACTGAAATGTCCCTTGTCCCAAATCCTTGTAAATTCTATATGGTCCAACATATCTGAGTTTCAGTTTCCCTGGATGCTTTCCCAACTTTGAGTTGTACATCAGGACCAAATTTCCTTCCTTAAATCGTTTCTTCTTCATATACTGATTCACCCATGCAGCTCTCCTGTTTTGAATCACAGTTGTGACATAAGCACTCTGAAATCTGTCTTCTTCCAGAGACAGTAAGTGTTCCAATCTGTGTTTCAGAGAATCCTCCTGTGTTAGCCTGTATTGTATTGCTATCCTCAAAGATGGTACAACAAACTCCATAGGCACTACAACATCAAGGCCATACACTAGTCTAAAGGGTGTGAGACATGTACTGACTTTGTAAGCTGTTCTGAATGCCCATAGTGCTGAATTCAACTTCAAGTCCCAATCCTTTCTGTTTTCTGAAACTGTTTTCTTCAAAATTTTAACCAACACCTTATTACTACTCTCAGCTAATCCATTTGCTTGTGGATGATATATAGAAGACATTTTGTGACTAATCATGTGTGTTTCTGCAAGCACTTTGATAACTTTATTCAGGAAATGAACACCTTGATCAGATACAAGCTCAATAGGACAACCAAATCTGGTCATAATATTGTTGTAGACAAAAAAGGCTACACTCCTGGCTTTATTAACCTTCAAAGCAACTGCTTCTACCCACTTGGTACAATAATCAGTAGCCACTAGAATATATCTATTTCCTGAATGTTCTGCTGCAGGTTTGAATGGACCCATAAAATCCATACCCCACTTCTCAAATGGCCCTAAAGGCAGCACTGGATTTTGAATCATCCTGTCCTGATTCCTGGGATATCCATCTCTCTGACACTGTTCACAGGTTTTTGCAAACAGGTATGAGTCCTTAATAACAGTTGGCCACCAAAGTCCACTCTGAAATATTTTCCTGCTTATAATGTCCCCTGAATAGTGACCACCTGAAATTCCTGTATGAGCTTCAAACAAAACTGTCTTTTTCTGACTTTCACGAACACACCTTCTAAGTATCTGATCAACTCCTTTCTTGTATAAATGTCCTCCAATAACTGAAAATGTTGCACTTCTGAGTGCCAACTTTCTTCTGTGATCACTGTTCATATTTTCAGGAAAAACTCCTTCAGTAAGATAGTTCAGCATTTGTCCATACCAGTCTGTTGACTGAGTTGGTTGAATCTGAAAAAGATTCGCATCAGGAAGATCATCTGCTATTCCTTCAGCTGGGTCTCCTGATTCCAGTCTGCTCAAGTAGTCAGCAATTATATGATCTTTACCAGGTCTGTGTATGATGCTGTAGTCAAATTCCTGCATCTGCAATATCCATCTGGCAATCCTTCCTGTTGGATTTGGTTTATTCACAAGATATACCAAAGCTTGATGATCAACATGTATGACAATAGGGTTTCCCAACAAATAGTGTTTGAATTTTTTCAGAGCAAAAATCACTCCCAAACACTCTCTTTCTGTAACTGAATAATTCCTTTCAGCTCCTGTCATTACTTTGCTTGCATAATAAACAGGCCTGAACCATCCTTTCTGCTTCTCTTGCATCAAAACTGCTCCCACAGCTACATCTGATGCATCTCCAAAAACATGGAAAGGTAAATTCCAGTCAGGTGGTTGCATTATAGGTGCCACCTGTAACATCTTCTTCAGTAGCCTGAATGCTTTTTCCTGTTTTTCTGTCCATTCATACTTCACATCCTTCTTTGTGAGCTTAGTTAATGGAACACAAACATGGGATAGGTATTTCAAAAATCTGCTGTGCCATTTTATCTGACCAACAAATCTACTGAGTTCCTTCAGATTGACTGGTGCTTTAGCCTTCTGAATGGCTTGAACTTTTCTTGGATCCACCTGCATTCCATCTTCTGAAATAATATGGCCTAGTAAAATCCCTCTTCTTACTGCAAATGCACACTTGGCTGGATTCAGACTTAACCTAGCCATTCTGCATCTTTCAAAACAGAGTTTCAACTGAGTTAAATGATCATCTGTCTTCCCAAACACACTGAAATCATCCAAGAATACTCTCATAAATGTGGTAAGATATGGAGCAAAGACTTCCTGGACCCACTTTTGAAAAGTAGGTGGAGCATTCTTTAATCCAAACACCATGACAGTGCTTGCATATACTCCCCATTCTGTAATAAAGGCAGTTTTATCTCTGTCCTCCTCTGCCATCAGAATCTGATTATAACCACTGAACCCATCAAGGAAGATGTACATTTGATGACCTGCAACTGCATCCAGCAATGTGTCTTGAAAAGGTAGGGGAAAAGGATCAGTGATAGTGGCTGCATTTAACTTTCTGTAATCTACACATATTCTTAATTTCCCATTCTTCTTTGGAACCACCACAATAGGTGATAGCCAAGTCACCTTCTCTACAGGATAGATGAAACCAACCTTAAGTAGTTTATCCAACTCCTCCTTAACAGCTCTAGCATAATTAGGATTCATCCTGTATCTTTGGGAAATGACAGGTACTGCATCCTTTTTGAGATTAATCCTGTGCATACAGAATTGTGGATCCACTCCCTTCATGTCAGTATAACTCCATGCAAATATGTCCTTAAATTCCTGTAAGAGCTCCTCCAAATATGACTTAAACTGTCCTGTCACATGAATACTGACTTTTACCATTTTGGGATTCTGTTCAGTCCCTAAATTCAGATCCTGAAGATCATCCTCTTGCACCCTAGCTGTTCTGGCCATCTGTTCTTCAAAGGCTTTTTCAGCTTGGATTATTTGCTGAATGTGCATTTTCTCCTCCTGTTCAATCAGAATTTTGTTTACATCCTCTCCTTCTGGTACATCCTGTAATGCTTCCTCCTGTTGTAATAGATTACCAGAAAGTTTATTCTCCTTAAACTGCTGCACAATTTTAACCACATCAATATCAAAGACAGGAATCACTGACTCATTGGCTTTAAGAAAAGCATCTTCCTCATCATCATCTACTTCTTCTAACATATTCAGTCCCTGTGCATACAGTGCTCTAGCCTCTCTGGGTAGAGTTGCAGTAGGAACCATACTCAGGTGTACTTTCTTCTTTCCTCTTCTGAGTGTTATTTGAGCTGCCCCCCAATCCTGTCTAACCTTGGCCTGTTTTAACCATGGTCTTCCCAACAGAATAGGATATGGACTGTCTCCCTCATCCATTTTCAGGACTACAAAATTCACTGAAAAAGTGAGCCCTGCAACTGTAATCTGTTGATTCCTAAGAATTCCCATAGGTTGGATTCTTCTCTGATCAGCCATTTTTAACTGAAATGGAGCTTCATCAAGATCCGGCAATTTCAGCTTAGTATACAGGAATTCAGGTAAAATATTTACCCCTGATCCTCCATCCAGAAGTGCTCCCTGTATATCCTGTTGTTGAAAAGTCACAGTAATCTTGGGAACTTTGTAATCCACATCTTCAGGTTCAATCTGACAAGCTTCAGGTTCAACTTGCTGAACTTCTTCACAGTAAAAGGTTCTCAATACCTGTCTTTTAAACTCAGGTACCAAACTGAGAATTTGATCCATTGTGACAGTGGTTGCCTTTAGCACTTCTTCTGTCATATCAGCTTCCTTCAATTCTTGCTGATGGATCTCCTCTTCTATACTGGGTAGTACAACAGGTAATGTTTGATGCATCTGTGTCCCCATCTTATCTGTCTTCTGACTTTTCTGAATTTCTTTCACACAACCCAATCTGACCTGTCTCCGTGTATCCCAAAACTTAGGATTCTTCATCTCCTTATGGGAAATAACTGGGTCAGCAACATATTGTGCACCTGATCTTGTAATCACCAAAACAGGAGCAACTTTGTCAGTAGTCACCTGTTCCTGTAAACAGTTAGAACAGTCACATTGTACATGCATAGCATCCAGATCCTCATAATGAACATTATGGCTCACAACTCCATGAATCTCTTTAGCCTGTTCTACAATTACTACATTTGCCTGTGGAGGTCTATTTTGTTGTTGTTGCACTGGTGGCCTTTGATTGTTGTATCTGACAATGAGTATGCCTCTTTCCTCTCTGTGTTTACACCATAAAGGACAGTTTGGACCCTGTCTATGACCCACCTCTGCACAGTAAGTACAAGGATCAGCAGGTCCTTGTTGATTGGGTGGTACCCAATTATTTCTTCCTCCAAATCTATTTTGTTGGCCATCCCCTGCTCTGCTCCTGTCAGGTTGTACTGCATTAGCAGCAGGTACATTGGCTCTCTGTGTTTGCTGGTTGGGATTTGCCCTGTTATTAGGGTTGTACCAACAGTTAGCATCACTATGACCATGTTTCTGGCAAGTATTACAGTAGGGCTTTTCCTTCTTTGCTGAAGTGGAGATCCCCATACTTTTAAGAGTGGCAGAAATCTGTTTAGTCAGGTCTTGAACCTTCCTTTTGGATTTTCTGTGTTCTTTCCTGTCTCTAGAGTCCTTACTCCTGCTTTTCGGTTTGTGTTTCCTTTTCTTCTTCTTTGTTTTAGTTTTTCTTCCATCTTCTTCTGAATCAGTATCCTCTGAATCTGAATCATATGCTTCTGACTCTGAATCTGTGTCAGAATCTATATCTGTACCTGAATCTGAATCCTCCTCTGAGTCAGAGTCAGTATCATGTTTTTTCTTCCTGGATCTGGTAGAACCTAGTCTCTTCTCTGCTCTCCTTGCAGCTGCCACTAGTTCATTAAAGCCTCCAACACCTCCAGGTATTTCAGTACTTGCTACTGCTGTCCTTAAAGTTCCCCTGAGTCCATTGCAGAAATATTCCCCCAACATCTCATTGGTAGGTCTTTCTGCAGGTGCTAATCTCCCATTCAGATCTAGAAACTGTTGTGCATAATCTTCAACAAGAAGTCGCTTCTATTTCATTGTTTTAAGCTGTTTCAAAATATCAGTTGGTGTCTTCCATTTTCTGAATCTAGACAGGAATGCTGTCTATAATGCCACTGTGTCAGGAAAATGAGCTGCCCCATACTGAGTAAACCAATTCATGGCTTTTCCCTCCAATGTGGCAGCAAATTGCTGCTTTTTCACATCATCCCCATACACTCCTGCTAAGCCACTTGCCTCCCATTTAGTGCTGAACTGTGCTACATGGGCATCAGGATCCTCTTTTTTTGAGTGACCCTTGAAGTGAGCAAATCTGACTCTCAGGTCTGCTGGGTTAGGTAGGGGGTTGTGCCATTATGACTGGTGGTACTTTTGGTGCAGTCTTCTTCCTCCCTGACAATTTAGGTAATGGTTGGAATTTCAAACTCCTTTTAGACTGTCTTTGAAGTT
Source organism: Lygodium microphyllum (assembly GCF_053477565.2). Taxonomy (NCBI): domain Eukaryota; kingdom Viridiplantae; phylum Streptophyta; class Polypodiopsida; order Schizaeales; family Lygodiaceae; genus Lygodium; species Lygodium microphyllum. The sequence continues at coordinate 35,994,539 of NC_141143.1, read as the reverse complement.
GGGACCATGCCAAACTTCCTAGAAACCTGTTACTGTTTCTCTGTTCTTCATCTGGTGTAAGTGGTGTAAATGAAATAGGTGCAACATCAGGGATACTCTGGCTTGGACCAACTTCTTCAGTTTGTATCTCCTGATCACTCAGATAGCCCAGATCCAAACTGTCTACTTGACTTCCACTGCTGGACCTGTAATGTCCCTTTCCTTTCTGTTCTAGTTTCTGCTTTTTCTCTTGCTCTAGCCTTGCATGTAATCTTGTATAATACTTGCCAAAGCCTTCCCCTCTATACTTCTCTGTTGACATAAAACAGGGATTTCTCTGTCATTAGCCTGTCTTAGTGTTGTTCTCCTGTAATGCAGCAGTGACAATGATGACAAGTCAAACACAAGTTAGAAGTTCTCCCCCGTCTGTATCTGGATGATATGGAATTAAAGCCATATGCATGGTGGAACTGCCATTTCTCATGATTAACCCATATCCTCCTGATCTCTGCAGTTGTCCGACTTCTGGCTATTGGGCAAACCTTGCTCAACTGAAATTTCCAGACCCTATCCCTGACTAATCTGACCACGTCCACAAGTAAGTCAGGAAAATAATCAGTCAGGAAATTTTGGCCATACACCTCAAATTCCTCTTCTGGTGTAGTCCAATTGTAAAATTCCCTGCAAAGAGATTGCGCGAAGGCTTCTTGCTCCTCTGCTTCTGTTGTCCAATGTTTAAAATCCTCCAACCAAGACAGTAGGACCTCTTCCATTCTGAAAGCGAGAATTAGACAATTCTGCCATTCGCATGCATAAGACCTGTGCCGTCTGAACAATTCGCAGGATCGCCAAGTGTTACAGGCTAATTTACTGCCTGCGATTTACTCCCTGAAAAAACTACTCTACCTGACATTTCTGAATCCAACTGACTTACTTTCTCACTGCACTGACTTCATATAACTTTCATACACACATTCCATCATTACAGTACACCTTTACAGAACCATCCGACTTCATTTCAGCAATAAATAACATGAATACTGAAAACAGTTTACCACTTCAAGACAGGGAAACAATATCTGACTCTGAACTGTTCTTCATAACTTCAGTTTCTGCTTACAGACAGACACGCAGACATGATCTACACCCGCATATGCGCTCTGACTTGAACAGTTACATTCGGGGATTGATAACTCCTCACATCCCTTACTTATGACTATTCATTGCAAAAACTTACACCCCTTCATATCTGACTTACCCTAAGGCTTAACTTGACTTCTAAACTCCTAATACATAACTCTAAGGTGTAGTGTTAACTCAGTCTTAACACTAATACACCTCCCCACTTCTGGGGGAATGACAAGTACATATCCATGAATAGTCCATGGAAAGTATGTTTAGATTTTTCATTAGGCAGTTCATCGACAACCTTCACTTCTTGCAAGCAAATTATGTGAAGAGCAGGGTTAAGATCTTTTAGCCAATTCCTAATTACTAGAGCCCTGAAAGGTCAATCATCATTTTGTAGTTAAATGTCATACTTTTAATCGAGCTAATAATTAAGTCATTTTATTTTTTACATCTACCCTTCTCAAGCCCTTGTTTTTTGTTGAAGGCTATCTCCAACTTTGGAGTGCCTTCTCTTCATATTCAGACACATTCTTGCCAAGTTCTTCTGAGGGCTCACACAAAGAACTCTTGATTTTGAAATGGATCAGAATCCTCCTCGTTCTCTTCCATGTTCTCAATAATGACATCATCACTCTTTCCATTAATATTTATTTCATTTTCCTTCTTTTACGTGTTCTCAACCAAAATTTAATCTTCCGATTCGGAATTGCACCTCCTTTCTTTAGGTTCCCTTGAATAGAGCTAGGTCCTGCTGACTCATTAGAAACCTCCATTAGGAGGGGAGCATATTTATTCTGTTTAGTTTTTTTTTTTTGTTACATGAGTTGAAGCCTGATTTGAGGGCTAATATTTTCCCCCTTCTTATTAACTATTTAAAATCCCTCTTTTGTATTTTTCTTTTTTTCCTTATTCTTGCTTCTTCTTCGACTTTGCTTTAAGTTCAATGCAATCCCTAATAAAATGCCCTACCTTTGAACATTTAAAGCAAGCATTAAGTAGATTCCTATAGTCAGAGGTTGTTTAGTTAGCACATTTCCATCTGTATTTGAGATAAGTAGAAAGTCTAGGAGCCTCTTTGAAAGGTAAACCTCAATAATCACTTACGGACACCAGTGTGGGTCGATTATATTTGTGGGTCTCTGCCCCAACATCCTCCCCAAAGGAGCCATGGACTTGACAAATGACTATAAATTGCGAGGGAGGTCTATTACATTCACCTAGATGGACCCTTTGCATGGTTTGTCAATTTGTGGATTAAGCTGTGGTGCCCACTTCAACAAAGTAAGGGGATAATTTTTTAGCATCCATTGACCCACACCTAAAACATTATGAGCCATTGTTTCATTCTCAAATAGAAAAAAGAAGAAATTATTAGGGAAATAGTCCAATTTGACAACTCTACAATTCTAAGCATCCTAGTTATTCTTAATCTAGGACCTCATGTATTCCATGGGAGGTTGAGGGTGCCCATGGCACGAGCTAATTAGAGCCCATTTTTCATATTTAAGATTCCACATTTTAAAGCTAGGGGTGTGTGCATAGACATGTAGAATTACTTCACCTTCCCCTTTCTAATTTGAAGTCAGTTTGCCTTGGTCTCCAACCAATGGGCTTCCACCTCTAGGCAGTAGTTGGCTTCTTTGTTCATGATTTGGCTTATTTGCAGGAGCCTCATGGTGTCGATGGGCTTCAGAATATTTATTGTATTGTGCCTTTTCAATTTAGGGTTGATCATCCACTCTAATAGGTGGACTTCTCTCTTGTAGAACTTCTTGCACTCTCTGCGCCACAGAGTTAGTTGCTTCCATTCTAACCTTCTTGTTGCCAGAGATTAGAAGAGTTGTGTCATGCAAGCTCGAGTCTCCAATGGAAAACTTCGGGTTAGAGACTCCACTTCACACACACACACACACTCTCTCTCTCTCTCTCTCTCTCTCTCTCTCTCTCTCTCTCAAAGTGTGAGGGCTACCACAAAGTAGCAACTTGCAAGTTGCAAGTGTTTCTCGCTTTATAAGAAAATAAAAAAAAAGAGCGTCTTTTCAACGTGTCAGGCATTTTTCCCGAATTCAAAGAGTTGACGCAGACTTTCGACTCCGGAGTATAGTAGAGTCTCATCTTGGTGACAAGACTTTAGTGTGCCGCATGTGATCCTAATAAGACTTCAAGCACCAAAGTTAAAACCTCAGTTTTGGCGAAGAACGTAGAAAGTCTTGGCAGGCGCTTGGAAGAATTGCGAGATTCTGGTTGCTGAATGCGCAACGCCAGAACATTTCAAAGAGAGCATCAGGATTTTTCCAACTTGTGTGACGTATGACGTGAATTTGCACGAAGTGGCTACAGCCTGCAAGTATCTGATGTGCGTCTTCGTATTAAAGCGCAATACATGCGAGAAGGCAATAAGCGAGTGAGTGGACTGCTCCGGAGCTGGAAGAGTAGTGTGAGGCATTCCTCTCTCAATCTGTCTAGTAGTCTCCCGCGCGCGCGCGCACACACTCTCTCTCAGAGTCCCTTAGCTAGTTACGTATCTCTCTCTATCTCTCTATAGTCCAGAAAATATCACCTGCAAAGTAAAATGGAAGCCGCCGCCGCGGATCTCGTTACTCCAAACAGGACGACGCTGATCCTGGAAAGCGCGATACTGTGCTCTGCGGTGCTCGTGCTGTTTGGGCTGCTGCGCTTAGTGCGGACGAGCCGCCGCAAGCGCCTGCCGCCGTCGCCGCCGGCCCTGCCGATCATCGGGCACCTCCACGTGATAGCCCGCGGCGGCGTGTTCCTCCATCGGACGCTGCACAAGCTCTCGAAGACGTACGGGCCGCTGATGTACCTGCGCATGGGGTCGGTGCAGACCGTCGTGGCGTCGTCGCCGGAGATGGCGAGGGAGATCCTCAAGACGCACGACCTCAACTTTGCGGCGCGGCCGCGGACGGCGGCAGGCGAGCAGTTCTTCTACGGCTGCTCGGACCTGCTGTGCTCGTCGTACGGGCCGTACTGGAAGCAGATGCGGCAGATCTGCGTGATGGACCTGTTCGGGGCGAAGCGCACGGACGAATTCAAGGTGGTGCGGGAAGAGGAGGAGGCCGGGCTGGTGCGGGCGGTGTGGGAGGACAGCCAGAGGGGCGATGTGCAGGTGAAGCGCAAGCTCACCAACATGCTGAACAACCTCATCTGCCGCATGGTGGTGGGGCGGCGCTACGCGGAGATGGACACCCTGGTGCCCGGGACCTCCTTCGACGACATCATCTCCGAGATGTCGCACCTGCTGGGGACGTTCAACATCGGAGACGTGCTCCCCTGGCTGCAGCGTTTCGACCTGCAGGGGGTCGTCAAGCAGATGCGGGCGTGCGCCAAGAAGAGCGACGCCGTCCTCCAGGGGCTGGTGGACAGCCGGCGAGCGCACTACCGGGCCCTGCGGGCGGCGGGCAAGGAGCCCCCAGTGAAGGACCTGCTGGACATGCTGATGGAGCTGCAGGCCGCGAACAAGGAGATCACGGACGACAACATGAAGGCCGTTCTCTACGTAAGTATAATAGCCTCTACGCTGTACACATAGATCCAGACTTCTAATGACAGGGGGCAGAAGGTAGACACAGTTGATATTCTGCTCTCATGCGCGCGTCGCTAACTGGCTGACTGATCCGCTAATAGAGTTCCGGTCGTATTAACCGATGATCTGGCTGGCCGCTGCAGGACATGTTCGCGGCGGGCACGGACACGTCGGCGGTGGCCATCGAGTGGGGCCTGACGGAGCTGCTGCGCCACCCGCAGGAGATCAAGAAGCTGCAGGCGGAGCTGGACGCGGTTGTGGGGCGGGAGCGGCTCATGGAGGAGTCGGACGTGCCCAACCTGCCGTTCCTGCAGGCGGTGGTGAAGGAGGTGATGCGGCTGCATCCGTCGGGGCCGCTGCTCTTCCCGCACGTGGCCGCGGAGGACTGCGAAGTGGCGGGCTACCACATCCCGGCCGGCACGCGCGCGCTGGTGAACGTGTTCGCGCTGGGGCGGGACCCGTCGGCGTGGCCCGAGCGGACGCTGGACTTCTGGCCGGACCGCTTCGTGGGCAGCACGGTGGACGTGAAAGGCCAGCACTTCGAGCTCCTGCCCTTCGGCTCCGGCCGGCGCGGCTGCCCGGCCAAGAACCTGGGCCTCCTCACCGCCCAGATGAGCGTGGGCCTCCTCCTCCAGGCCTTTGACCTCTCCGCGCGCCCCGAGAACCTCGACATGAGCGAGGAGTTCGGCATCTCCATCGTCAAGGCCGTGCCCCTCTCCGTCAAGGCCACTGCCAGGCTGCCCGACCACATCTACCGCGGGCTCCGCAACCGCGACTAGATTAAATTTGGTTTTTGAAGTAGACAAAAACGAACCTCCAGTCCAACAACCCCACAAAAAGACATTTGTATCGTGCAGCCATGGATACTAGGTAGGCTGGAAGGCGGGTTCGATCCATAATCTAGAAGGGAGACCACGGGTGTCTCGTGCATCATGATTCATCTCTATCCATAATGCATCTAGTGAATCTACTCTATCATTTGTAATTCACCTAAACTAGCAAGGATCACTATTCCAACTACGAATCTTAGATATGATGTTATTAATCCATTAAATCTCTCTACCTAGAAGATCCCCAATCCATGGGATAACTATTAATGTAATAAAACATCACCCCTCTTGAATACCTTGTAGTAATAAACATTCAACCCATCTATAAAGAGTCATCCCACCAATTATTGATCTCGACAACTTGGTAAATTCCTGAAAGACATCCACAAGGGCAACCAATTCCTTATGCTATGCTCCAATAATCTTAGATTTGTCATTCGTAAAAACTTGAGATATGAAGTAACCACCTCCAGGGAGCCTTATGCCACAAATAGTATCCCTGCACACTTGATTACAGTATGACTCTATGCCCTGATGACTCAAAAGATTGAGATGAGTAAGGATGAGGTAAGGATATGATCTTTGATGAGTCTTCAGCCTCCAAGGATCCTATTGATTATTCTTCTATTACAAGTGGTTCTTCATCTTTGATTGACCCCCCTAACCATCAACCCCTCCCCTTCCTTCTAGGTTACCCTTGGCACCCCTTATTTGTCTACAAATCCTCCGCCTCCTTCACCCTCTCCCCTTCCACCCTTGATGGCTCCATATCAACTACTTTTGTCCTTGAGTATTCCTACTTGTTTTTGTCTCCTCAAGTTTCCTCTAAGAGAGATTGAGCTATCAAAGGGAAAACTCTCTTCATTAGGTGAGAAGGATCTAGCTTTCCTTAGTCAGGGGGAGTCCCTTCCACAAATAGGTGCTTTACAAGTACTTAAGGCTTCTTAGTCTCCTTTGTAGTTGAATAGCCTTATCACCATCCTCAGTGTTATCATCGGCTCCTACATGATTTAGGGATTATTCAGCTCCTTGAGACACCTCTTGGCCCATGTGGGTAAGCTAGGTTATAGTCTCAACAAGATAGTTCACTCTGTCTCATATTCTTTAGAACCATGATCATACTATAGTTGATAAGGCTCTTGCACAAGATGTTTGGTATTCTACTCTGTAGAACAAGCTCGACTCTATCGAGTGGAACCAAAATTGGGAGTTGGTTTCTCATGTGAAGAGATAGAAGGTGATTGGTTTAAAGTCGGTCTTCAAGACTAAGTATCTTACAAATGGGAGCTTGGACAAGCACAAGCTACAACTTGTTGCCAATACATTTTCTTAGAGGACAGGTTTGGATTATTTTAAAACTATCACACAGACCAACATCTTAGATATCTACTATTCGATCTATCTTGACTTTGGTTGCCCATCAACATTGGTGTTTATCAAATGTATGTGAAGTTAACCTTTTTGAATAGCCTCTTGGAGGAGGATTTTTATGTCTTGCAACCTCATGGGTTTTCTTGTGCAAGGAAAGGACCATATTTATAGGTTGGAGAAGGCTCTTTATGGCATGAAGCAAGCTCTTAGGGCTTGTTGGCATCAATGGATTGATCAATTCTTCTTGGACATTAGCTTCCATAAATTGGATCATGACCCCAACCTTTATTATAAGGTTGTAGAGGACATGTGTATCTTACTCATCTTGTATGTTGATAACGGAGCAACTCGCTTGAGGTTGACCAATATTGGGCCAAGAGTTTGACATGATGAATCTTGGGATCCTACACTTCTTCCTTGGATTAGAGATCTATCATATGGCACATGGAATTTTTATATCCCAATAGAGGCATATCTTTGAGCTTCTTTTAGAGTTTGGTATGGTCAAGTGTCAACCTATTTCTTACCCCATGGACTCAAAGTCCAAGCTTTAGGCAACATGAGATCTCCTTGGTGATGCCACTTGTTGTTATAGGTGCCTTATTGGCTCTTTGATATAGCTCATCCATACTTGGATATCTCTTTTGTGGTGGCTTTATTGCCTTCTTTCATGAAGACTCCTACTCAAACTCACTAGCAGGCTATCTTGCATATTTAGCACTATCTATAAGGGACTCGATTGTTGAAATGGAAAGCTCAATATGTGCGGACATTGATGATGGACTGCCTGGCTAGATGGGTCCGCATGTTTACACTTAGTACATTAGTGGTCATTATGATCCTCACATGGCCATTGATTTATCGCTTATTATATTTATTTTATTGCATCTACCTACAGTTGGCATAGTTATAGCACAAGTTGATTAGTATAGTCACTTATACATTGTTTGACTTAATAGGTCACTTTCCTTTATGTTATATCTTATCTATACTTTGTGTGCATTGTATTGTGTATGGAAGAAGAAGAAAAAGCTATCAAGAAAACGTTTTGGCCTCCATCTCTCTTTTTGTGTTCTTGAGTGAGCTCCCTCTTGTGTGTATGGTGTGTGTTTGGTGCAACAGATCAAGCAAGTCCCCTCACTATGCGATTCTTGACATGGTATCATAGCACTGTCATTGAGAGTGGCTAGTTTTGAAGGCTGAAGTAAAGGAGAAGAAGTAAGGATTCAAGCAAGCAAGCAAGCAACGGGTAAGAAGCTCTCCCATTCTTCCACTCTTTCTCTTGGATAGTGCTTGTGGATGCATTGGAAGTAGGACAGAGTGAAAATCTCAGATTGTTATGACATTTGGTGTGCAAGCAACACACTATATATTCTACACATTAGCCCTATAGGGATTTCCCATAGGTTTTTTGGTCCTCTAAGGTCATTTCGAGTCCCATTTTGGACACACAAGGTTGCAAATAACATTTTCAAGACATATTACAGTTTCAGATGTGTCGTTCGAAAGTGGATGCACATGTTACTGTTGAGAAATCAAATGAATGTATGTCCATAGAGGCTGGAGAGAGACTTACCCATAAGTGGCTTTATATGAGAGATAGACAATGATGTATGCTCTAAGAAGAGATGTTCTAAATCCCATAAGCATAGTGAGGAAGAGTGGAACCATCCAAAAGCTATATAAGCATATACTTGGCTCTATTTTCAAGTAAGGTACCATCATTTTGTGACACTTAAGATTGTATTTATGAGTCCAAGTTAATCTATCTTGGAACCTAATTCACTTGAGTTACAATCATTTATCTCAATCATGTTTCATGTGTATAACCTCCATCCGCCATAGCTAGCATAGCTCTAGATCCATGTTTCTCAACAGTTACAAATTTCAAATCTATAATTTTCCATGTGACAAACTTCCTTATTGGAAAAGGCCTTTATGAGTTTTTTTTAGGTGAAGAAAAGGAACCAGGTGAGTCCTGTGACTATGAATGAATTAAAGGCATGGAAAGAATAGAATGCAAAGGACAAAAAGGTGATGTATTGGCTATCTGTAAAATCATTGATAATACTATACTAGGTCATATCAGGAATGCAAAAACTTCACATGTAGCTTGGATAATTTTTGAGAACATGTTTTCAGTAAGTACAAAGGCACGGAAGATTCAACTCAAGCAAGAGTTAAATACTTTGAAGAAATGGAAAATATCTATCAATGAGTATGTTTTGAAGGTGAGGAGCATTGTAGATGCTTTAGTAGCTGATTTATGCAATGTTTGATGATGATGATTTGATTTCATCTACTTTGGGTAGCCTTAATAATTAGAAGTCTTGGAAATCATTTGTTACTTCCATATATATATATGAAAGCCATTTTCAAATTTTGAGGAGTTGGTCTCTCTCATGATTACTAAGGAGATCAATATATGCAAGGTGACTCATCTAAAAGAAATGTTGAAAATGTCTAATTATTTTACTCAAGTTTAGGAAGGAGACATGGTAGATCCTCTTCGAGAATCAGTGGTATAAGATGTGCTAGTGATAACTAGTAAAATAGGTTAAATCAACAATTCAGTAAAATGTAGATTTCAGGAGGCCGTGGAAACTTTAGAGGTAGGAGGAGCTTTAGAGGAAGAGGTAGATGACAGAAGAGATATTCTAGAAATTCAGATGTTGTTTGCCATTATTGTGGCAAAACATGTCATATTGCAACCCATGGTTATACTAAGTCTAGGATGATATGCACATTGGTAAATTGTAGCAAGGAAACTATGCATCATTATTACAATAGAATGAAGACAAAAATGAGCATCTATTTATTATGCAGCATATGATGAATGCTATTATAGAAAAGAGGATACATGATTATGTATGGTATGTTGATTTAGATGCATCCAATCATATGACCAATTATGCTAAATGGTTTGGAGAGATATAGGATTTATAAAATCCCAGTTATGTGCAGACAAGTGATGATTCATGCCACTCAATTTCACGTATTGAAAAGGTTTCCTTGTCCTTGCATGATGTCCAGACAAAGAGTTTGTCAAATGTATTACATGTGCCATAAATCACAAAGAAGTTAGTACATGTTGGCAAAACGGTAGAGCAAGGGTTGTAGGTTTGATTTAATGCAAAAGATTGTTTTGTAAAAGACTTTTATAATAAGTGTAGGTTGGTCGTAAAAGGAACTAGAGTTGATCGCATGTTTACTTTAGATGTTGAAATTTCTGCTATGAATGTTGCTATGTATGCTAAAGAAAAAGTAGTGGTCACACAGACACATTGAAATATGGCATAAACTTATTAGACATGCAAATGTGCAAAGGCTGAAATTAATAAAATCCAAAGGATTAGTTGCAAGGTTGTTGCTTTAGAGTTGTAGAATTTCACAAAGTGTGTGAAGCAAGTCAGTTTGGTAAGTAGGTAAGACTTTTTGTTTTGGTGTTTTTTTTGTTTGTACATCATACCTAGAGTGATTATGTGTGAAATATGTACCCAAAAGTAGCACGAGTGAGGAATACTCGATGCTTTTAGGGTGTGTACAACATCGATGCAGTATGTAGTTAAAAGTCATGAAATGACATAAAGGCTTGTTTTTTGTGTCCACTTCTTATTTTTTCACATGAAAAATACTTGTGCACTCTCATAAACACTATGCATCAAAGCATTTTTATACATACACTATTGCATAGCAATTGGTTCCTATATTGACCAAGTGGGTGAGGAGATCCAAGCCAATTAGTGTCGAGGATTCAAAAGGGTTTCTAGTGAGGATGAGTGAAGAGTAAGTGTTACATTCATGCTAAAAGACGAGGACTGATGGCTCAAATCCTTAATCCAACGGATCACTCGTATCTAGAGGACGCATTGATTAGTCGAGTAGTAGGTGCCTTTGTAACATCTGTGTGGTGTATTAGACACCTTCAATTTGGACACTCTTGCTTGGAGTTCAGAGTAGGCAATTAAGAGATTGGACTACAACATAGTGTGTCGAGCTTAGAGAGAGAATTCCTAGTCTATTGCGAGTTGCTCATGGTTGTAGGGCTATGGGAGTTGGTCTTATGAGGTCTGTGGGTGAGCTTGAGTGTGTGTGAGCCACTGTCAAGTCCATTTAAGGTCTGACAAGTGGTGCATTTTCAAAGAGTCATTTATGATTCCCAAAGAGGGCCTAAAAATTAGATCTTGAGTGTATGACCTCATCACTTAGCAACAACAACGGAGAAAGAGTTATTAAGGCAAGAATATGAGCTTAAGCTAGAGATCTCTCAAATTCAATGAGAGCAATGACAGTAAGAAACAGCTAAAGATACACACCATTTTTTTTCAAATATTCTCTGGACTATACTAGTCCTATATCTCTTGAAGTTAGGGGGTTTACATCCCCCCTAACAGTAAGAGCGATCCCAGTATACACAAAGGTGATACTTTACCCTTAATACCTAAAGCTAGGTAGTCTACTCCTTTAAGGACTAGCCAAAGTGTATCAACTCCACCATCTAGTGGTGCCATTAGTAGCACCGTAGTTGTCCTTCTTAATTCTATTCCTATATCCAAAAGGATGACACAATCACCCTTAATATCCCCTCAAGCAATTTAAATTCCAACTAGCATGATGGCTCTACCCACTTTAGGGTACCTACTTTCTATATTTAGTAGAAATCCAAACAAAGATACAGAATTATATATCAAAGACTTCCAAAATTCTATGTTTAACTATCAATTCAATGAGAAAGATTCTATGTTTAACTATCAATTCAATGAGAAAGAACATCATTTGATATTTTTTTAACATGACTTTGAAGGGAAATGCAGCCCAGTGGTACTACCGACTTGCAAAAAAATTGATTGCCACTATGCAAGTGTTTTATATTGCATTTCATAGAGGGAGTTCTCTCATGAAAAGGGAATTCAATATTGGCATGAATAAAGTGATTAAGACTTTGACAAAATCTCTAAGGATTAAACACAATAACACTATATCTTATAGCCCCAAGACAATGGGCAAGTGGAGAGTATCAATAAGCAACTTACGGTGTGGGGATTTATACAAAACTATATCAGAAGGTAAGCACGATTGGGAAAAGAAGTTGTATATGATTGTTTGGGCATATAACATGACATTCAAAAGAGCTATATGCCATACTCCTTTCAAATTAGTGTATGGGAAAGAATGTGTTTTTCCCTTAGAGATTGAATTGCCTAAAGTAAGGTTTGCTCGAAATCATTATTTGGATGACGATGAAGCATTACAAGAAAGGTTCACTACCCTTACACATCTTGATGAGATTCAATTATAGACTTTATTATATCAAGAAGTAGGGTATTAGATGAAAGTGCTTTACAACTTTGTACTAAGAAGTATAAATTTTCCAAGGGTCAATTGGTCCTATATTATGATGCTCGTCATGAGCTATTCCCAAGAAAGCTAGAACCAAAAAGGCATGGCTCTTATAAGATTGTTCACATAAGATAGAATGGCTCTACAACCCTTTTAGTGGATTGTTAAGTGATAGAGTGCAAAACTAAAGTAAAATTCAATAAGTTGAAGCCCTATTATGTAAGGGTTGATGTTAAACTTGGTTCCTTTACAAGTCTTTCAGGATCCAACTCAAATTTACGGAGGGTACCAAGACTATTGGATGGGGAAAGTTATTCCTTATCTTGAGAATCCATATTTAGAGCAGTGTTTCCACCAAGGAAGGCAAAGTTCTTTGGTGGAGTAAGAGTTATCACATTACTAAGTGGCAAGATAGATCTTGCACATGGAATATTTAAGATCTATTGCCACTATTCCTATTAGGTCCTTACTAGCCTTGTCCCTTGAGTTTAGTGAGGAAGGAGAGATCATGTATGTTTTACACTCCCTTAGATTAGACTTTGATTATCATAAGTACAAGCAGGTTGATCATTATGGTGGGTTACATCAATGAAGCCTTTATTTGTACATTATTGTCACGTGCCTGCCTAACAGTTTCCTAGTAGCATGTTTTAGTGGTCCATCGGGAAACTATCCTAAATAGCTTCGCCCGGCACTCGTGAGAATGCATAGAGTCTATCGTCTAGGTTTCCCAGAGTCCACCCCATAACGGAAGATACCGGCCATCCCCACAAGGATCAACCTACAAGCTTGGGGTCCTAAATTGACAACTGAGGTCTTAATGCATTAGCTAGCTCCATCAAAGGTGTCGGCTTCTTGTCCGATTGGAGCGATCGTAGTTACCCTTGGTTCATGGAGTGCAACGCTTTTTTCCAGCAACTAGTCAGGATTCAAGGAACCTTAACGGAGTTCTGGCACAGCCGCTGCACCCTTTCCCGAATATAATTATTGATCAAGGTTTTAAGACCCGACCCCAGGTAAGTCAATACTCGGCTCTACCTAATTTCTCCTAATTATCGTTTCATTCAATCTCTTGAAAGAAGCTCCTAGCTTACTAGGACCACCCATCCGTAGGACGGATCTGTCAAGGATCTTGCCCACCAGCTTCCAACAAATGCTTTTCTTTAGTTTTCTAATTACCTATCACATTAAGTTATGACATATAAAAGTAGCTTCGTTAATTAACCCATTATCATAGGTTCCTTTGTATAATTTTACAACACAACACAAAGACAGAGAAAAACAATCTTTTGGCAAAACATATTTGTTTATTATTTTGCAAAAGTTATTTACAATGCTTTTCCCCTTTCTGCCTATGCAGAAGATAAAACCTCCATTCATCGGAAAATCCCTTATGTCTGTGCAGAAGAAAGCAAACCCTCCAAGATTTCTGTCCCTTCACTAGTACCGGGGACTCCAAGATCCCATCCTGATTCGTGTGAGGGTTAGGCAGTTCTTAGAAGCGATCGAGAGATTTATGGCCAAAGCCCCCTGGTACTCCCGTCTCCTCCTGCCTCCTAAAGGATTCCTCACCGAGTGACCTCTCGCCATTGGGACCAGTCCAAAGCTCCTCGTGGCGGTACAAAACAATCCCCCTTGGAGTAGGGTTCCGTGTCTAGCCATGGGGGAGGTATAGCGCGATCTTTCCTCTTATTATCGTGATTATATATTTACAATCAGATCTAACTACTACAAGCACAATCAATCATTCTTGTGCAACAATCAATACATGCACAAATAAAAAAAAGAAATAGCAACAAGTATTTTTAGCATAGGAAGTAGCCCCACCCAATTTTAGGGTTTCTCTTTTAAGGTCCCACCTTATTCTTAGGGTTTTGCTTCCTACTTGCAACTCTTTTTTTCGGATTTGCAAGTTATTTCGCGAATCTGAAGTCTATTTTATCCTTATGAAAACTTGGTATTTTTGCCCTAAAAGATAATATGGGCATTTATACCTATGACATGCAATTCATGTGTTGCCCTACCCTAACCCACACTTAGCAAGATTTCAAATGCTTTTCCAAGTCTGTTTAGACATTAGAATTTGTATCGTCAAATTCTTATCAATGTCCAATAAGTCTTACAAACTTTTGATATTTATTTAATTTTTTGATACTGATAGTTTCAGGATTGTTGAGTATTTCATAGTTGTTTTTGCTTCAATATTCTCGATATTTTAGGTAAGGTTTTCTCGTTGATTCATATGTGGGCCGACTCATGATATTGACGCTCTCGTTAATATAACCATTAATATTAACATTGTGTGTGTTTTCAGTAAGAAAATCATTTTTATTTTATTTTGCTCATATTCTATGGTTTAATCAACGATGTTCAACCATTTGTCGAACTTTCAACATTATCTAGGAAGATCAATTTTCATTTAGCGATGTCATAAATGCAATACTAATTGTTTTTCTAAAAACTTTATTCTAAGCAATGTAAAAGTCATGTGTAATTTTTTTTCATCTTTCAGACATCAAATTATATTACTACACACCTAATTTATGCGCGTCTAGTATATATTTTCCTATACAATTTTCTGTTGATTTAATGCATTGATTATTTCATGACATTATCTAAATGATTTTCTATAAATTATTATAAGACTCATATGTATATGTTTATCATTAGAAAAATGAAATAGAGATAGTTACTTTCAAGAAAAATTTGTAAAATATTCTCTTCCCTAACACCATCTACCTTTTTTTAGTTATTATAATCACATGCGTTATTAATGAAATAATAATAAATATCACAAAATAAACCATAAGTACGATATTTTCTTCATGGTAGACATATAATCATTTTTCAAGTGAAAGAGTCTTTTCACTGAATAGTTTATTATTATATTACTTAGACCATTTTCCTAAGCGGCAGTTCATATACATTTTCTTTAAAATGCATTTATAATCATTTAAAGCCAAATATAGCAATAAGCTTATAAAACATTATTTTTTTCCAAACCGAGAGATATTGCCACTACAAGATATAGGCCTTATATTGACGTTAAAAGCGATGAAAATGTAAATAAAGAAATTTGCCCCTGTTGTCGCAAAAAGCATAGTTATTGGCAACGCCATAGAACAGTCGATATTAGCATCGTTATCAGCATCGCTATTTGCGTCAGTATCAGTGTCGCAAATGCGATGTTGATACCGACGCAAATAACGACGCTTTGCGATGCTAATAATGACGCCAGTAACGACGCATGCATGTAATTTTGCAACGCTAATAGCGACAGTGATAGGGGAAAAAAATTTGTGCTGCCCTGCCACATATACCACTATCTGCTTTATTTGGGCCATACAAAATAGTTTCTGCACTGTGTACAATGCTCGTGTAAATAAAGACAAAGTGTACTTAAATCATAACACTGATATATGAAATAAATACATGATCGCATAATGAAAGTGACTGGTACAATCATGGCAAGATATCACTACTACATAGAAAATGTCTACATAGATCAGGTGACCAAAAAAGAAGGGTGTGTGAGCTCCAGGGATCTAAGGGCAAGCTATATATCCTCGCCATCTGAAAGCTCGTCCCACCACAAAGGAGCATCGAACAGACTCTGCAAAAAAAGAAACAACTACACATCAGTCCATCATACAATAATGTATTCTAATTAAACATAGTAACTACGGACAAGAAAGATGAGTGACTTACAAGGCCGCCGCATCTATACAAACGGTTGATCAATGCAATGAGACCGTGCCTCTCTGCATACCGAGTCTCAAGGCCGATCGAATCGCGATTTGTAATGGAGTGCTGCAAAGAAAACAAAATACTAACCGTTAGAAACATGATTGTCAGTACAAAGGATATTGCAAAAAAATAAGCAAAAAAACAAAAGAAAAACTTGCAAAGTCCTCCAAATATGTCCTGTGGCCGCCACTCCCAAGATGATGGACCACTTCGACCTCTAGTCGTGCCCTTGCCACCTTGCGCTGCTAACTCCAACGTCCTGGAGAATCTGTAGCCTCCTCCCTTAGTAGACGCCAGTCATCCGGGTCTAGCCACTCGAGCTTTGCAGCCCCACTCTTGAGTGCCTTGCGTGCGTCTGATTGTCTGTGTGATATATATGCATCCATGCACTCCATCATCCAGCCCGTAGAAAATCTATTTGATATGGCTGGAATCGGAATCTCCTCATGCAAGGATGCTACTATGTAGTCCTTGCTCCCCTCCGGTATGTTTTTCCAATGATCTAAGACGTTGTGCCGAAAAACTTGTTGGCACAACTCTCTCATGCGAGCTATCACCCTCCTCCCCTCATCATTCATGATGATGGCTCTTGACCTATCATCAACAAGATAGGCATATCCCTCTAGGGTATGCCTAAGATGGGTCCTCTCCCACCTACGACCATGCTCCTGGGCATATCCAAGAGACCCCTGTACATTTGGTATACCCGTCCCCACAGGTGTGACAAATCCTAGAGGTGACGCAACTCCAGTAGAACTACGAGACGGAGACACTGCGTCCGTGCCTCCATAGCAACCACCTGAGCCACGCTCCCTAAAACTGCCACGAGAGCGAGGAGTAGCACCTGTATCCCGTACCAACCGCGGGCTCACTTCCTCTATATCTCTACAGTATCCCCCCTCCCTTTGGCCCAAGTCTGGAGCGTTGACCTCATCTACTCGAAGCTAAAGCATCTGATCGCACCAAAGTAGATCTAATAGAGCGGCCTGACGATGTTCGAGACAGCTCCTGGTCCGCCAAGTCACTGAATCTCGCCATCTAATCTGGGACATGCGCGTGAAGATATCCTGCAACTCCTCATCGCTCATCCCTCGACTCATCCTGATGATCTAAGTATCCAAAAAGGTCACCTGCACAGACAAAAAATGATGTTAGCATAATCAATTTAAATCATAAAAAGCACGGTAATGTAAATCCTTAAAAAATGATCTCACTTAAAATGCATATCTTATGTACCCTTATAAGCGATTAGTCCAACGAATTGAGTAAGTGGATGCTCCAAGTATGAATTATCCTATGGTCCCATGTCAATCTCCTAACACAACGCATACACTGGAAGGTCGATAGACATGTCACCACAAAAGGATCAGTCCACCTCGTTCTCAAAGAATTCTTGGACTCTTATATTTCCATCATTGTTACCTGATGTTGGCTCCTCTACATGCTCCAAGCTTTCGGTGGCCTCCACCCCTTGCAATATCGACCCCTCTATTTATATATTGTCCTCATCTATGCTCAAAACATTGCTTTGATTATATACTCTCGCACTTTGGGGAACTGAAGGTATAACATACCACCATCGAGGTTGTCGGGGGTTTGAATAGAAGATTGCATTTTCAAAAACACATACAAGAGAGATTAAACTATTGTGACATGTACCATGTCGTAATACAATTAACAAACAAATGAGTTCATATACTTGTTCACAATGGGCCGGCAACACAAAGGTGTCACGCAAATCCGTCCATTTTTTTCAGAATCTATTTCAAGAAATCCAGATGGACCTCGTCGAACTGTTGCTCCAACTCCTTCAAGTACCACTTTGAACCACTGCACATCGAATAATATCATGGAGAAGCTACGGTAATCCACCGTAACAATACTTTTCAAGTTTCCAAAATACTCCATCTCATCTATAACCGTGTTTGGATCCGTTGCTCATCATTGGCTCTCTTGCTCGAACCTTGCCATGATACCACAGTCTGTTATGGGGAGCGCATTTTGTCAATATGCTCCACACGAAAATGCAGTCTGCGCGACCACACTGCACTATATATTTTGTAATGTACATTGAAACACTCAAATTAGTTGTCGCATATAAAATATAGATACGACAAATCCTAAACACATCATCACCTTTGGACTACATCCCCTCGAGAATTCCCACTCCTCGGTTGAGACCTCCGCCCCTTTGCAAGACACTGCGGTCAAAGCTCCATGCAACCATCATGTTGACATGAACCGCAGCATCTCCTCCATGCCCTCGGGATATCGAATCGGTCGATGGCGTGTACTACGTTGAAATTAAGATCGCGCTTCCTCTCGATCTTGCCCAGCTTGTTGGTACCTAGCGAGCCACGTCTCCATAGAGGCATGGTGCAACATACAAAAGCGATTCACCTTCTCCTCCATTACAGCATCCATTTTTTTTCTACCCCATTTCCAACCACCACATCTCCGGTTAGTCTATCATCGTCTTTCAACGACCATAGCATATTGTTGTCTGGATCCACCGTTGGTAGCCATTGTGAAATATGCACTAGCGCCTCAAACACCAACCAACTTTCAGGCATGCTACCTTCTGGTCGAGCTCGTTGTCGCATAAAGCCTTTCAGGGTTTTCATAAAGCGCTCCAAGAAGAACATCCATTGCGTATGGACGGGTCCAGCAATCTCCACTTCATCTACAAGATGCACAAGAAGGTGGATTTGTATCGTGAGCATGCTAGTAGGCAGGTATTTCTCAAAGAGACAGACCATCTCCATTGTTTCCCGCCTCGCGGATTCAATTGAGGATGTCTTAATCTCCTTCTGTGAGATCCATTGCACTCAAATCGACAACCTATAAATGGCCCCACGTATTTCTGGAGTAAGGCATTCTGTGATCGCAATCGATAGTACAAACTACCACAAATGAGAAAGCATTACGAACAATGGCTACGCTCCAAAATAGTAAAATGCGCATGCCAATTATAATCCATTCGTAGTACAAACTTGACATATCTTATGTCAGTCATGGGATTTTAGCCCTGATAATTGGTCATCTTTAGAAAATGCAGACCTGAGAGAATACATCATACTCGTTAGAGTGGGGATAGATTTGACTATTTGCTTCACAATGCACTCTTCTTTGGTGGACAAAACCCAAGGAGCATGAGGTAGCTGCACGCGACCATCAGCACTCGACTGTGGCCAAAGTGCCTCCATCTTGCCTACCTCCTTCAAATCCATTCGTGCCCCTATAGTGTCTCTCTTTCCTGTGATGTGGTCCCATAGCAAGCTGCCCATATTCTTGAAAATATGCATGGGATCGAACAAGTGATTGATCTATAAGTGGGTCCAATATGGCAACTCATAGAGAATTGAGAACCATCGCATTCCGTTTGGATGTGACTCCGCGTGGACCATTTTCAGCTCGTATCAGCTTGCGGTATTCATACGTATTGGAGGTCATCCAAGAAAACCTTCCCTGAGTTCATGACCCTCTGGCAAGAAAGTGGTGTGTCCTTGATATACCATCTTCTTCATGGTTCATGACCTTCGGGAGTCTAACTGTGGCCCGCACAATGGACATGCACGATAACCTGAGGTAACCAGACCTATTCCAACACCTCTATCCAGTGAATATAAACTTGAACGAGCTATGATAGATATTACCAACAAGAATGAAAGCCTATTTACCTAAGCACTCTCCGAATCCCAGAAAGTCATGCATCGTCCACATGAGAATGACTCGAATATTGGCGGACCGTCAACCATCGCGCTTGCTCATATCTTGCACCATGACCCCCTCCTCCCACAAAATCTTAAGCTCATCGACTAATGGACAAAGATACACTCCATATTTTTGACTTTGTAGTGGCCGAGGACGAGTAAGCTAAGGATGATATGTCCTTTCTTCGTAGAAAGCCATGGAGGGATATTGTAGTTGACAAGGACTATAGGCCACACACTATAAAAAGTTGAGTGCAGATCAAATGGGTTCACGCCATCCATTGCAAGACCGAGTCAAAGATTCCTTGGCTCTCGGGCAAAACTTGGGAAGGTAGAGTCAATGTGGCTCCATACGTGTGAATCCGCTTGAACTCCATCTATGGACCTATTCTGCATATGCCACGTTGTCAAGCTCGCCATGCCAGACATATGAAACATGTGGTTATGTGGGGGATAAGCGAAAAGTGTCTAAGAACTTTTTGAGGGATGGTTTGCCCTTGCAAGTCCTGTCGATATATGTGAGCACCACACTTTGAACATGTCTCCATAGTCTCGTATTCTCCTCAAAATAGTATGCAATCGTTGATACATACATGGATGCTGTTGTAGTCCATGCCAAGCTTTCGTAAAACATGTCGTGTATCATCACAAGACTCAGGCATGGTATTTGCATGTGGTAATATATGATATTTCAGTAACCTGAAAAAATCATATAACACCTTAAAAAAGCACAAATGTTTTTAATGATAGTGCCGAAAAGAAATCAACGAAGCGTATATACAAGGTACCTAAACAACTCAGTCACACTCGTATCTCTCCACCTGTATTTTGCTTACACACTTAGAAGTGCAAGCAGTGTCTTCAGGCAAGATACTCGATACCCATCATATAATGGTATAAATGCTTTCTCTCTAAACGGATCAAAAGTCTCGATATCCATGGGAATCAATGCATCGATCATTGCCTCCATCTCAGGCTCCAAGATTGTAGGTAGGTCTGGAAGGCTGCCTGTCTCCTTTGGTATTGACGGTATAGATTGGGTAGTACCTTCCAAGTGGTGGATTGGCTCAGGCACTCCATCTATCGCCGTACGCCCACGAACTCTTCTAATTGGCCGCAAAGGGTGCACTCCTCCTTGGGACGAGACGTCACCTCCCTAGATAGAAAATTTGCCAACCACACCCAATCTTCTTGTATATGGTATTCAATTAGCTTGCGAGTACAATGCATGATTGATATTAACTTTTCTTACCGTTTGCTGAAAATCCAAGATCACCTGATCAATGATCTCAGATTGAAACTCGCCGAAGCGTCATACATATTCTATAGACAATCGACGTTTTTGTCTAATTGCCAGCTTGCATTGAGAGCAAGGACATGGGACACGCTGATTAAGATACGCCTCGCAATCTTGAACAACAAGACCTTCATCGTTTTCCATTTTGTCTACGTTACGACAAACAATTGGTTTTTGTTATCATTCTTTTTTACTTTCTTAAATTGTTTGAGAAGGGATTTCTTCTCTTATAACTCAACAAAAATTAACGTATGTAAAGTATCCACCCACCCACCCACAAATTAACGTATATATATCGGAGTGTTTCCTATCTCATGGTGTTGCACCGTACCTCACCAAACCTTGCCACCACTCTCTCTTTCTTTTTTATCCATTCATTATCTCCTCTCCTTCCATCTCTCTCTCTTTTTCTCTTTCTTTATTATGATGTATGTTTATTCCCTCTCTCTCTTTCGTTCCTTCTTCTTTTTTCTCTTCCTTCCCCTCTCTCATTTTCTTTAATAACCACGACCACGACCACGACCACGACCATAACCACAACCACAACCACGACCACAACCACGACCACGACTACGACCACGACCACGACTACGACCACAACCATGACCACGATTACGACCATGACCACGACCACGACTACGACTACGACTACGACTACGACCACAACCACGACCACAACCACGACCATGACTACCACTACCACTACCACTACCACTACCACTACCACTACCACTACCACTACCACTACCATTACCACTACTAGTATAATAAACAAGAAAAGAAGAAAAACCAACAACAACAACAACTACTACTACTACTACTACTACTACTACTACTATAATGACCATGATCACAACTACCACTACCACTACCACTACCACTATAATAAACAAGAAAAGAAGGGAAAAAAAACAACAACAACAACAACCACAACTACTACTACTACTATAATAAAGAAGAAAAGAAGAAAAAACTACTACTACTACTAAATAAAAATAAAAAATAATAAACAAGGGAAAAAAAAGAAATACTACTACTACTACTACAAACAAGAAAACAACAACCTCTCCCTCCCTCTCCCTCTCCCTCTCTTTCTCTCTTTCCCTATTATGTTTAATGTTTTCTCCCTTTCTCTCTCTTTCTTCCTCTCCCTCTCTCATTTCCTCTCCCTCCCTCTCTCATTCCCTCTCCCTCTCTTTCTCTAGTATGTTTAATATTTTTTCTCTTATCTCCTCTCCCTCTCTCATTTCCTTTTCTCTCTTCCTCTACCTCTCTCATTTACTCTCCCTCCCTCACTCTCTCTCTCTCTTTTTCTCTTTTCCTATTATGTTTAATATTTTTTCACTCTTTTTCTCTCTCCTCTCCCTCTCTCATTTCCTCTCCCTCCCTCACCCTCTCCCTCTCTTTGCCTATTATGTTTAATGCTTTTTCTCTCTCCTCTCCCTCTCTCATTTCCTTTTCTCTCTTCCTCTCCCTCTCTCATTTCCTCTCCCTCCCTCACCCTCTCCCTCTCTTTCTCCCTCTCTCTCTCTCGTTCTTTCTTTCCTTTTCTCTCTTCCTCTCCCTCTCTCATTTCCTCTCCTTCCCTCTCCTTTTCCCTCTCTTTCTCTCTTTCCCTATTATGTTTAATGTTTTTTCTCTTATCTCCTCTCCCTCTCTCATTTCCTCTCCCTCTCCCTCTCTTTCTCTAGTATGTTTCATATTTTTTCTATTATCTCATTTCCTTTTCTCTCTTCCTCTCCCTCTCTCATTTCTTCTCCCTCCCTAACCCTCTCCCTCTCTTTCTCACTTTCCCTATTATGTTTAATGTTTTTCTCTCTCCTCTCCCTCTCTCATTTCCTTTTCTCTCTTCCTCTCCCTCTCTCATTTCCTCTCCCTCCCTCACTCTCACCCTCTCTTTCTCTCTTTCCCTATTATGTTTAATGTTTTTTCTCTATTTTTCTCTCTCCTCTCCTTCTCTCATTTTTTCTCTCTCCTCTCCCCCTCTCATTTCCTTTTCTCTCTTCCTCTCCCTCTCTCATTTCCTCTCCCTCTCTTTCTCTCTTTCCTTATTATGTTTAATATTTTTCTCTCTCCTCTCCCTCTCTCATTTCCTTTTCTCTCTTCCTCTCCCTCTCTCATTTCCTCTTTCTCTCTTTCCCTAGTATGTTTAATGTTTTTTCCTTCCTCTCCCTCTCTCATTTCCTCTCTATCCCTTTCTCTCTTTCCCTATTATGTTTAATGTTTTTTCTCTCTTCCTCTCCCTCTCTCTTTCCCTATTATGTTGAATGTTTCCTTCTCTTTTCTTTCCCTCCCTCTCCCCCTCCCTCATTTCCTCTCTCATTTCCCTATTATGTTTAATGTTTTTTCTCTCTTCCTCTCTCTCTCTAATTTCCTCTCCCTCCCTCTCCCTCTCCCTCTCTTTCTCTCTTTCCCTATTATGTTTAATGTTTTCCTCTCCCTCCCTCTCCCTCTCTCATTTCCTCCCTCTCCCTCTCACTCTCTCATTTCCTCTCCCTCCCTCTCTCTCTCTCTTTCTCTCTCATTTCCTCTCCTTCTCTCAATACACACAAATTACACCAAAAACAAGTAAAAGAGAAAGAGAAAACACAAAAGAAAAGCAAGAATAGACAATGCACTCACCGCAAAGGCTCGAAGAAGGGTTTAGCGGCTACTCTTCGTGATGGTGGCTCCTCTTTGATCTCCGTACACCTCCTCCTCTTCTTCACGAACAACGATGGCGATGGTGAGAAGCCTTCTTTCTCTCTCTTTCTCTCCCTCTCCCTCTCAAATGCAAGATGTTCCCTCTCCCTCTCGCTCTCTCTTTCGTGTATGTGCGCAAAATAACACGCTCGAGTTTCGACCCGCGTTTTTTTCGTCTGAGTACCGTCGCTATTTGCATCAAAATGTGACGCTAATAGTGATGTAAATAGAGATGCCGCTATTTTACCTCACAAATCGCCGTCGCTATACCTCCATATCCTTGTAGTGTATCTCTATCAAGTTTGTAGTAATGAGAATTTCGCCAATTCCTACCCCGTCATTTTCTCCATCGATCGCGTTTCTTGCTTCTTTGGCTTCAAATGGGCTTCTTGAATTTTTGCGACCTCGTGGAGCCATGGATGTCAGGTGAAATTAACATGGTAGCTCAGGGAGATTTAGTGGTCATCTAGAAAAATTTCGCCAGCCTTTTGCTTAGCGATATGGCTGTATGGAAGAAAGGCGTAACAAGGGGTAAAGAAAATGGAAATGAGGTAGAAGATGAGTATTTTCCTTCTTCAAGGCTCAAGCTAGAATGGAAAAGAGATGTAGAGAAAATTTTCCATCATCAGGAGGTCTTCCTTCTTACTTTCTTTGTGAAGGAGAGGGGTTGTATTTATAGCCATGAAGGGGACGCATGCAGTCACTCATTCTTTTGGCTACTTGTCAAAAGCTAAGTAATCTTGATTAAAAATACTTTTTGATTGCCTGCGTGTTGGATGGTAGCATCGGAATGATTTTAAAATGCTTTCTCTCCCTCTAGGCGTAATAAGTGTTGAGAATCAGCAATCACACTCACTAAACAACCTCTTTGTATGGAGCTTCAGGGTCAAGGATATGCAGGCTAACTTATCCCATATGCACAATGGTGCCTACTGCAGTTTCCTACTTTCCTATAAAGCATTGTACTTGCTTCCTTTCTTAATGCAATGATAGTACTCTTTTCTTTTCAGTGAAGTGTCAATGTCATTGTCCACATACACAAGATTGTGTTTATGAGTCCAAGTCTCAATCTTGGAACCTAATTCACTTGTGTAACAAACAGTGTCTTTGTCTTCTCCATCATGAGTCCACACTTCTCATTTCATCCTCCATAGCTTCCGGTTTTGCCATGCTCTAGATCCCGCATCTTTAACATGGTATCAGAGCTCAGCTGAGCATGGCTTAGCTCTTTTCTGCTCTCTCTCAGTCCCTCTTCAACTCTAGTCACCACAGTTCCAGCTCATGATTTCATCTCCCAACTCTACTCTCACTGAAGCTTCCATGGCAGCCATAGCCAGCAGCACCCCGTCAGATTGAGCTGCTTATATCTCACTCCACAGGTAAAATCTCTTAGAGCTTCCTTTTGAAAAAGTATTCCCCAACTCACAAAGCTTCCCTATATCACATCAATCCAAGACATTGGACCATCTGGAGCTCAGCATTGTGAAAATCCTCAATCTCTGCTCTGTGTCTGCCATAGCCAGACAGAACCTACCTTACTTGGAGCTTCAATAACTCCTCAACCAGGCCATTTCAGCCCACGATTTCTTCTAGGGAGTTGTTCCTCTACTCAAGGCGCTTCATCCTGGCATGAGAATCGACGACATTACTGCGCCCTGACCCCAGCATTGTGGAAATCGCGGAAATCTGTCAGAATTGTGCCTGCTAACGTTCGAGCTACTACCGCCATCGCTACAGGTCGCGATGTTGACAACCATGATAGGGCATTGATAGCCCATCATTCAAGCTTCATTTCGATAAAAAAAGTTTTGAAAATGATCCATTGTAGCTCCTGCAATCAGCAAAAAACCAGGCTGCCCCCAGAAACCCTAATGCAAAAGCTATAGCCAAAGCTTCAAAATTCTGATATTTTTCACTATTTCTCTCACTGAAGTTATCAACATTGATTTTAATCACTGAGCAATACTCTCTGAAGTTCATTAAAGTACTGTCACTCACATTTGAAGGTATCAGCATCAAATCAAGAAGGGGAAGATTACACTTGGATTTAAAAAGAGTAAAGGACTTTGCAAATTTGATATTCATTGACACTCAGTTAGTGTTTTTTAGCACTTGTGTCTCTCAACCAACTCTTCTGCTGCTCAAATCTAATAAGTCTGAAGTTGATTTGCTACTGTTCCCGTAAGTCTAACATGGGAAAAGACTCTCCAAATGCTCGATTCAAAGGAGTCGGTTTTCACACCTGGCAAACCCGCATCAAGCTCATCTTGATGAAAAAGGGTCTCTGGGCCATCACAAATGGCAAAGAGAAGAAACCTCGGGACGCGGACCTTGCAACTACTTGGCAAAAGAATGATGATAGAGCCCAGGCCATTATCAAACTGGAGCTAGACGACACTTATATCCACCATGTGGATAACTATGAGACCTCACATGATACATGGAAAAGACTTGACACCCTGTCCAGTGCACAATCTAAATCATCAAAGTATGGTCTCCTGATTGAGTTCTTCAGACTTGAAATGAAGTCCAGCACATCACTTGCCACACATCTTAATTACATGGAAGGACTCCTAACCCAACTTGCAGGAATCAACATTAAAATGGATGAAGATGTTTGCATCGGTGTTCTACTTAAGAGCTTGCCTCCTAAATATAATAATGTATCAACAACTTTAATCAACATGCCAAATCCTGAACTTGTTGATATCCAGGCATCACTGTTAGAAGAGGAAAAGAAGCTAAAAACTAAGGAAGAACCAAGTACCTCTAGAGATGAGCATGCATTATATGTTGGCAACAGGTACAAAGGCAAGAAGGATCAGCTCTTCTATGACTTTTGCAAAAGGACCGAACACACCGAGAAGTTCTACCACACAAGAAAGAGATCCCAAAAGGCCTATATAGTCGCAGTCAAAGAAGAAGAAGAAAATGGAGCAAAGGAAGAAGAAGATGAAGATGAAGACCACCAGGATCGGAAGGACAAGACTCATCAGTCCTTGTACTCTCATAATTCTGATAGACTGTTTTAAAAGCCTCGTACTTCCTTGCCCTAATGCTTCCTGCCATAAGCTTTGTAAACTCCTTATGTAACTTGGCATTACAGTCCCTGTACACTTTGTGAGGCCCCTGTTACAGCCTCTGGATGTCCACCATGTTTATGGTACCCACACTTAGCCTTTTCTGCGACAGCCTCTGGTGTTTTGCCATGTTTGTGGTATGCCCACACTTTGCAGGTGGTTCTCATTACAGCCTCTATACACTTTGTGCCTTTCTAGTTGTGATTGAGGAGGGGTGTTGAGAATCAGCAATCACACTCACTAAACAACCTCTTTGTATGGAGCTTCAGGGTCAAGGATATGCAGGCTAACTTATCCCATATGCACAATGGTGCCTACTGTAGTTTCCTACTTTCCTATAAAGCATTGTACTTGCTTCCTTTCTTAATGCAATGATAGTACTCTTTTCTTTTCAGTGAAGTGTCAATGTCATTGTCCACATACACAAGATTGTGTTTATGAGTCCAAGTCTCAATCTTGGAACCTAATTCACTTGTGTAACAAACAGTGTCTTTGTCTTCTCCATCATGAGTCCACACTTCTCATTTCATCCTCCATAGCTTCTGGTTTTGCCATGCTCTAGATCCCGCATCTTTAACAAAAAGGTCATGATTTTTTACCTATTTTTTCAAAAACGTCTTTTTTTCATCAAAACGACTTCATTTGGTAGTTTTTGGCCAAGTTACCTCATGAATTATCTAGTTTATAAAGTCATGCCATACTCTTTGATACTTAACTTACTCAATATCATGCTTGTTCTTGCGCATTCTTTGTCTACCGATTAAGGCTTTTGCGATTTGTCTTGCCATTGCAAAATCAATGTGATCTTTGATGCATTAAACGGAATCGGGAATGCTAAATCAAATATAATGTGAGAAATATTATGATCAAGCAATCTAATATTATTTACGAGACGTATTTGCTTTTTTGTTGGCTGGGTTCATTGAGGTGTCTTCTCGTATACCGAATTGCAGAATTGATTTAATACAAGATTTGATATTACATGCAGTCACTTATGTGATAACTCAACGAAAAAAATTTAAAACATTTCAAGCCTGAATTTGTTTTACGAAGTGTTATGGCGGGAATATTACAAAATTTATGTTTTTATGAAGCTTCTCAATAACCTACTAAACATGTGAGTGCTGAGGGGTTGTCATTAAAGAACCCCATCCTCAAGTGGTTTTGAATATGGGAGTGTATTTAGACAGTACTTTTACTAATAATATGGTAGAATACAAGGCCATGCTTATGGGGCTAAATCTTGCCAAACATGGTGGTATTCACCAGTTAATTGGTGAAAGGCAACTCGTAGTTGGTGACCAACCAGTTGAATGAGACCTACAATATAAGGGATCCCATTCTGAAGATATACCATTGTACAACCTTGGACATACTTGAGATCTTTGAGGCAATGGCTTGCCAATTGATTCCCCATTAGTGGAATTGCTTTTCCAACTCTCTAACTAATTATGCCTTTGTTGAACATGTCTACTCAATTGTGGTCTGGAGGGGCTTTACAAGTGTCTATTGATATCACCCCAGGGCTACTATGGGGAGCTAAGATGTCCTACTTTGGCTATTGATGGTGGTTAGTGTGGATTATGAGCTAGGTTTCGATCAATCATATTTCTATTCTTTCATGGATGCACCAAATCATTCAACAACATATTCATTGAACACCCCTTTCCATTTATATGGGGGTAGCCAACAATTTGATGCATTTGGTGTAGGGCCTCAATAGCCCATCACATCGTTTGGGTTCTATGTTGTAGTAGGCCTTATGTGGGGACTAAGGGTTTGCTTTTAGTAGTAGGTTGCTGCATAATGTACTTTATGGTTATATTTCATCAAGCCAAGAGGGCCATTTTTTTTCCTTTTGTGGTATGGGTGCTTTTAGCTTGTGGACTATTAGTTAGTATTGTTTTACAATAAACATCTATTGTCAAGGAAGGTATATTGTGCATCAATGTGAACACTTCTTCAATAACTAGTGTCTCTATCACTTTTTTCCTTGTTGGTTTTTTATTTGTGTTTTGTGAGGCAAGGGTTGGGATCGTTTGTGTCTATCTTTCCATGAATCTAAGCCCAAGAATTGGGCTAAGGTTTGAGTGTTCTTGCCAAGTGGAATGCCTCTCTTGCTAGGTTCTTGCTTGATGGTACTCATAATATGACTTTGGGTGTTAAGCCTGTCATCTTAATGATCAATAGAGGGTCACCTATCTTTGATAGGATAGCTAGCCTAGTAGGAGTGTTCAATTTGATTCCTTGTCATGATGATAAAGTTCCCTAGTGAGTGATGGGTTGGGCTTTGAGTATAGCCTTTGGGCTAATATGTATTTCAAATCTAGTCATGTGGCAAAAGAAAATAGAAGTTCTAAAAGATACTTGTCGGCTCACAAAGGACTTGGTAGGTTCATAGGTTCAAGTCACTAATTCATTGTCTTTCTTGGGATGAGACCTAGCCGTGGGGTTGTAAGGGAAAAAAGAAGAAGAGAAAAATGATAAATTTTGGGTGTCGCCATGCAATGTTTTGATAGGTTCTTGGGTTGAGCTAGGCCTAATGCCAATGCCTTGATCTCCTAGGGGCACTCTAGTGCAAAATGGTCGACGTGCCATCCCCACCAAAGAAAAGAAAAAAATAAAATAAAATAAACATGCTATTGGACAGATGGATGAATTTTAAAAGAAAAATGGGCTTAGTATTTTATCTTTGTCATTAGTGGGTCCTAAGTGGTAAACGGTCAACCTGGGCCTCTTACTTGTGTTGGTGAGCTTATGCAAAGTTGGGTTGTGGCTCTCTAGCTAGGTTGGTTTGTCACCTAGGTCACCTTGTGAGTGTTGGATGATAGGGCCAATTACTAAGTATCATTTTCATAGGAGGATCCTCATCTCTTGGTCCTTGCTTTGGCCATAGTATCCATGGCTGTGGGGTTGAGTGTTTATTCTTTTATATGGTATATTGTTTTATTTTTGCATGGCAATTGTGATTTCATGTGTTGTGTTTTCTTGGAAGGATTTTGTTCATGGTTTTGACAGGCTAGGTTATCCTATCCCATGGTCGAGAATGAGAGCCAAATTTAAAGAAACTTTTTGGGATTTTGGACAATTTTAAGCAGATTTGTAATGCATTTTTTGTGAGTGAAAATGAAGGTTTTAGGCTCCAAAGTGATTAGTGGTGCAAAGTGGTCAAGGCATAAGAGACAAAGTGTTTTGAAGTTTGAGACATAGTAAAGAGCAACCTTGAGTTTACAAATAATGAAGGCCCAACATGTTTGACATTGTCCAACAATGTCTTGGTTCATGTTTTCTTCCTTCTCTTAATATTCTTAAGGTTTTTTTTTTAAACATTAGCTCTAACTTAGACCTTTTCAACCTCACTCCTGAAACTAGTTATTCTTTGTGCCCTATTCAGATTGATAATTCTGAAACTTGATATTTGTAAGCTAAATTCACACTATTGGTATTTAAAACCAGTTTGGTACACAAGTCCTCTTCATACTACACCTATTCCGATTGTGAAAGAGAAGGGCCCAAACTCTATACTGAATCTTGTAGTAACTACACTCTATAACAAAGGTTCTTCTTCAAGAATTATTTGCAAGATATGCAAGAGAAATGGACATAAGGAACAATCATGCTAGAACAAAGGAAAGTCAAAGTGAAAGAACTCCAACAAGTTTAGGCACACTGAGAAAGAATGTTAGAGCTGTAAAATTAATTTTGTAAATGAAGCAAACTCTAAAGAATGCAGACTAAAGCTTGGTTTGAAGCTTACAAGAGTGTGGAGTCTATTTGAGTTCAAGGAAGGTATTGAGACACTTGGTCATTATCATTTCAATTCATTTAGAAGGCTTCTATTGTTAAGAAGGAGAGGGTTGCAATCATTGAAAGGTTGACTTCTCAATTGTCATTACCTACAAGTAAGGGGCTTACAATAGGGGGTTGTTTGAGTTAAGAAAATGGTCTTCTTAAGTAGGGACCTAGCTCATGCTAAGGTTGTTCTTAAAGGGTGTCCTTGTCATGTAAGTTGAAGGTGTGCTTGTCTCAACAGAGACAAGTAAGAGAAGAAGAGAAGAGAGAGTAGTTATTGTTACTCCACACTTCATTGCATGCTATTCAAGGATACTTTGGAATTGATCAATTTGTCTATGGCACATAAAAGGCTTAGCACATTTGACATTTTCCAACAATGGCCTTCACATTTTCTTCCTTCTCTTAATATTCTTAAGTTTTTTTTTTAAACCTTAGCTCTAACTTAGCCCTGTTCACATCCCTCACTCTTCAAACTAGTTATTCTTTGTGCCCTATTCAATTTGAGAATTCTAAAACCTAATATTTGTAAGTTGAATTCACACGGTTGCTATTTAAAACTAGTCTAGTA
Source organism: Lygodium microphyllum (assembly GCF_053477565.2). NCBI lineage: Eukaryota > Viridiplantae > Streptophyta > Polypodiopsida > Schizaeales > Lygodiaceae > Lygodium > Lygodium microphyllum. Next base: position 35,963,462 of record NC_141143.1, on the reverse strand, counting down.
CAAGCCCTCTTCATATTTCCTGCGGTTTATAGCAAAAATTATTGTTCAAGAATTATTTGCAAGATCTACAAAGAGAAATAGACATAATGAACAAGAATATTGGAACAAAGCAAATCATGGTAGTTGGTTGTTGTTCAAGAATACTCATAGTCCTAGAGGTCAAGCCACAAAGGGCCCTCTTGCTCCATGCCATATCCTATATCTGAGTCTTTCTGCTGGTCTTATTTGATTGGTATTGGGTTGGTATCTTGGGTGCTCTCTAATAGTAGAGCTATGTTATACTATCCACAGTTGTGTTTGACAATAGTATTGCCCTGGTCATTGTATCCTGCAATTGTTAGGTCCCTTGTATTGTGTTGCAACCATTTGGCCTCGGATTGATGTACTAATTTCTACTTCAATAATACCTTTTGGATTGAGTTTGAGTACACTTTTTGTTTGATTTTGTGTTGTGATTATGTCTTTCTCTCTAACCTAGGTTATGTCTGTTTGTGTCGGATTTGAGTATGCCCATTGTCATTTCTATGGCCATTATGCTTGGAAACCAATTACATGGTAGGATATTACTCACTAGCATGCTAGGTGATCAACATGAGGATACACCACTAATTCTATAGTTGGGACTACGCCCAAATAGTCCATCCTTGGTTATGGCAAATTCATTGTGTCACCTCTTCTTTCCTTAGCGGATTCACACTTATTGACCGTGTGTACATACGTTGTGGTACTTTCATATTAGTCTTTTATCATGTTATAGACATAGTTTTTTTTTTTTTTGTGGAAGAAGAAGAAAGAAGAATAATAAGATTTCAGCCTTGCCTCTCTATGTGCTCAAGCCTCCATTGCTTTTGTATGTACACTCTTGGTTTCTTTGCCTCTCTCCCCTCTTGTTTGTTTTCATCTCAATGGTTGTACATGTGCTCAAACTTGTGCAAAAAGCTTTGTTAATTGCAATCCCTTTATTAGGGTTACAAGTTAGAAATAACACAAAATGAATGCAAGAAGTTCCTCAAGGAGTTTTGGAAAGCATATTGAGGAACTCTGAGATCAACTAAAGAAGTCTGACATAACACTTAAGGAACTTTAAGATCAGCAAACCTGTAGAAGCTCTAGAATCAACTAAAAGAGTGCAACTTGGCACTTAAGGAGCTCCAAGAACAACTAAAGGAGAGGGATATGACATTCAAAGAACTTGAAGAGTGCAACAGCTCTAGAATCAATTAAAAGAGCACAACTTGGTGCTTAAAGCTTCAAGATTGAATTAAGCATTAGGAAACAACAAAGAATGAGCTCAAGATGAACTCAAAGAATACAACCTATCTCTCAAAGAGCACAAAATAGAAGTTGTCAAAATAAGAAAGTATCTAACAGAAACAAGTCACCAGCTCATACTTGTTGCACTCAAAGTGCCCCAAAAGAAGGCAAAAATAATTCTACATGAAAGAAACAATCTAGAGTATCAACAAATATAGGGCCAATGGAATGCCACATATACAAATCTACATGAAACCATATCTACCAACTTAACATGGAATATAAGTAAGGTAGATAATGAAGCATAAAGACTCTATGAGAAAACCTTGATGAAGCTCTTGAATGACCTAGGATTAGTCGTTTATAATGAAAGTTATTGCAAAGTCTAGATGGAGGCCTACAAGTTTATCATAATTAAGTAGCAAAAGTTGCTCAAGTAAGATACAATATCAACATGCATGCCTCACATTGAAGATTTGGAATGAACTTAATGCATGTGATCTCTAACACCCTAGAAAGCATGGAAAATATTCAAAAGATCAATGTAATGAGGAAAAGTCCAACCAAAGAAGACCTTATTAGATAGCTAAGCATGAAAGGCTATGAGGATCATAAACTAAAAGTACTAGGTTTCATTCAACCTGACACACCCTAGTCAACCTCTCCTATCATCTTGGAGCTACCCATTGTCATGAAATATTGGTAGCTAAGGTGTCAATCAAAGATGATGGTAGTGGCACAATAATGGAAGATGGCAATGTAGCCAAGGATAATAGAAAGACTTCAAGGCACTGCGGGCAACAAAGGAAATATAAGGAGTAGAGAGGAAGAGATGATGGTTTGACATAGGCATAGCTCCAATTCATCCCCATATATAAAACTCCACATACATACACAACTAGCTTCATTGTTATGCTACTATGTTTATCAATCCTATTCGGGGTTGGGCTAGATGCGAACAACAACTCTAGGGAAAATGAAGAGCTCAAGGATCATGAAACCCTAAGTCAAAGGAAAGACTGATGCTTTTGTACTTGTTGAGAAGAAGGTTGGGTGATCGAACAATGTAAGTGACCTACAGAACTTATGTTGTGTACAGTGTTAAAACCCCTAACATATGCCTTAGCTGAAGGAAGGGAGTGTTAAGTAAATTTTACATAAAATTGCTCTTCAATCCCAGGAGGGAGATCGATTGTGCAATGGAAATGTTATCGCATCTATTCTTGCATTGTTTGAAAATACAATGGTTTTGTTGGTCATTCAAACATGCTTTTACATTCAGCAGTTTGTTGGATTGTTGTTTAGATGATTATTCCAAGTGCTTGTGATTGTTGGAAAATTTATGGCAGGGGTCTATGATGGCAAATTGCCATGAGGGTAAAGGAATGTTTTCTTGGAAAATGATATGAGGGTTGATTGCCTTGATTGTGCTTGATTCTTAACTGTATTAATTAAGGAAAGAATATTTTGCATGGGTGGATCATCTCCAAGGTCACACCGCGCTTCAACCTGAAAAGGGCACTACTTGATTCACGGGTCGAAGGTTGAATGGTAAAAAAGCCAACCACACAGAAATGATGTTTCACTCCTAGGACACTTTTGGGTCATGTGGAGCTATGGACACCCTTTGCCTAGTCCAAAATGAAGTTGAAGACTGCCATGGGCCTAACGTCTATGGCATTGGAAGATCCTATTCTAGATAATGGATAGAAAATTATGGTGCCATGTGATTTGGACCAGTTACTTTTGCAAGGCACAAGGGATACATAATTTCTCATGTTGTATGGGTAGGAGACAAAGATTACCTTGAAGATAAGTTAAGGAACTTGTTTGTCAAAAGGATTGATTGTCCTGTTTCGTGTCTAGTGCTACAAATTACGTGAACGAACCTTGTTCCCTAAAAGGTTTAATTAAGGAAGTTGATTTTAAATGTCACACATAAATGTAATAGGACCTAATTAAATAACTAAAGAATGCCTACTGAGGGAAGTGGGTGAGCAGAACCCCTGACGAGTCTATCCTACAGCACGGTGGTCCCAAAGAACTGGGAGGCCTCTCACAAGGTTTTACCATCATTTTGACCCTTAGGTATTGTTAGGTTAGAACCCCGATTCATGCCATTTTAGGGGACGGGAATGGGACAATGCCCTACGGGTAGGGAGATTGAGCAATGCATCCCTCTCATTTTCCATTCTCTTTGAACCAAGTGTGGCACGGGTCTACTTCAGCTTGGGTATCTTTGCATAAAGTAGGATATCGAGGACCCGGCGCCGGAATGTTGTCAGGAGACCTTGACCACTAGGAACCCACATTTGAGGTTGATCCTAATGGGTTTCGGCTGCGAACATTTCATGCAAGGCCCTAGGCAACAAACCCCATAACATTCCATGGGAGAGCCAAGCGGCATCACTTAGATTCGTCTCTCTCAATGGACCACTAAACACGTGCTTGGATAGTTGATAGGCAGGCATGTTACAGTTGGTATGAGAGCGAAACTTTATAATCATATGCGATTGCTTAATGTATGGTTCATAGAAATATCCTAAGCAGAGTAACGTAAGTGGTATGGCTTGATTGTCAAGCACCTTCTCCACCCACGAATGCTGACATGCAAGAGAAGAAATTCCTTCTCAAGCAAATTAAGGCACCCGAGTTTGGTGGAAAAGGGATAGACATTGCAGCCGAGGCAGAGATATGGATTGAGTCAATGGTTGACTATTTCTCTGCTCTACGGGAACTGTTGCTACCAATCAAGCAATGATAGGCAAACTTGAGCTAATTGGCCAACTCGGATATGGTGGAAGTAATGGTGCAAAGATCAAGGTATTTTTGAAGCCGCTGTCACTTGGGCTCAGCTAAAGGATGTTGTGCACGGGTGATACCTTCCGCTAGCCTAGCAGACTTTGAAGATGAATGAATTCTTCAAGCTTAAGCAGTTGGATTTAACCTTGGAAGCCTACTACTCAAAGTTTGTAACCCTACTAAAATATGTACCGCCCATGGATATTGCGCAGCAAGTATCCAAGTTTTGCCATGACTTAAACACTCCTCTAAACCACTGTCTTGAAGCAATGTATCTAATTGACTTGAAAAATGCATTACCTTCAAGCAAAGCCAATCATCCAAGAACTTAATTCAGAAAATTGTGACAAAGATGATTCCCGAAATCAGAACAAGAAATGCCACATATTCGAAGAGATAGGGCACATCCGTATGACATGTCCCTACCGTCAATGCTTCCACTGCAATGAACCAGGACACGTCCAAGCAGACTGCCTTGACTTAAGTTAAGTCCAAAAGACATTGAGAACCCAAGGAAACAAAGCTACATAGGTGCAATCTATGGATATACAGAGGAATCTGATGAAGACGAAGGCTTAGAACCTACTACACCTCTTCAGGATGATTAGAAATCCTAGAAATTTTACCAACATGAAATACAACTTGTATTGAAATAAACTTTACTCTTGTAGCTACAATTAACCTGAGTGATATAAGTTGCATCAATTTTGAGCTTAAAACTTACAAGGGATCAAAAAACAAGGACGAATAGTTCTAACTTGCAATGAATTTCTCCTAAGTTGTTTCTTCTTAACTAATATAGATTGGGTCTTACCAGAATGTCAAAGATTGAGAGTATTCTTTGGTATTAAAAGCAAAGACGATCATCCATGGGTCTCAGTCATCCAGATCTAAAAAGAAGACGATCCGGAAATAGAGTTTCCAAGATAAAGGACCACTTCAGTCTGTTAAAAGGATCCTAGGGCAATTTGGTCTAAAGAAGAGAATTCTACCAAAGCCAACCAGAAATCTTGTGACCCCAAGTGATAAAGCTCTGCGTTGGTTCTATTGCAAGGAGTTAGGTCATTTCAAAAGGAAATGTCCAAAACACCATAAACTCTGATGCTCTGAGTGCCACAACATTGGACATATCCACTCTAATTGTCCCAACAAGACTCAAAGAGAACTAGAATGTACAAGGAATGAAGTTGTACAAGCTTCAGGGATCCAAAATCTACCAGGAAATTATCATATACTTAGGAACAACCTAGAAGATATTCATGAGATGTAAGTACAATAAACTCTTGTAATCCAGACTCGGATATATCAAATATAGTAAGTTATTGTTTCAAAAGACCGCATGCTTATGAGTGGTCGAGTATCGTAACAAATGTGTGATGGGTCCTACCCCACAGGTTCCAAAGAAAAATCCCCAATTTCTTCTGAGATGAGGACATCTTGAGTTCTCTAAGGGGGAGAGGATGCAATATCCCCGTGCAGGCTGTAAAAACCCCTCTATTTTAAATAAAAGTAATTGAAATTTTTTCCCTTTTTCCCTTGTCATCGCCGAACAGGTGGCAAGGGGATAAAGAAGGAGACAACAACACCAATGCTAACAATGTGGAGGAGATGACGATGGTGGAAATGAGGCAGAGGAAAACATCCACAAAGAAGGAGAAGTCAACAGAGATGACAATAGGGAGGGAGGGGCACACCTGTTGATGGACCTAAAAACGGGCCGGCACTGGCTCATGCACTAGCCGGACCTCGTCACTATGCGCAAGACAACCCCCTCGGCCTCGCGGCCAGGAGCGTCTATCAAAATCTCTGCCTTCCTAAACATTGCGTTTGTAATACGTTGTAGTCCAACTGATCCTAACCCAATATTGCTCCTCAGAGGGAGTCCCTTTCACATAGCCAAAAGGCTCGAATCACATACACATGGGGTTCCTCCTACGGCTGAATGCCGTCAACCCTCTGCGACTCTCCTACACCTTGGGGATTGGCCCCTCGATGCGCCGCTCAACATTTAGACATTTCGCACAAACGTCACTCAAGGTACCAAATAAACGTATCCAGGAATGTACCATTGTCCTTACTTAATTTCCCCTTTAGGATCCCACGACTAGCCTACAGCATAGGAACCTCACACTCTCAACGGTGGGTCACAGGCCTACTGAAAACAATTGCTATGCGTATCCAGGAGCTAACTCTGATACTTTTAATTTCCTCTAAATGATCATGCAAAGAGGTGGATGCCTAGTGCTCAAACATTTTAAAAACCACCAGCGTGCAAGTGCAAAACATCTCTTTCATGCTTTTCTTTCTAACCGCTTTGTGCTTCGCTGCAACACCTAGCACCGAAGTGATCTTCGTGCTACTAGGTTTTAATTTTTATCATTATTATTCCGTCCTAGTTGCAATGCATATAAAATCAGCAAATTATTCCTCATGCTCAACGGCATTTAACCATTTTTCCACAACTCTACCCTTCCCCGTTGATAGTGCATCATTGCATTCATTTCTTTCAGGGTTTCCTTGCCATTTTTATGTGGAGAAAGGAAGGAAACACACACTACAACATATAAACAAGGCTGAACTGAAGCATAACTTCATGCCCCAGCCTTGCTATACATCAACAAACATAAATCCTATTTTTCTATATTTTTCGTAGCCCCAAATGTATTTTTCCCCTATTTTTCATGGTTTTTTTATCATTTTTCCCCATTTTCTTCATTTTCTTGTATTTTTTTAAATTGCTGAAAATGAAAACCAGTTTGTGGGCTGTGGCCCTTAGTTCATTTGCAACAAAATTGAAAGATTAGTTGATGTGTATCGACGGTTTTCCCCATTTATATGCCCAAAACCCTTGTTTTTCCCCATTTTTCATGGATTTTCGGGTTTCTTGACATTATTTCGGGCCATGAAATGCATGTTTTTCATAATTTCTGGTTATAAACAGTAAGAACTCAGAAGAATCAGCAGCATAATCAAATCTTAGTCCATATGAACGGCATTCCATCAATCAAAAGCATAAAACACTAAATTTTCTTTGTAATTTTTTGGTTTACCGCTTAAACGCGTGTTTCGGGTTTTGTGTCCATGGCTGTAGATTTGGAAAACAGCAACACTTCATGTCCAGCAACATCCCAAATCACCATTCTCAGCCCGTGTAGCAATCCGGTCCATGCCGGACAAGTCTCCATCATTCTTTCTTCATTGCTCCTTCCCACACATGAACTGCCTCTTAGAAGAGAGAGAGGGAGGAGAGAGAAAGACTAGAATCAGAAATTTCAAACCAGGCCATCATTCCACGGGCGAAGGGCGGCGATAGAGTCCACAGACAGAGGGGAATGAAGCCCCATAATCCATTGGGGGGGTTGTTTGCAGCAGCCATGATGCCTCTCATCCATTCATGGCGCATTTTTCGGGCGCCATCTTCTTCCACGTTTTTTCATGCCTCTTCATTCTCTCTCCACGTTTTTTGCTTCATAAGGTGCATAAATTTTTTGGGGGGGGTCCAAACTCAAAAGGCATGCTCAAATTTGGCCTCCCAAGTGTCCACCTTTTCATATCTTGACCGTTTCCTTGGCCATTTTCCTGTCCGGACTCCGAATTGAGCTCTGAAAAATCCTGGGCGTCCGGCTTAGCATCCCGCATTGGCCAGTAGCTTGTGTCAACCCGCACAACTGTCTGAAAAATTATGAAAAATCAACAAGTGTCGCTCGGGCGCCTTTAAAGCACTTTGGCGCTTAAAATCGTCCTAGATCGAGCCGCCGCCTTTGACAGTGAATATTTTTCCCTTGATATTCATAATTTTTAGCTATTTTTAAGCACTTGCCGTCTCCTAAATTCCGCTCTCATTGGCGACCACGGGATAGGGCGACTCAGCCCGTCGAATCCACGAACATATCTGCACATAAACAACCAAAGAAGCATCAAACTGATACAAAACAATTATCATCATAAAACTCAGCACAATGCTCCCCCTACCCCTGGACAGAACCAAGGCATGACATCCACAAGGAGTAGGCCTAGCATCATCTAATAGAAGATCCGAAGTGAGTCACTAACCAGCTGCTCCAACACAGCCAAACTAAAAAAAACTGCCAAAGAGGTTGCCCTAAGTGGTAGTCTGAACTACTTACCCACTAAAACAACACAACTAGGAGCTCCTACAAGGCGAGGACTCCTATAGCCTGAGCAAAGGATATTTCCTTTCAGTCCATTTCTTCTTTTAGGATTTTTATGAGATGAACATACTTGGGCATGTAAAAAGGAGGGAGCTGAGCGTAGTGACCCAAGGAGAACAGGGCATCGGTCTCAGGACCTGTCTCGGCACCCAAGAACCTACCAAGCCCTCACAAGGCGACACTTAATCCTTTTCTAACGCTCACTTTTATTTTCGCTCCAACCTTCCTTGTTTTGATATTATTATTCCAGCAAGAAGCCACCCCGAGGAAGACAAGGTATCGGCCCCGGGTCTGACTCGTCCCCAGGAACCTACCAAGCCCTCGCAAGGCGATGATCAACTGCTTATATTGTCATTTCATTTCTTTTCATTGAGGGGGGTTAGAACCCCTTTTTACACACCTTCGCATTTATATTCATCTTTTTAGGATATTCAGGATTTCTTGGCATCATTATTATTGTCTTCTAGCAGGCTTCTCTAACTGCCTCACTACTAACAAGAACTCCTAGAACGGCTGCCTAGCAGGTTAGCAGAACAGGGCCACTAGGACTTCCTTCTAAAACAGGTCTTTCAATGTCTAACAATGTCTTTACAGGAGGCAATGACTACTCCGACCTCCCTCAAACATACTTAGCCTAAACCTGGGACTTCATGCCTTGGTCGCCGGTCCCCAACAAAAATAGATCCCCTCAACAAGTACAAATACACATATAACAGGAAAGAAAGATACTCGTAAAGGAGAAATATCACCTGGAGTGGCCACAAGAAGCTTCCATCGCAGCAAAGGCTCCTCCAGGCTCCACCAAATTCCACGAACCACGAAACCTGTCCAGCACAACACTAAAAAAAAAACCCAATTAAACGCACCCGCACTAGACAGGGAAATGGCCCTCTTGGCCTAATGAAATCAGACATGACTTTGCTACAAAACTGAATCGGCCCTCTTGGCCTAATGAAATCAAACAATACTATGCAGAACATCCACCTGGAAACAACCATGATAGACATCAAAGCATACCATTCCCAGGGGAACAAAGGCTCGTAGCCCTAAACTAGGTGCATTAAATTATGACCTATCCCCCCTGCGTATATCGCAAGAGGTGTTCGCATCACATGTCGTCTAATCAGTCTGTGGGTCCGCGATAATAAAGGTAGATGCGTCTCGCTTACCCTTTGCATCACCCAAATCAACCATCGTCTGCCAAAGAGGGCATGTTCAGAAAGCATACCCCACAAACGACCAGGTCCTGTCTCACCATCAATAGATATATCGGGACAAGGGCCACAATTAAAGAAGAGGTCCTCTTCATACGCAAGATTAGCCAATGAATCGGCAAACTGATTCCAATTCCGTGGAATCAGCTGAAAAGACACTCTATCGAATTCGTCTAGCAGGGCTATGGCAGTATGATGGTACATACAAAGGATCGGGTTCCTCACCATGTACGTCCCATTGAGTTGATTTAAAACCAACTGAGAGTCCCCTTTCACCAACAACTGGCAGATACCACCCTTCTTTGCAATATTCAAACCCATAATCAGGGCTTTGTATTCTGCCATATTATTGGTAAAATTCACCCCAAGATAAGCAGCTAACTTCATGACAATGCGTCGTCGGGGGTCTCGGATGACAACTCCTACACTTCCTTTTTTGCATGCACCCCTGGACGCCCCATCAAAGTACAAGGTGTACGTCCATAAAGGGTTTACATATTCTGCCATCCTGAACTCTACTCGTAATTATGGTAATCGAAATTCAGCATATTCAACGGGTGGACTGTAGGCTCCATCCCTCCATCATCATTGAATTCAACAGGGATGCTCGTCAAAAGTTGTAGGCAATGATGGCAGAAGACCTTGATTTCCCAAATAAATGTCCCGCCTTCTTGCTCAATCACCTTGTATCCTTTGCTCCACCAAATGAGCTTTCCCTGATGATACCTCTGTTCCAAATATGGGTGTTCTAAATAAGGGATCAGACGACCCATCAACCTCTATCACGATTTCCTTGCAGATGTTTGATCAATCTTGCCTAGACCTGCAAGGCAGTTATAGCATTAGTACAATCAGAAGTAATAAGGTTTAATCTTATTAAGATTAACCTTATTTTTAAATTCTATCCCCTCAAGGTCAGCTAACAACACTGTAGATTTATTCTTTCCTATCCTAACGATCTTATAAGGCCCATCCCATTTGGGTTCTAGCTTACCTGGGAATAATTCACGTCGTGCGTCATAATACAGAACAAGCTGTCCTTTCTTGAAGGTGTATTTCTTGGCTTTAAGGTCATGTAGCTTCTTCATTCGGCGCTTCGCCACTTCTTGGTGCAATAAGCTCTGCAACTTAAGCTCATCTAAATGTGCCAGTGTCGTCAAGCGCTCAAAAAGAGCGTCTTCATCGCTCAAAGAATGATTGATGGCAAACCGAATAGTCGGCAGCTCAATTTCTAAAGGCAAGACACACTCCTCCCCATATACTAACTTGAACGGGGTATGGCCAGTGGCTCGTTTGAAGGTCGTATTATAGGCCCACACTGCCACGTATAACTTTTTATCCCAATCCCGTTTCTTTTCCGATACAATTTTGGACAGGATGCCTACAAGCTGCTTGTTGGTGCTTTCGACTTGCCCATTGGCTTGCGGATTATATGGGGTTGTCTTGTTATGCTTGATGTTCCACAACTCTGTCAAACCTTTGATCACCTTATTCAGGAAATGAGTTCCGCGGTCCGACACTAATTCTTTCGGTGGACCAAACCGGCATATTATCTGCTCTAAAAGGAAACTAGCAGTTTCTTTAGCATCATCTTTCCTTGTGGCACGTGCTTCTGACCACTTTGTGAAGTAGTCAGTTGCTACAATGATGTACCGCTTTTGCGTAGTCGATGACGGAGTAATAGGACCCACAAAGTCTATTCCCCACTTCTCAAATGGAAGTATCGCCATAATAGGGGTGAGTGGTCGTTTTCTATTCTCTCGACTATCATGTCGTTGGCAAATATCGCATCGCTTAACATACGCAAACGCATCCTGGAAGATGGCAGGCCACCAATAACCTGCTCTCAAAGCCTTCTGTGCTGTAAGTCGTCCAGCAAAATGGCCACCGCAAGCAGAATCATGGCACTCTTCCAAAATGAATGGCACCTCGTCAGGCGTCACACATCGGCGATAGATATCATCAACCCCTTGCCGATATAATGTACCTGCGATCAAGGCAAACTTTAACGCTTGCTGCTTAATTTTCCTTTTCTCAGCCTTAGATAATTCGGATCCCGCCTCTCCTGTTGATAAATAATGCGTTATTGCAGCATACCAGGAGGGAATAGATGCCGTATCTATCTTAAGTAACAACTCCATGTCACTACCTTCAACCATAGATTCTTTCGGCTCCCCAAAGTCCACTAGACATTCCACGATGCCTTGCAACCTTGGTGGCTTACTCTTGATTTCATAATCAAATTCCTGCAAAGTGATCAACCACTTCGCTAAACGATCAGGCGGCTGTAACTTATTCATCAATAATCGAAGCCCCTCCGCCTTCGTATAAAGCACGACTTTCTCATAGAGAATGTAATGCCTGAACTTCTTGGTCCCAAAGACCATCGCTAGACACAGCTTCTCCATGTAGGTGTAATTGATTTCGGATACCCCCAGCTTCCGACTAGCAAAAGCAATCGGGTGGTACCACTTCTCTTCCCAAATTTGGGCTAAACAACAGCTGATACTATACATGGTGGCTGCTGAGAATATATAAAACACCTCACCTCTTTTAGGTGCTTTTAAAACGGGCGCTCTTGCTAGCTCTTGTTTCACATCCTCGAATGCTACCTTACAAGGGTCACCCCATTCAAACGAACAGCTAAAGGACAATAAATTTGTAAGCGGCAACGTTCTTTCTGCTAAGGCGTTAATGAATCTACGGTAGTAACCAACCGAAGACAGAAAGCTATGAACCTCCTTCGGAGTGCGTGGTGGACCCATGGCAACTATAACTTTGACCTTCTCAGGGTCTGTCGCAATTCCTACCGAACTGACCACATGACCCAGCAATAGCCCATAAGGTACTCCAAAAGCACACTTCCGTGGGTTTAGGGCGATGCAAAATTGTCTACAGCGCTCAAAGCATTTTCTCAGAATGATCAACTGCCTTTCCCTCACGGTGGCAGCCCCTAAGTCATCAATAAACACCCTCAACTCTTCAGGGGATATGTCACCGAATGTCTTATCGGCTGTTCGTTGCCACGAACCAGGCGCATTGCATAAACCAAAAGCCATCACGTGGTAAGCAAAAGTGCCAAATACAGTGATAAAAGTTGTTTTCAACTTGTCCTCTTCTGCAATTGCCATTTGGTTGTATCCTGCAAAGCAATCCATAAACGAATATATCTCCCTACCCGCTAATTGATCCAAAATCTGGTCAATAAATGGCAACGGGTAGTAGTCCTTAACTGTCTGCTTATTCAGCTCCCTAAAATCTACACATAAACGGATCTGATTATTCTTCTTCTTTCTAATCACAACTGGCGAACACCATTCCGTGTGTTGCACAGGAAAAATCAAACCCGCTTTTCGAAGCTTCTCTAACTCCTCAAACAGCCCGTCCCTCAATTCGAAAGGCATACGCCTTACTTTCTGCCGTACAGGACGACTGCCCTCTTTTAACGGAATTGTATGAACAGCAAGACTGGGAGGAATGCCTCTCAACTCATCATAACTCCAGGCAAAGATATCACGGAATTCCTGGATCAAGGCCACATAGTCCTCCCTTTCTGCTGTGCTGAGCATAGAGCCTAATTTGATTGGCCGCGAATCATCAGGCGTACCAAGGTCTAGCTCGATAACATCTGCATCTCTTATACGATCTTGGGCCTCTATCGGCTCGTTCAAAGTGATCTGATAGATGTCCTCTGTGGTGGATCCCTCTTTGGACTCATCACTCGATGATGTCTCACTAGCAGATAAATCTTCTAATGTCTCCAATTCTGTAGAAGATAGAGGAGCTCTCTCACTCTGCGGGGACTCAGGATAAGCATCAACCACCACACGCTGGGCACCTCTGCCGAATAACAATCGACCGGCGGGTATATCCACTTGGCAATCCGCTTGCAAGATCCAAGGTCGTCCAAGTAATACTTGGTAACTTGGCCGCCCTGCAAAACGAATCACCCTAAAGTCCAACAGGCATTCTACATTTGCAACAGTGACATGGACCTTAGTAATGCAGCCTTCCGGCTGTCTCAAACTGTCATCTGCCATTCTGAGAATTGTGGAGGTATCTTTCTGGATTGCAAGACCCAACCTTTCCATCAGTTCAGAACTCATAATGTTGACCGATGATCCCGTGTCGACAATGGCATAATCTACTAATATCCCATCGACATAGGCTGCAACCCTCGGGCAATGCTTCTCAGCATGCTCGAACCAGTCATCACCAACTCGTGCAATACCCAAAGGTTCTACGATATACCCGGTACGTAGGATCTTTCTAAATTCCTTGCGTACTCCTGGGGAAAGCTTAATAAGCTGCAAAAGGTTCACATCCGGCTTGACTTCGCAAAGAGAGCCCGCCAAATCGAATTCATGATAGTTCGAAAGAGCTCGCTTTTCACGCCAAATCATCCGCTCTTTAGGTCGCTGAACTGGCTTTATTGCCTCTTTCTTAACTTTCACCTTCTTCTTTGGTGCTCCCTTATCGGCTTTACTCTCTACGGGCTTCAAAGGTCCCCCTTCTAGGGCAGGATCCAAAACTTGCGTTCCTTTGTCGCCTTGTTTAGGGTTTCCGTCGACAGGCTTATCCATGTCGGCTTCTCTACCCTTTTTACCTCTTGTAAGGACAGCTCGTAGATTAGAGGTTTCAGCATCGTTAATGCGTACAGCCTCAATCAAACTAACCCCACTACCACTTGGTAGTTCTTCCACTGTAGTCTTTGGTCGTTGAAGTATTTGTTTAGGCCCATTTTCTGGCTGGGAATCATTTCCTTGAGCACGATGATTGACAGGCCCTGGTTGCCGACTTCCTCGCTGGAGGGAACTGATCTTACTCCAGCAAGTAGCTGCTAAATGGCCAGATTTTCCGCAAATGTCGCACTTAACATTTGGGCAATTTCTTGGATAGTGCTGTCCGCCACACCATTTGCAACTAAACCTCGACGGTGCACCCTCCTCCGGGTATCTACTTCCTATCAAATTTTGTTGTTTTTTAAGGAAGTTGACATCAACGGCTATTTGTCGATACTGCTCCGTAATCATGTCGGTATAATGCTTCATCATGTCCTTAACCTCGCCAAGAACATTGGAAGAACTCGACTCATAGCCTTGGTCATTACCATGTCGCTCCATCGGCCTAACAATTCGATTAGGCGCAGGCTGTTGAGCTACAGGCATGGTGTTAGAATTGACCGCCTGGCCTCCACTACTTGGAGCCATTTGACTGCCCGTAGGCATCGACATGCTAGGGGGAGCTGGTAATAAAGGCACATTCTGCATCATGTTCCCTCTCCCATTAGGGTTAGCCATCGCTATCCCTTGGCCACTACTGCCATTGGCTATTGCCATATTGTTTCCCAATACTAAACCCATGTTCGAATTGCCTCGAGAAGCATAAGCTGCTTGTAGTCGGGATTCCACCTCTTGTGCTCGTGTAATGGCAGTGTCTATATCCCCCAAGGGGACACTACTCAACTGCAATTGGATATTAAAGTCCAAACCATGTAGGAAATATTGCAATTGGGCAGCTGCGGGGATAGGAATAGAGGTGTCCAACTTACGGAAGACCTCTTTTATCTTCTTCGCATAAGCACGAATATCCTCGTGTGGATCTTGGCGGGTCACGTTGAGTACACGCAACCAATATTGCCCACCCCTTTCAGGGGCAAACTCCCTTCGAAAAGCTCCATAAAATGCATCAATGTTCAATATGGTTCCGGCTTCTAAACCATGATACCATATAGCGGCTCTTCCTTTGAGAGTCATGTTGAAGAACATCATTAAATGTCCTTCTTCTTGAATGCGACAGTTAAACATCAACTTTTGAAACTCCCTAATGTGGAGTTCCGCATCTTCCTCAACTAGCCCATTAAAAATGGGTAGCAGGTAACCTAGAGCCGGCAAATCCGTCGTTCCTGCTGGAATTGCAATAGGCTGCGCCATGACGGGGATTGGATTTGCACTAGGAATAGGGAACGGTGGGGTTACACCTCCCGCAATTGACGTGGATTGGCTTATGGCAGGAAGGGGAGCACTAGAGCTTCCACCTTCTCCTAACTTATTGCTTGGGGTCCTAAGACCACTAGATCCACTCCCTCGTAAGGGTTCAGCACCGCTACGCTTAGGGGAATATCTCCTAAAGATTTCAGCACGTCGCCTAGCTCTCTCGTCTCTTTCCTGCTTTTGGATTTCTGCTAGACGATGCTTATCAATAAATAACGGATCGATCTCAGTATCCTTTGGCATAAACTGCTAGTTGGTCCCTAGAAAACCAGGATTCGAGAACTGCCACTTTTAAGCAGCTCCCGGCAGACGCACCACTGATGGACCTAAAAACGGGCCGGCACTGGCTCATGCACTAGCCGGACCTCGTCACTATGCGCAAGACAACCCCCTCGGCCTCGCGGCCAGGAGCGTCTATCAAAATCTCTGCCTTCCTAAACATTGCGTTTGTAATACGTTGTAGTCCAACTGATCCTAACCCAATATTGCTCCTCAGAGGGAGTCCCTTTCACATAGCCAAAAGGCTCGAATCACATACACATGGGGTTCCTCCTACGGCTGAATGCCGTCAACCCTCTGCGACTCTCCTACACCTTGGGGATTGGCCCCTCGATGCGCCGCTCAACATTTAGACATTTCGCACAAACGTCACTCAAGGTACCAAATAAACGTATCCAGGAATGTACCATTGTCCTTACTTAATTTCCCCTTTAGGATCCCACGACTAGCCTACAGCATAGGAACCTCACACTCTCAACGGTGGGTCACAGGCCTACTGAAAACAATTGCTATGCGTATCCAGGAGCTAACTCTGATACTTTTAATTTCCTCTAAATGATCATGCAAAGAGGTGGATGCCTAGTGCTCAAACATTTTAAAAACCACCAGCGTGCAAGTGCAAAACATCTCTTTCATGCTTTTCTTTCTAACCGCTTTGTGCTTCGCTGCAACACCTAGCACCGAAGTGATCTTCGTGCTACTAGGTTTTAATTTTTATCATTATTATTCCGTCCTAGTTGCAATGCATATAAAATCAGCAAATTATTCCTCATGCTCAACGGCATTTAACCATTTTTCCACAACTCTACCCTTCCCCGTTGATAGTGTATCATTGCATTCATTTCTTTCAGGGTTTCCTTGCCATTTTTATGTGGAGAAAGGAAGGAAACACACACTACAACATATAAACAAGGCTGAACTGAAGCATAACTTCATGCCCCAGCCTTGCTATACATCAACAAACATAAATCCTATTTTTCTATATTTTTCGTAGCCCCAAATGTATTTTTCCCCTATTTTTCATGGTTTTTTTATCATTTTTCCCCATTTTCTTCATTTTCTTGTATTTTTTTAAATTGCTGAAAATGAAAACCAGTTTGTGGGCTGTGGCCCTTAGTTCATTTGCAACAAAATTGAAAGATTAGTTGATGTGTATCGACGGTTTTCCCCATTTATATGCCCAAAACCCTTGTTTTTCCCCATTTTTCATGGATTTTCGGGTTTCTTGACATTATTTCGGGCCATGAAATGCATGTTTTTCATAATTTCTGGTTATAAACAGTAAGAACTCAGAAGAATCAGCAGCATAATCAAATCTTAGTCCATATGAACGGCATTCCATCAATCAAAAGCATAAAACACTAAATTTTCTTTGTAATTTTTTGGTTTACCGCTTAAACGCGTGTTTCGGGTTTTGTGTCCATGGCTGTAGATTTGGAAAACAGCAACACTTCATGTCCAGCAACATCCCAAATCACCATTCTCAGCCCGTGTAGCAATCCGGTCCATGCCGGACAAGTCTCCATCATTCTTTCTTCATTGCTCCTTCCCACACATGAACTGCCTCTTAGAAGAGAGAGAGGGAGGAGAGAGAAAGACTAGAATCAGAAATTTCAAACCAGGCCATCATTCCACGGGCGAAGGGCGGCGATAGAGTCCACAGACAGAGGGGAATGAAGCCCCATAATCCATTGGGGGGGTTGTTTGCAGCAGCCATGATGCCTCTCATCCATTCATGGCGCATTTTTCGGGCGCCATCTTCTTCCACGTTTTTTCATGCCTCTTCATTCTCTCTCCACGTTTTTTGCTTCATAAGGTGCATAAATTTTTTGGGGGGGGTCCAAACTCAAAAGGCATGCTCAAATTTGGCCTCCCAAGTGTCCACCTTTTCATATCTTGACCGTTTCCTTGGCCATTTTCCTGTCCGGACTCCGAATTGAGCTCTGAAAAATCCTGGGCGTCCGGCTTAGCATCCCGCATTGGCCAGTAGCTTGTGTCAACCCGCACAACTGTCTGAAAAATTATGAAAAATCAACAAGTGTCGCTCGGGCGCCTTTAAAGCACTTTGGCGCTTAAAATCGTCCTAGATCGAGCCGCCGCCTTTGACAGTGAATATTTTTCCCTTGATATTCATAATTTTTAGCTATTTTTAAGCACTTGCCGTCTCCTAAATTCCGCTCTCACCTGTGCCACCTCACTCCCCTCCCCCCTCCACTACCTCTTTCCCCCCAATAATACCCCACCCTTCACTATTATAAACAACCCCCCCCGGAATCGCAATGCAAGAGAGGCCTAGAATGGCATGCTGTAGGGAAGAGAGAGAGAGAGAGAGAGAGAGAGAGAGAGAGAGTGTGTGTGTGTGTGTGTGTGTGTGTGTGTGTGTGTGTGTGTGTGTGTGTGTGTGTGAGGGGGGGAGAGAGAGTGTGTGTGTGTGGCAAAGAGAAAGAGGAAGAGAGAGGGTGAGAGAGAGAAAGGGAGAGTGTGTGTGTGTGTGTGACAGAGAGAGAGAGAGAACCTTCTAAGAAGGTTCTTCTTCTCTCCCCCTCCTTAGAGGATCATCACGCACTGTCCTTCTCCCCCTTGTTCCACTTGATTATCCGCAGCTTATTAATTTCCCCCCAATTTGCCCACTATTTGAGAAAGAGGCAACTGAAGTCTTGTGGGGGGATCATGTTTAAAGCAAAGAAGACTGGGAAATGGCCCTCAAGCAAAGAATGTTGAATGTAGGCAGGAATCCCATAATCTGCAACAAAGCCTCAGGTGAGGACATCACTGCCAATCCAACTATGATACCGGTCGTAAGTAATAAGATGCTTGCTTTCTTCTAGCATTGATCTATAAGTGAGTCTAAGAAACCTCCTTGAAAGTAATTTGGGATTCGGTTGGCTCAACTTGGTCTAAGTACTGGGTGGATTTTGTAGAGGCATCAATAGCATTGGGATTAGGGTAAGTCTCAAGCATACTACCATATCTTTGTTTCTAGAATGCTCATATATATCACTCTATTCTATAATATTCAATGAAGATGAAATTTGCATGGTAACAAAAGCATATGAAATATTTGGTTTTGTGCTAGTCAACCTTCCAATACACCAATCAAAGAAGTTGGGACTATATTGGAGACAAGCCTAGGTTTCAAGAAATTGCTATCTTAAGTAAGGAAAAAGTTATAGTTAATGATGCCAACAATCATGTTTGTTAGGATGGTGTAGATTGGTAGCTAAGGTGTCAATCAAATATGATGGCAGTGGCACAATAATGGAAGATGGCAATGTAGCTAAGGATAATAGAAAGACTTCAAGGCACTGCGGCAACAAAGGCAATTTAAAGAGTAGAGAGGAAGAGATGATGGTTTGACATAGGCATAGCTCCAATTCATCCCCATATATACAACTCCACATACATACACAACAAGCTCCATTGTCATGCTACTATGTTTATCAATCCTATCCAGGATTGGGCTAGATGTGAGGCTAGATGTGAACAACAACTCCAGGGAAAATGAAGAGCTCAAGGATTAGGAAACCCTAAGTCAAAGGAAAGACCGATGTTTTTGTACTTGTTGAGAAGAAGGTTGGGTTATCGAACAATGTAAGTGACCTATAGAACTTACATTGTGTACAATGTTAAAACCCCTAACATATGCCTTAGCCGAAGGAAGGAAGTGTTAAGTAAATTTTACGTAAAATTGATGTTCGATCCCAAGAGGGAGAGCGAATGTGCAATGGAAATGTTATCGCATCTATTCTTTCATTGTTTGGAAATACAATGGTTTTGTTGGTCATTCAAACATGCTTTTACATTCAACAGTTTGTTGGATTGTCATTTGGATGATTATTCCAAGTGCTTGTGATTGTTGGAAAATTCATGGCAAGGGTCTATGATGACAAATTGCCATGGAATGTTTTCTTGGAAAATGATATTAGGGTTGATTGCCTTGATTGTGCCTGATTTTTAATTAGATTAATTAAGGAAAGGATATTTTGCACGGGTGGATCATCTCCAAGGTCACACCGCACTTCAACCCGAAAAGGGCACTACTCGATTCACGGGTCGAAAGTCCAGTGGTCAAAAAGTCAACCATGCGGAAATGAGGTTTCACTCCTAGGGCAATTGTCGGTCAGGGGGAGCTTTAGACACCCCTTGCCTAGTCCAGAACGAAGTTGAAGACTGCCATGGGCCCAACTTCTGTGGCATTGGAAGATCCTATTCTAGATAATGGATAGAAAATTATGGTGCCATGTGATTTGGACCAATTACTTCTACGGGGCAAAAGGGATACATAATTTCTTCTGTATGGGCAAGAGACAAAGATTAACTTGAAGATAAGTTAAGGAACTTTTTTTCAAAAGGACTGATCACCCTGTTCCATGTCTGTGCTATAAATTACGTGAACGAATATTGTTCCCTAAAAGGTTTAATTAAGGAAGCTGATTTTAAATGTCACACATAAATGTGATAGGACTTAATTAAATAACTAAAGAATGCCTACCGAGAGAAGCGGGTGGGCGGAATGCCGGATGCGTCTGTCCTACGACAAGGTGGTCCCAGAGAACTGGGAAGCTTCTCACAAGGTTTTACCGTCGTTCCCTTAGGTATTGCTATGTTAGACCTCGATTCATGCCATTTTAGGGGACCGGAATGGGACTATGCCCTACGGGTAGGGAGGTTGAGCGACGCATCCCTCTCATTTTCCATTCTCTTTGAACCAAGTGCGACATGGGTCTCCTTCAGCTTGGATATCTCTACATAAAATAGGATGTTCAGGACCCAACGCCGAAATGCTATCAGGAGACCTTGACCACTGGGAACCCAGATTTTAGGTCGATCCTAGTGGGTTCTCGATTGTGAACGTTCCATTGCGAGGGAGAATCGGGAAACCCTAGGCGTGATAAACCCCATAACATTCAATGCGAGAGCCAGGCAGCTTCGCTTAGATTTGTCTCTCGATGGACCACTAAAAATGTACTTGGACAGCTGATAAGACGGGTACGTTACAGCTTTTCACTATACGTATTGCAATGATGTAGAAGATAGCACTGAGAAAATCTGTGCTACTATCTTCTTTACACTTAAAAAAAACCCTGATCTCTATGCATATGAAAAAGATTACAAAATCAATACATTTAAGTAGATTTTTTCCTTCTCACCACCCCTATCGATAAATTTTGCAAGCGTTGTCATATTCTTAAGTATATAGTGAAATGAGAAAAATTGCATAGGAATGCATCTTAATACACAATATGAGGTCACACTGAAGCAATCTCCATGCCGTGGAACCCATACAAACATTGCACAAACATACGCTTATTATTCCACAATATCGTCTAATCATTCAATTTCTCTCAAAACTCTATTTTTTACAATTTCACTCAATTTAACTTGTATATACATCTTTTAAAAACAAATTATTATTATAGGAATCACATTGATCAAGCATTTAGAAATCATTTTTTGATTTTATAAAGTAAGAATTCTTTATATCCATATATACTATTCATTTTTTATCATTTTCAAATAAAATGAAACTTATAATAAAATGTTCTATAAAATTGCCTTATTTTGTATTATTTTGGGACTACTTAGACACCTCCTGAAGCTCCATAGTCACTAACAAGCACCTTCATGCTCCCTCAATGCATATATTTTTCCTCTCTCTCTTAACCCATATGAACACCTACTATGAGGAGAGAGGAGGAGAGAGAGAAATACTAAAAACTAATCTTTTCATAGAATGCATTGTTTCAAGCGCTTCTTGCGGTGATGAAAATCGAAGAAACTCAGGAATCCATATCCTAAAGTGCTTTCTGCAATTTGAGAAATTACGAAGCCCTCTCCTCTCCACTCATCGTGATTTTTTTTTTGTTTTTTTGGCCTCTTAATCACCTAAGTAACAATTATCTAGTTCATTTCTTATGGAGTCACACTATTGACAAGTGATTTCTTTCAAATCAGAGAGGAAAATGAGCTCAGATTTGAGATCTCAAGGTACACCCGCATTCATAGCATCGTTGTCTACTGGCTTGGCCTCTTGAATGTTGTTTTTGGCCTCTCGATCAGGTAGCTTCTTTGTAATGCTAAAGTTTCATCTCTTTAAATGGGTCGTCTAACAGACATGGATTAACAAACAAGCACTTTCAATATGTTTCATTGACTCTTACTTTAAAAACTTTGGCACCTCTTCATTTTTACCACAAATGCTTTATTTTTTGCTTCAATTTTGACGCCTAGTCGCATCTCTCATTGGTGACCACACTGAATAGGGCAATGACTCAGGCCATTGAACCCATGGATTGATGAGCACACAAATAAAACATAGTGAGCATCAAGATGCTTCAAATAAAATACACAACATAACACAAAATAAAGCTCTCGCCCTATCCCCTAACAAAGATCAAGGCATGAATTCTATAAGGGATAGACCAAGCATAATCTGACAAAGAGATCAAGAGCTAGTTGCTCACCACAACTGCTCTAACATAGACTAGTAAACAGATCTATGAAAGAGGTCATCCTAAGTAGTGGACCTATCTACCTGATCTAGGACAACAATGCTAGGGACTTCTACTAGGCGAGTACTCTTATGGCTTGGTTCACTTAAATTCATATATTTTTAAATTTTTCTCATTCTCTATTATTCATTGTTTGGTACTAGGATGTGTAAAAAGAAGGGAGCCTAAGGAGAAGAGGACATCAGCCTCAGGTCCAGTCTTGGCATCTAAGAACCTACAAGCTCTTGTGAAGTGACACTAACCATCCTTATTTTCTATTGGCTAGATGCCATTAGGGGAGTTTTGAGGTCTCAAAAATGCCCTATAAGCGATCCTCGAGAGAGAAAATATTTTAGAAAATCAAATTATTTTTTTATTTTTAAAAACTTTTATATTTTGGTAAGTAAATATATCAAAAATTGTTAATAAGTCATTGTCATGATATTCTTGTGATCACATCAAACTGTAACGTGTCCACCTATTCGTTTGCAGGACACCTCTTAGCAGCCCATCGGGAAGAGGGTCTAGAAAGCTCCGCCCGGCACTCCCATGGAATGTTATGGGGTTTGCGATCTAGGCCTTTCTGTGTTTGCCACGTAGCGGAAGTATTCCGGCCGTTCCCACTTAGGACCGACTTGAATCAGGGTTTTCCTATTGGTCAAGTTCCTAGAGAGAGTAACTAGCGTCGAACCCCAGGCAAACTACTTTACGCAGAAATGTCAGGGTCAAAGCGGATTCATGCTGCACTTGGTTCAAGGACAATGGGAAACGAGAGGGATGCAAATCTCGACCTCTCTGCCCATAAGGCATAGTCCCATTCCGTTCCCCTAAAACAGCATAAATCGGGATTCCAGTAATCTAAACTCTAGGTCAACGTTCCTTGTTGCTTCATTTCCTTCAAAAAAGTCCCTTGCTGTTGATTTCATTTGAGAAAAGTTCCCGGCCAACCGGGACTACCTATCCTAGGACGGAACCCATGGCCACATCCACCGCACTTTCCTCAAGGTGGCTTTAGTTGTCTAATCACCTATCACATTTAGTTGGACACCATCAAGCAGCTTCCTTAATTAGCCAGTTAGACACCGGTTCCTTCACGTAATCTTAGCACTTGACATAGAAAAACAATGTCAAACAAGTTCCTTTTCAACAGGTTATCTTATTTATCTTTGGAATACATCCATATAATCCATAATCTGCTCAAATGCAATCCAACAATCCACAGAGATTACTAATCCAAGATTCCACCCGTAGACTAGTATACGAGCCTCGAGATCCAATCCCGAGTCACGTTGGCCTCTTGTGCAGGGCCCGAAAGGCAAGGGATTTACGGCCAGAGCCCCCCTGGCACCCAAGCGTCCTCTTGCTCCAAGTAGTGCCCAACGAAGAGACCTCTCGGGGCGGGTTCGGTCCACGTTCCCGGCATGGCTAACAACCCCCTTGGTTAGGGTCAGGCAGACAGTCGGGGGTAACTGATGCTGCCTCTCCCTTCAGGTCTTCAACCTGAAGCATTAATTATCTTTCCATCTTTTAGTTCCTTGAGCAAACAATGCAAATAGTGCTCCTAAACTGTTACAAGCACAATCAATCCAGTGGTCATTTATTTGGCCAACTGCTAAGGAGTGAATCCTTATCTCCGAATGCATCCAGCATTTGATCTAGGATCAATTGTAACTTGGCAAGATCCCCAAGGGTTTTTTTGTTCACCCTTTTGTCCTTGGGTTAGGGCTATACCTTGTTAACCCAACTTAACCAACACCTTAGGTTTCATAAATTAACAGTAAATCCTGGCGACCATGTCACTCTAACTTGATTGATCCTTTGCTTCCAAGCAAATACCTAACTTCACTTAACTTTGCAAATCAGCCCAAGAAAGGTAATGTAACAAGATTTCTACTCATTCTCTTGCAAGTTAAACTTGCACTAGAACCTACCAACCTCATTCCAAGGAATGGCAAATCTATCTTGTGATTAAACCACAAAGCCATGCAACATTGCAACTTGTTGCACAAGTGTCGCACCTAACTCATGGGATCATTTCACCCATTGAATGGCGTTTCCTAGTCAAGGAATTATGTTTAGACAAGATGCAGGGTTTGGGGTGTCTTCTTACCAACCCAACCCTAATTGTACTAGGCCCACAATGTTCGGTCCTAGGGTTTCCATACTCAATCCAAGTTTTAGCATTAGGTCGAATGATCCTTAGGGTAGAAACCCTAGATCGTTGTTTGCATGAGCGTCCAATTGACCCAAACTGGAGCCCCAAGAGGAACACCAAGAAAAAGGGAATTCTCTTGAAAGAAAATCTATCTTGTAACATCAACAAGCTTGTTTATCATATTTCATATGATCACAATGAAGAAAAGAACACCAGGCACAACAAATCTTCATGCAGCATCATGTAGACCTCCCACGGATTTAATAGAATCAACCATATTCTTCAACATCTTCACAAAATCCATCAATAGAACAAAGAAAGCAAGGGAATACACCATCTTTGAATGGAAATACATCACATAGTATTCATCTTCAATATCTTCATAGTCTTCTCTCTCAATCTCTCATATACAATCACTCTGTTTTAATAAAATTGGCTATCTCTGACTCTCTCTCTCTCTTTCCATCAATAATACATCATCTCCTCACTACAATCTCTCAAAAATTACTCTCAATAATCACTCTTAGGTCGTGGATACCCCTCCCAAGAGGTATGTCTGATATGAAGAGTCACCAGAGCCACTACAGTGTCTTTTCATAGCTCACTACTGTCACTTCACTCTAGTCTTCACTTGAGTCTTCAGCAGCTACTTCTTCCACTTCTTCCAGCTCTTTTGCACTTGTATTCACCTCTTTTCAAGGCTAGAAAACTTTCCCAAAGTCACACATACATTCCACAGAACACTTACAGAAGCATACAGAACAGTCTACAGAACAGTACCAGAACAGCTACAGTACAGAACAGAAGCAGAAGCTCTACAGAAGACCTACAGAAGGTTACAGAAGGTCATCAAAACCTCATAACTCATTCTCAAACCATTCCAAACTCTCACAAACCATTCAATAAACTTTCACAAAATCTCAATCTTCATCAATCAATACTCCATCCCTCTTTACAGAAGATAATCAGAACAAAACAGACCAAAACAGAGCAAAACAGAAGGTATACAGAACCAATCAGAACCTATCAGAACATCACAGAACCACCAACAAACATCATGATCTTCCAAAACACAATCAATATCATCCAAAACATTCTCAATCCACTTCCAAATCAATCATTCATCTCATAAAATCAACCATTCAGCTCTCAAAAACAACAAAAAACAACCAAAAAACAAGTCATTTCAACACTCAACATATCCCCACACTTAATAAGGAAGCGTCCTCGCGACCCAGGAAAAAGGGAATACAAATTCATTGAAAAAATCTCAACTTTGATCTTCAATAGCTTTTCACAAAGAATCCATCCACCACGACCCCAACTTATAACATGTTTCTGATAGAAAAATACAAAGAAAGGAAAACTCTTTATACATTAACACCTCTTATCAAACTAAAAATCACAACAAATTTGTAAAGGATATAAGAGTTTGCTTCTTCTTCATCTGCATCTGCTTCAATTCTCCATCCACGACCCCATCACCACAAAGCTCCAAAACGTAGCTCGTACACGAAATCCCATAGGAAACCACCACGTTCGTATTACATAAATGAACTCACAACACAAACACTAATACACAACACAACCATCTGAATGACTCCTTCAAAAAGAAGTTGTTCATTAAAAAGCTTCCACCATACATTGGAAAGGTATCAATGAAGATGATCCCTCTTAAAAGATTGATGTTGTCGGAAACGATCCATAGATAAGGATTCATCTACAAAGTTTTTAGGAGGATTTTGAAAAAATTGGAGACAGCATATCCTTTCCAACAGGACCAGGTATCTCTGTCAACAACTCAGCAGACCAAGCCCCACTCCAGCCATCCTCTGGAAAAGGTAAATCCATCGTGGAAAGCTTCATGTAGAAGACCATCTTCTGTAAGTGGTAGTGGATAAAGAAAGAATGGTCGGGTAAGACATATTCCTGAAACTGCTCAAAGGTAGACCATAACAAGTCCATTCTGGACTGCAATCTTTCCACTTTATCTTAGAATAGAGGGCACAAAGTAGCCTGTCTCTGAAGAGCAGCCAAGTCCTGCTGTGAAAGAGAAGGAATCAATGGAACAGGAGGGCTTGGAGGAACAGAGCGGGACTTTGCAAGCTGATCTTGCAACTGCTGGATTTGGGAGGCTTGGTTAGCCACTGTGTCATTAGCAGTCTGTAAAGCTGAAAGCTTGTCATCTAAGAGAACTTGGAATTCCGTCGCTTCACTGGACATCCTCTCCTTCCCTGCTGAAAGGCTAGTAACCTGTGATTGAGCCTCTAGTAACTGGGTCTTCAATGAAGAAATCGCATCGCTTTGGGTGGCAACCAGTTGGGTTTGATGTTCCATTTGCTTAAATAAATCTGCTAGGGTATCCTTAGCAGAAGCTAACTCAGATGTTGCCTTATGCAACTGGTCCTTAGACTACATGAGCTCCTCATAGAAAGACGCGTACAGCTGTTGAACACAGGCTGTCACTAACAACTCAATGGAACTTTGAATATCCTTGCAAAGGAAAGGAATGGCATCTCCTGAGACTAGATTGTTCAGGGAAGGAACTGAGATCTCCAAGGATCCTTCTCGATGTGCTCGGAACAGGTTATTACAAGTGAGATACCCAGGGAGTTCACTGCCAGAAGTAGCAGGGATAGGTACTGAGGGAAGTACAGAAGGAGCTTTATCCGCTACCCGTTTCAAGCGTTTGCGCTGTATGACCAGGGGAGGCGGAGAATCATCATCCTCAATGTCAATGGGTTCTGACTCTTCTGAAGGTGGAGGAGGAGGTACTGGATCTGATGGAGGAGGTGGAGGCACAGTCTTCTGTAAACCTGAATAGGTCAAGAAGGCAGACAAATATGATCCATATGTGACATTGGTAACATTACCCCTAGTGACTTTAACAAAATGCTGATCCATTTTAGTGAGGAGGTAAGTGCTCCAATCAATAGCAACTCCTTTCAGCACCATCCTGGAAGCTGTAAAAAGCTCTTTGGACAAATAGTGGGACGGCGTTTTGGCAGGCATAAATCTGTCCTGAAGGAACTGACAGATCGTCTTCCATACGGGATCAGTGATCATAGAAAAGGAAACTCCTGAAGAGTTTATCACCTTCTTAACATCGAGGATTTCCCTTATCTGCTTCTGCAACAGCTTGAGAATCTCTTCATTAGAGAAGAGCTAACGAGTGGTCACAAAAGGTTCACCTTTGAAGGGTAGAGACAGAGCCTTCCCTAGGCCTCGAGATGTCAAAGTCATAGACATTCCTTGGACTACGCCTGTCTTTTTGCTGTAAGAGGCCAGGAACGCATCACATAACGATGGATCCTCTGGAAGCAGGGGAAAAGGAGTAGCCACAAAAGCAGCAAGTCCCGCCTTCGTGAGGGGCTCAAAAGTAAGTAGGGAAGAGTAATCCCTACTAACTAATGGGACGTACTGGATAGGGGGAGGAGCATGAGAAGGCGCCATTCAGATGGTTATACACACACCACAAACACAGACAATCAAGGAGAATGCCTGCAAAGCAACAGACAAAAACCAAGGATAAGAGAACAACCAAACAATAAAACGTGACACAACCAACTAACCCCAAGCAAACCACATCCTAGAAAAAAAATTGGACATGACCTTGAGACAAATGCGACCGAAAGCTTCATGCGATGCATCAGACAAACACCCAGAACCCCGTATCAGGCAAGAAAAGAAAAAAAACTGCATACCGTACCCGTAACCGTAACTAAGACAGTAAACCAAAACAATACCACATCCGACACATATCAAGACTATATCGTTGATAAACCAAGACTGGACCATGGAAAACAACACTAATGACTGCGCATACCCCTCCCACGAAACGGTTCATTAAAAAGGGGAAGTAAGTGCAGTGAGGGGGGAATTAATTTAATGAAGGGTTGATTTTAATCAATTATTAAAAATGGGTGAATTTTTATTAGGTGATAAACCTTAGCAAGAAAACGGCGGTTTCTTATTATAAATTAAATTACCAATTATTAGGTGAAGCGGTGCAGTTATTCGATTCTCGGACTTCGATTCCCGACTGGGTCTCTAAATGCAATTCATTAATTACAAATTAAAGTGATGTGGAGCGCTTTTTTGCTAGCGCGTGCTCTTGTGACGGCTGGTTCATTTTAATTAAAAATTAAAAGTGCCTCTGTAGCGCACGTAGCGCGTGCTAAGTGAACGGCTGGTTTATTTTAATTAAAAAGAATGTGTATGTTGAGCGCGAATGTGCATGGAACTGTGGGTGAATAATGAGTTCATTTTAACAATTAATTTGTGATTAAGGGGGAAATGAAAATAAATAAAACACATAAAATAAATACCTGGAAGGGGTGTGTATGTAATGCAGAAATGCGCACGGAAGAGTCTCCCAAAAGAAGTGAATCCAGTAAAGGAAAAGTAAAGATCACTGATGAAACAACAAACAGAACACCTTAGCGGATGTGTGGATTTGGTTTGTTTTGGTTGTTTATTTTGATTTTATTTTTTTATTTTTTTGTTAAGTTGTGATTATTTATAGTTGAATAAATGGAAAATGAGCAAGGGAGGTGAGGGGAATTTTTGAAAATGTTTTTAGAATTTTTTAAGAATTTTGTACTATTTTTAAATGAATTTTCTACATTTATTGGCAATTTGGAGAATTAATTAGGAAATATTGAATTTTCAAAAATTTTAGGGTTGGTAATTTCCAGCGGACAAACTCCCAAAAATGGGCAAAAAGCAAAGGGAATTTTTAGAAATTTTTTTGAATTTTTTTAATGGAAAAATTAATGTAGTGATTAATTAAATCACCTAAATCACATTAATCAAATAAATCAGGTAGGAATAAGTCAAGTAAGTCTGGTTAGTGGGGGTAAGTCAGGTTAGTCTGCCCAAGTCAAGTTAGGTTAGTCAGGTTTGGGTAGTCAGGGTAGGTTAGTCAACTAGGCTAGGTTAGTCAACTAGGTGAAGTCAACTAAGTTAGTCAACTAGGTTAGGCAACTAAGTTAACTATGGTTAGGTGGTTAGTGGGTGGGGTTAGGTTAGTCAACTAACTAGGATTAGGGTTAGTAAACCTAGTTAGGGTTAATTTAGGGTTAGGGGGTGGAGTTAGGTTAGTCAACTAACCTAACTAAGGGTAGTGGGAACTAACTAGGGTTAGTTGGTAAAGGGGTGGGGTTAGGTTAGGGTGACTAGGGGGGTTAGGTTAACCTAGGGGGGTTAGACTAACTACATGAGGGTTAGTTTAAGTTAATTAAGGTTAGTTTAAGTTAATTAGGGTTAGTTTAAGTTAATTAGGGTTAGTAGAACTAACCTAAGGAGGGTTAGAGAGGAGGAGGAGCAGGAAGGTGGCTGCGGGCTGGCGGCGTGGCGGCGCCTCGGCGTCTGCGGCGGCGACGAGCGGGGAGGAGGCGGTGCGACTGCTTCCGGCGTCTGCGTCCGATCCGGCGGCGACTTCCGGCAGAGGAGGGGGAGCGGGCAGGCGACAGCGGGGGAGAAAGAAGAGGAGGGAGAGAGGGAAGGGAGGGAGAAAGGAGGAGAGGAGGACGGCAGGCGCAGGGGTCAGAGAGAGAGGGAGAAGCGCAGGTCGGGGGAGAAGAGAGGAGGGGAGGTCGAATGGAGGAGGAGAGGGCGTCGCCGCGCAGGGAGGGAGAAGGGAGGAGGGGAGGTCGGCGGGAGGAAGAGAGGGAGAAGGGAGGAGGGGAAGAGGTGCAGGTCGGGGGAGAAGGAGGAGGAGAGGGCGCAGTAGGTCGAGGAAAGAGAGAGAGGGAGAGAGAAGGGAGAGAGAGAAAGAGGTGGTTGGGGGGGAAAGGGCCGGGTGGGCAGGGTAGGGGGCGGGTAGGGGTAGGGGTAGGATGATGTGCGGGGTAGGGGTCCAAGGGGGATAGGGGTCCAAGGGGGATAGGGGGTGCCCGAGGGAAGGGTAAGGGTGGGAAGGGATGGGTGCGTACCCCCGTCCCGCGCACGTGCGCGGGGCGGGGTAAAAAAATTTGCCGTGACAGGATTGAAATGGCACCGGGATGACGATAAGGGTCATGCGGACACGACCGGGGCGCGTGGAGACTCGTAAAATCCAAAAAGGGCGCGTTCACGCGCAAAAGGGCGCTCAAATAGACGT
Source organism: Lygodium microphyllum (assembly GCF_053477565.2). Lineage (NCBI taxonomy): Eukaryota > Viridiplantae > Streptophyta > Polypodiopsida > Schizaeales > Lygodiaceae > Lygodium > Lygodium microphyllum. The sequence continues at coordinate 35,932,999 of NC_141143.1, read as the reverse complement.
AAAAATAAAGAAAAATTAATAACTCCCAATCCGGACATCAAAACAAAATAGCGTAAAAGCAAAAAGTGGGCAGGACGGCAGGGGGAAAACAAGAAAAATATATGACGGAGGTTCGGGGGGGGGGGGGGGGGGGGGGGGGGGGGGGGGGGGGTAAAGGACGGTCATGTGCAAAAAACCCAAAAAACGAACCAAAAAACGCAATTAAAAATTAATATCAAAAAATCCGTGCATCAAAACGAGGTGCAGAAAAAAGGAAAACTGTGCAAAAAGATGTGTCCAACAATCCTATCACATCAAAACATAATTCCGACAGAGATAAGATGCGTTCACATGGAAAAAACCCAAAAAACAACCCTGAAAATAGGATCGGAAATTAATATCGGACGAACCGTTCACCGGAAAGACAGGCAGTAAGAAGGAAAAATGTCCGCAGGAAGGGGTGGCACAGGGTTATCACATTAAAGCGCAGTTCCGGTGGAAGTAGGAGGGGTTCACATGCGAAAAATGCCCAAAATACGCCCGAAAACTGATTTAAAAATTAATACATAAAAATCCGAAAGTCGAAAAAGAGTGGAGGAAAAAGGAAAAAGGTGGGGGACGGCACAGGGGACACGGCTATCAAATCAAATTGGAATTCCGATGCAAATAGGGCAGGTTCACATGGAAAAGTGTCAAAAATACGCATGAAAAAGTCTTAAAAAACCGGAAAATTAATAACGGACAAACCGTGTATCAAAATGACTCGGAGTAAAAAGGAAAAATATCAGGGGGAAAGTGGTGGTCAGGGCTATGACATCAGAGTATGATTCCGAAGCAAGAACAGCGCGTTCACATGGAAAACCGCCTAAATTGCGCAAAATGGTTCAAAAATTAATAACTTGAAAACCGTGCACCAGAACAAAGGTAGGTAAAAAGGAAAAATGGTCAGTTCAAAGGGAGGAACATGGCTATAAAGTTGGATTTGGACTTTGGTGAACGTAGGGTGCATTCACAGGACAGGACCTCAAAATCAAGAAATAACGAGAAACGGCAAAGGAACAACCCCAAAGGTGGGTGGAACATAACCGGGTGGGTATTAGGTAAAAGAAAGGCATGGCATACTTGCATGAACAGGTTAAGGCATATGCAGAAGGGTATGCAATGTAGACGCACAGGGACGCGTCCCCACACTTAAGACCTTAACGGATAGGGTTAACCAAGCAACAGGGACCTAAGACCACGCCACGGACCATCCACTAACTTCCCCACACTTAAAACATGAACATCACTAAGAAACAGAAGTTGTAGGGTTAGAAAAACTTGGCCCGTTTCGGCAAGAATCAAGGTTGAGTGTCGATGGCACGTCCAGTGTGGTTGTCGGCACTAGAGGGACCAAGGCATCTTCTCAACACACGTCCGTCATGGCAGGGACCACGCGGCAGCACCCAGGGAGGTAGCTAGTCGAAGGAATCGCAGGAAATGCGTTGTCGATGATGAGGGATACTATACTCAACTCACAGTCACTCAATTGGAATGAAAGAACAGTCACTCGCCCCATGACTAATATCACGTGAGGAAAAAGGATTAAAACCCATATCTCATACCCGATTGAGGAATCGACAAGGGGGGAATGGCGCAGAAGGAGTATGCCAGGGTGCACAGTTGATGGTGCAGTAGTGCGTCCAACCCGTCTGGCATAGGTGCAAGGAGGAAGGCAAGGGAGCCTTACAGTGCAGTGCACAGAACAGGGTGATGTGTCTTGTGATGACAGCAAAGACCCATCCCGTGGGTGCATAGGGAAACGGGAACATACCTGACTCCAAGTGTCGTAACGTCCCTCAAACGCACCTCTCGGTAAATGATTGAAGAAACTCCAGTCAAACTCAACCCACCCTCTGTCTCACTCTCTGTTGATAGATACAGAAGGGCAGCCTTTTCCTGAAACCCATTGATATAATCCTTACAGTCACTTGTGCAAAGGTTGTATGCCTTGTGCGCATTTGATGGTGCAACGGTGCATCCCGCCCTGTGCCGGCATACGGTGCGAGAAGGAAGGCAAGGGAGCCTTATGGTGCAGTGCACAGAAACAAATCGTGCTTTGTGCATTGAGAGGCCCATCCCGTGCGTGCAACACTCCATTCACACTTCTCACCTCTCATTTGATTTGAAGGGAAAAAACTGGTCTCTCGACCCACCCTCTGTCTCACTCTCTGTTGATAGATACAAGAGGGCAGCCTTACTCACTTCCCCATCCGGTTAGGATGAAAGCTCACGTCACTTGATTGTTTGTCGATGAAGATCGCGTCATCAGTTGTTGAAGAGGCGTACCTCGGGGAGGTAGCCATCACATCGAATATTGTATTGGACAGGATCATGTCATCTGCTAGAGGACAGGTAGTCACTTTGTAGAGAGACCCAGGACACAGCATACCAAGGGAGGCAGCTTCGGAATTGGATCCTAGGGACATCAATTAATGAATCCACTTTCTGGACTGCTGGGTGTTACCACCTTTTCCACAACCAGCTTCTCGCCCAAGGGTGTTTACCACCTTTTCTTGGAACGAGGCCTGCTATGATAGGGAATTTCTTCCTTTTCTCTCATAACAGATTTGTTTGTTTGTTGTTTTTTTTTTCTTTCTTTTTCTCTTTTTCTTGTTTTTCCCTATTTCCGAGGGTGTTTCCACCTTTTCTCAAAGAATAGGTCGGCATGACAGGGACCTAAGTCCTTTTCTCCCATGACCGATATGTTTTGTTTTTTTTCTTTTTCTTTTTTTTCTTTTTCTCTGCAAAGTGAGCAAGGGAATGGTAGAAAGACCATTTGTTAGAACCAACCTCGCCACTGTCGCTGGTGGAAAATAGAGGATAAGAGATCAAGGCTAGAAGGGGGGTTTGAGGGGACAGAGGGTTGCGTCCACCTCATCAGGAGTGACTGAAAAACGGCTATCAGAAGTAGCATCATAAGAAGTACAGTGCCGCGCCAACGAGGGAAAGGATCAAGTATCCGTAATTGTCAAGATCCCCAAGGAGGGAAGTACTTCTTCAGGCGATATCCATTGATCAGAAAGGGATCATCAGAGGCATCAACGGTCTGTACTTGGACAGAGCCATTAGGGTTGACTACAAGTACCTTATAGGGGCCCATCCACCGCTGTTGGAGCTTGCCAGGAAACTTGCCAAATCGTGAATCATAGGCTAGGACCAAATCACCTTCTTGGAACTCCTTGTGCTTGATGAAGCTGTCATGGTAAGCCTTACGTCGAGCTTGCGTGGCTTCCATGCACTGTAGAGCCATCCTACGAATTTCGTCCAAACACTCCAGGTGCAAGAGACGGCGTTGCAGTGAATCATCATCCCCCAAACGCTCTTTGATAGCCACTCTCAAAGAGGGTAGTTCCAATTCAATAGGAAAAACAGCTTCTGTACCATACACCAGCTGGAAGGGTGTCTGTCATGTTGCTGCTTTATGGGAGGTTCTGTACGCCCAGAGGGCCTCTGTAAGTCGATCGTCCCAATCACGACGATGTGCGGCAATTGTTCTTGTTAGAATCGAGCAGAGGATGCGATTGGTGACTTCGACTTGGCCGTTGGCTCTGGGGTAATAAGGAGTGGACTTGCGATGGCGGATCTTATACAACTCTGTCAACTCTTCCATGACTTTGTTAAGGAAATGAGTGCCTATGTCACTTACCAGCTCTAAGGGACTACCAAAACGGGTGATGATATTCTCGTACATGAACAAGGCCACGCTGTTACCATCGTCCCACTTGAGGGCTTTAGCTTCACACCACTTTGTAACATAATCTGTACATACGAGGATGTATCGGTTCTACTTCCTTCTGGTAGGAGGATCGATCGGACCTACGAAGTCAATACCCCACTTCTCAAACGGCTTCAAAGGAAGGATAGGTTGCAGTGGCATGGCACTTGTCTTCGTGGGTTTCCCCATTCTTTGACAAGCATCACATCTTTTACAGTAATCATAGGCATCCTTATGAATGGTAGGCCACCAATATCCTGCTAGCAGAGCCTTCCTGGCTGTAGCTTCTCCTGCAAAATGACCTCCACATGGCTCGTCATGGCAAGCCTTCGGAACAATCCCAATCTCTTCTCCTACAACACATCTTCTGAGCACTTCATCTTTGCCTTTCTTGTACAGTGCACCACCTAGCAAGGTGTAGGGGGCTGATTCTAGCATAAGCTTCTTCCTCTCCCGACTAGAGATACCAGGAGGGTACTGTTGGGTTGCCAGCAGATTAGCAATGTCTGCATACCAGGGAGTTACAGTTTCTACCAAGAATAGGGAAGCATCAGGGAGGTCTGGATCATCTTGCTCCTCGTCTACAGTTTGTGGGATACGCGACAGATGATCAGCCAGAACATGGGAACGACCAGGCTTAGTAATCACCTCAAAGTCGAACTCCTGGAATAGAAGGAGCCATCTCATCATTTGTCCTTTCACATCTTCTTTGTTCATCAAGAAGGACAGAGCCTCATGATCCACATAAAATTTAAAGTGGGTGGATAGGAGGTAATGGCGAAACTTCTCTAGGGCAAACACCATTGCCAAGCACTCCAACTCTGTCACTGTATAGTTCCGTTCCCTATCAGTAACTTTTCAGCTTGCGTAATAGATCGGTTGATCCAACTTCGAGGAGCCCTTTTGGCAGAGGACAGCACCTAAGCCTTCAATTGATGCATCAGTGTGTACATGGAACTCTTTCGTCCAATCAGGAGGTTGCAGAATGGGTGCCTCTATCAGACACTGCTTCAGAATGTGGAAGGCTTTGTCACATTCTTCCGTCCAAGTAAACTCTGCATCTTTCCTTAGGAGCTTGTGCAAGGAGGTTGCCTTTGTCGCAAAATGGGCTATAAACCTTCTGTAGTAACCCACATGGCCTAGGAATCCCCTCAACTGTTTGAGGTTGGTGGGTGCTGCCAGAGCTGCGATCTTTTCAATCTTTGCAAGGTCTGTTGATATCCCTTGTGCAGAGACAATGTGGCCCAACAGAACTCCAGAAGAAACCCCAAAGATGCATTTGTCGGGGTTGAGGGAAATCCCATACTCCCGGCATCGGTCAAAACATTGTTCCAGGTGTTCCCAGTGTTCACGGATCAAACTATAAACACAGAAGTCATCCAAATATACCTCAATAAAGTCATGCAGATGATTTTGAAATGCAGCCATCATGACTCGTTGGAAAGTAGCAGGGGCATTGCAGAGTCCAAATGGCATCACTCGGTAAGCGTAGGTCCCCCATTCTGTGGTGAAGGTTGTTTTGGACTGGTCTTCTTCTGCGATTTGGACTTGGTTGTATCCGCTGAATCCATCCAGAAGGGAATAAAGCTCATGTCCTACCACTGTGTCCAACAGTTGGTCTGTGAAAGGGATAGGAAAGTGATCCTTCTTCGTCTTGGAATTAAGCTTTCGGAAATCCACACATATTCGCAATTTGTCATTCTTCTTGGGTACAACCACGATGGGTGAAACCCATTCACTATTTGCCACTGGATAGATGAATTCGGCTTCTAGAAGCTTCAGCAGCTCCGCTTTCACCAATGTGGAATAATTCGGGTTCATTCGCCTCTGTCGTTGCCGTACTGGCTTGGCATCCGGCTCCAAGTCAATATGATGTTGACATTGTGGGATCAATCCCCTTTAGGTCTTTATAAGACCACGCAAACACGTCCAAATTCTCTTTCAACAAGTTGTACAAGGTTGACAACTCCTCTTCTGGGAGGCTGCTACCCACCTTCAAGCGGCGTTCAGTGCCTTCTGAATCCACAAAGGTTAACTGCCTTTCACCTTCTACTTCACGGATGAAGGTCCCACGGACTGCTTCTGGGTACAGATCCGACTCCTTCAAGGGAGTGGTGTCCTCGTCTGATGTCCCACTAGAACCCACTTCTTCTTTTGGTGGAGACTTAGGTTGCTCTTAAAGACGTTGGAATGGGATAAGAGCTGTTTCGGGTTTGCTTTCAAAATTAATTACCTCTTGGCTTGAAGACTCCTCTTCTGATGATACATCCAGGAACGTCACATAACAGGGACCCTCTGATGCTTGTTGGGTTAGTTGGATTGGTGCTTGTTGGCACGGTGCATCATCATCATCTTTGTTTGGCAAGGATGGGTTAGGACGGAAGGAGCCACTCTTGAAAGACGACTTGCTCTTCTTAATCCATCCCTTATAAAAGTTTTGCATATGAGAAGATCCATTTACCAGACCAAATGGTACCATCACCATTCTGTCCCATAGCATGAGCTCATCGGCTTCTTATGCTTCTGGAACTTCTTCCTCAAATGTATCCTCTTCAAGTGGGATAGATTCTTCTGGCTCACTTTCATAACCTTCTTCGTCCATATCATATTCAACCTCTTCTGTCTCTGTCTCTGTTTCTGCTTCTGCTTCTGCCTCTGCTTCTGTCTCTGTCTCTGTCTCTGCTTCTGCTTCTGTAGGAGCTCTGTAACAGAAGAACAAATTCTCTGTTTCCTCTCTTGCCTCTGTCTCTGGCTCTGCTATGGCCATATAACAGGGAGAGCAGTACATCCATGCTTCTATCTTACTGTCAGAAGTGATTTCAGAAGTCATTTCTGGTTCAGGCAGGAAGTATTCACCCATTGATAACGGCTTTGCATCTTTTGGAAGTCGGCCTACAGTATCCACTGTTAAGGAATGTGCCACTGTTTTCTTAGGAAGGATCTGTTTGACAGCATCTTCGTCTGCTGATGTTCCATCTGTAGCCTCATTAGGGGAGTCAGAAGATAATTCCAAGGAGGTGGATCCATGTCCTTTTTGAGAACCATACAATTTCAGCACCACTTTGTTGGGTCCTCTACCCAAGGTCAAAGTTCCTTTGAACCAATCCGTCCTTGCTCAGGCTTCAAAAAGCCATGGTCTGCCAAGTAACAGAGGATAGGATGTACCATAAGAGTTTGGCTTCACCACCAGATAGGTTAGCCAGTAATCTTTTCCAGCCATTGTAGTCTTCACATATGGAAGAAGGCCCAAAGGCTTGATTCTACTCTGATCCGCCAGTCTGATGAGCCATTGGGTGGGTTGCACACCTTGTAGGTCTAGATCCTTCATTGTCACATCCGTCATAATGTTCACTGATGAACCACCATCAATCAGTGCGTTTGAAATGAAGCAGCCTTCTATCCACATGCCAGTCTCTGGAGTACCTGGATCTAGGAAAGCATTAGCTACATCCACTTCTTTTACAGGCTCTGGAGCCTTGTTGGACTTTGTTGCTGTTGAGGGAGCAATCCTTAAGCCACGTCTTCTTGTCAGTATACTTTTGAACCTTTTCCGGCAACAGGGAGACAACATCAATAATTGTCGGAATGTGAGGTTTAGTTTAAAGGTATCTAGATCTCTGACCAGATCGTATTCCTTAATAGGATCCACTGGCTTTTCTAACCGATTAGGGAATGGGGCAACACCCATTTTCATTTTCCCTCTTTCTTCCATTAGAGGAATTACAGGAGCTTCTTCTGCCACCTGTGGCACTTCCTCCTCTTCTGTCTCCTGGACCTTTGGTCCTGCCTCTGTAACTGTCTCTGTAACTGTCTGTGGCACTGTAGGGCTCTGTACGGCACTATTAGGCTCTATTCTGTTCTGTTCTTCTGCTGGAAGATTGAACTTCACTGTTCTGGCAGGAGGGTTATTTTCTTTCTGGATAGGTGGTTCCTTCTACTTTGCACGCGTGATGGCAGCAACTTTCAATTCCACTAAATTGGAGGTAGGCTCTTGGGCCTTGGCTGGACTATCAGTAGCACTGTTTTTCACTGGGGCTGGGCTCGGACAGTCTTTTGCAGTGTGGCCTTCTCCTTTGCATCGACTGCATAAGGGCTTGTAATCCACTGACCTTCGAGGATTTGGACAATTTGGTGAGATGTGTCCCTTTTCTCCGCATCTGTAACATTCCACTTCTGATCTCTGACCACCGCCAAACTGTCTTCCTCTGTAACTTTGGGAGGGAAATCTTCTGGGTCCGAAATTAGGACCAAACTCTCTAGGCTTGGGTCCAATATCGTGTGTTGTCATTTTGGATTCTAGCAAGTTAAATCTTGCGTCTTCTTCCTTCCTTCTCCTATCATGCATCTCCTTCAGAGAGCAAATGTCCTCGGTATGGTTCTTCCGCAAACAGTAGGAACAGAAGGCCCCAGGAATAGTTGGTTTTCGTGTACATTCAGTGGCTAAATGGCCTGCTTGATGACACTTACCACACCAAGTATTTGACCGCATCACATCTCTTCCTGCTCCTGCAACATTGGATATGCTTGCGGTATTCACTTTCAGCGTCTGTAGCTGCTCTGTAATCACATCCATTAACTCCTTTTTTATGTTTGCAACTGAGTTAGATAAGTAGTCCTTCAAGCTTTCACCTCCTGAGGCACTGGCAGGAGGGTTTTGAGGAGTTTCTGTAATCACTGAATAAACTGGTTGGGCTGGTACAGAGGGGTCTCTGTTCTGGTTCTGATTCAGAGCTCCTGTTTGAACTGTTGGCTGTTGACTCCAGTTGGTAGGATTCCACTGTTGCTGCTGATTTGGCATTGAGGAAATTGGTTGGGACCATTGTTGTTGTGGTTGAACCATCATTTGAGGCATGGATTGTGGCCACTGTGGATTTGGTGCATTGTAATGTGATACCGGGGGCATCTATTGGTAAGGGTAGGGGACAGTCCCAGGAACTGCATTTGGTGGGAACATCATTCCTGGCATCAGAGGAGGTAGAACTCCTCTTCCTGTATTCATTGCTAATCTAGCTTCCACTTCATCGTACAGTCTTGCACCTTCTGTTGCAGCTTGCAGGGTGGCTGGTCTTTGTAGCTCCACAAACTTACGGACTTCTGGTTGTAATCCTCTGAGAAACACCCCCTTCTGAATGCCATCATCTAGATTATGGTTAGTCCATCTCTTCAGGATGGATTCCATTCGTGAGACATAGGCTTCTACTCTTTCTCCAGAGGACTGACTTAGGTTCATGAATTCCTCTCTCATCCGCTCTTCAAAACCTTCACGCCTGAATTTAGTGAGGAAGGCCAACTTCAGGTCGTCCCATGTGCCAAAAGTTCCTACTGCTTGTCTCTCATACCACTGAAACGCCACGCCCTTGAAAGTGGCGCGAAATATTGCTAACCAATGCTCAGGGGTTCTGGCATTGTTAGCCACACACGTTACCATAAACTCTGCTACATGAAGATCGGGGTCTTCATTGTACTCTCCCTTAAAAACTGGCAATGGAACTACATTCGCTGGCCTGTCATCAATATTTCCAGGACGGATCTGGCTTGGAAGTGGACCTCCAGCAAGAGGAGGAAGGGCTTGATGTGCCATTGGGACTTCTATAAAGAGTTCTGCAAGGGCGTCAAAGGCGGCTTCTGCTACGAGCTCGCTCTCGGCTCTGATTTTTGCTTTCTCTCTTCTCACGTACCTCTGGACTCGTTCTAACGCTTGCCTCTTTATTGCGTCATTCATCAGGGGGTTGGCTCCACTAGGTTGTTAGTGCTCCACAGAGGGTTAACAAAAGGCTTCAGTCTCTGGAGAATTCTCTTGCCAACATTTCTTCTACTTCTTTCCTTTCAATGTCCATGAATTCTGCTTTCATGCCACTACATAGGGAAGGTATTCGGTTCTGAAGGTGTCAAAATGCATACGTCTGAGCATTGTGGTGGTGCCATCATCATAGTAATGCCAGCTTCTGATGGTTTCAACAGTGTATGTTGTGAAAAACACTCTGTCTACCAGCTTCCAGTGGGTTGCTAATTGAACAAACAGAAGATTATCAGTACACCAAGCATCCCATGTATCTTACTGTTGAGCGTCCACAAACAAATTCCAACTTTTTTCCTTCTTGTCTTTGTGAACCTCTACAGACCAAGACTCCTGAAGCTTCTTCACAATCTCCCACTTGATGTTGTCTGGAAACTTCTCAATGAATGCCAAATCTTCCATGGATGGTCATTCTCTCTGTTTCTGCTCTTCAGTTTATTCCCAAACAGTTTGCCACCAAGATGCAAGTTTCTGCTGCTTCAATAGGAAGAGGAAACTGTCCACCACATAGAGCATGCATCATGATGGTGATGTGTTTCCACCATTGTGGGATGAACTTTTTGTGGAAAGTGGCTTTGATTATGAGAAATTCCAACTCTTCAGTGGAAGAGGAATTTTACAAACATCCATTGAATTCTTCTCTTCTTGGCAATGCCATTTCCTTCATTTTCAGCCTCTTCTGGTGCTTGTTGATGGCAAGTTTCCCCGGCTGCGCACCAAAAACATGGAGCCCCAAGAGGAACACCAAGAAAAAGGGAATTCTCTTGCAAGAAAATCTATCTTGTAACATCAACAAGCTTGTTTATCATATTTCATATGATCACAATGAAGAAAAGAACACCAGGCACAACAAATCTTCATGCAGCATCATGTAGACCTCCCACGGATTTAATAGAATCAACCATATTCTTCAACATCTTCACAAAATCCATCAATAGAACAAAGAAAGCAAGGGAATACACCATCTTTGAATGGAAATACATCACATAGTATTCATCTTCAATATCTTCATAGTCTTCTCTCTCAATCTCTCATATACAATCACTCTGTTTTAATAAAATTGGCTATCTCTGACTCTCTCTCTCTCTTTCCATCAATAATACATCATCTCCTCACTACAATCTCTCAAAAATTACTCTCAATAATCACTCTTAGGTCGTGGATACCCCTCCCAAGAGGTATGTCTGATATGAAGAGTCACCAGAGCCACTACAGTGTCTTTTCATAGCTCACTACTATCACTTCACTCTAGTCTTCACTTGAGTCTTCAGCAGCTACTTCTTCCACTTCTTCCAGCTCTTTTGCACTTGTATTCACCTCTTTTTAAGGCTAGAAAACTTTCCCAAAGTCACACATACATTCCACAGAACACTTACAGAAGCATACAGAACAGTCTACAGAACAGTACCAGAACAGCTACAGTACAGAACAGAAACAGAACAGAAACAAAAGCTCTACAGAAGACCTACAGAAGGTTACAGAAGGTCATCAAAACCTCATAACTCATTCTCAAACCATTCCAAACTCTCACAAACCATTCAATAAACTTTCACAAAATCTCAATCTTCATTAATCAATACTCCATCCCTCTTTACAGAAGATAATCAGAACAAAACAGACCAAAACAGAGCAAAACAGAAGGTATACACAACCAATCAGAACCTATCAGAACATCACATAACCACAAACAAACATCATGATCTTCCAAAACACAATCAATATCATCCAAAACATTCTCAATCCACTTCCAAATCAATCATTCATCTCATAAAATCAACCATTCAGCTCTCAAAAACAACAAAAAACAACCAAAAAACAAGTCATTTCAACACTCAACACAAACATTCCGTGAATGTGGGTAGGACCTTTGGATTTGAGGGCTTTGACTTGGCGTCCAAGTATGATACTAGGCTGCATTATTGACGTGCCAAACCCTAGCTAGTACTTGAGGTGTTTATCGTGTCGACTAGTTATGCCTATACGAAACCCTAGCAGTTATAATATCATAAGTGATTTGGGTAAATTGGCCTACTTGTCTTGCGACGAGGGCGATTCTTTCCTAGAGATGCTAAACTAGTTTGCAAGATGTCACGATACATGTAAACAAGCAAATCATTACTTCTACGCACCAGAAGGTTTGTGATAACCCTAACTTTTCTTGCTAAAGTCATTACGCATGATAATTTGGAGAGTAACTTACATAGGACCTACTAGGCTTTACATCAAAGAATCATGCCTACAACCCTTTTGTCTAAGCTTTAGAATTTCATGCTTTGATAAGCCATGCAATCTTTTCTAAATGTAACTCGATGAAATGAAATTTACGAATATGTAACATGCGACCCTTAGATACAACATCATAAATGAAGTTCATGCAAGACTAAGGCTAGTGTTGACTTAATCCATTTCCAAGCATCTTTTGCATATGCAACTTGCAAGTCTGTGGTTCCATTCCCATACTATGCAATTGTCCAGGGTTTCATTTTCATGCCGTGCAATGGACGTTAACAACTCTTTCCATGCGAGACATAACAAGGAAATTATTAACTAAACGCAAAATACACTTGTTCTTTCACGGCCAATCAAGGATGCACTTAACAATTTCAACTTCTAACTCTAAGCAATATGCGCTTAGGCTTGTTACCTTCAAAGTGCACGAAAAAGCAACATGCAGCTAAGCTCCTAAGACAGACAAGTAGTTTATGTTCGCAACTTTTGGAAATACAAACGATCCAATTTTCATGACATGCACCAACCCTTGTCCATCGTTCAAATAGATAATTTATCAAATGTACTTTTATCACTACCGCATGAATTAACGATAAGCTTAAAATGCATTCTCCCTATGAAATTAAGCATGTTTAAAGCATTTCTTATACGTGGGATTAAAATCGTAAAACCTGGGCTTGTGGATCCGCGAGGATGTCCACGTGTATGTTTAGGGAAGAACCTCGTGCGGGTGTGCCTTGCGTCTTCTTGGGAGCCATCGTTGATGACTTGAACTCCGCGGATTCCTCCTAGCTTTGGCAAAATAGCCTCCAAGCCCGTCTGTTTTCTCCCTTGCGCAGGAATTACCCTTCTACAGGGTGTGGATATTAAGACCAGGAATTAGACATGTGCACAAGGCTTAAGAGGATCTCCTTTAGAAGCTTCTAAGAAGCTTCTAGGAAGCTTCTGCTTCCTAGGACCACGTGGAAGGGAAAGGTAATGATTGAGGGGGGAAAAATCAATGCCGACAGGGGGGTTTATGATGACAAGGCGGAGTATGGTGGCGGTGGTATAGCAACGGCACGGCAACAACGGCAGCTGGCGACCTTCACGGTGGGGTGTTCTTCACGGCGGTGGCATTTTTTGGTAGCCTGACGACCTCTTCTTCCTTCTCTCTAATCCCTCCCTTGTGCCACACTATGGGGTGTTTTTATAGTGCAAGGGGGGGGGGGGGAGATGGTAGCCACTACATGGCTTATGCATGCCATTTCCTCCTCATGCATTCCCTACACCACTCTACCTTAGGCCATTCCTCCCCACACTCCCTCTCCTCTAGCCATGCATCAGCTGGGGGAAGGGATAATTAGAAAAAAAATTGCCTAAATTTTATCCAATTGCCCCTTCAAAAAGGGTGTTCTCCAGCGGGTTTTGCGGTCTTAAACCTTGGCCACAATTGCACAATGCGGAGGGCTCATTTTTGCGTGTGCGGGGTACGGATTAAGCTACCAATAATTGCGATGTGGGAGATGACTTTGCACGGCCTTTTGCGTGGGTGTGCGATGACCCAAGCTCTTTAATATTCCGAGCGAAAATATTACACAAACCTAGAAATCTAGCCAGCCATAAAGGTGACAAAGATTGTCATAATGAAGATCTTACTCATCCTCATTAAAGTGAAAACTAATATTCAATTTGAATTTTTTTTTACGTTTGATTACTTCCCTCCATTCTCACTCTCTTATTTATTTCCCATCCTTACTAGTTTCTTCTTCGTTTTCCTTCTTGTTTCTAATTCGCATATTTTTTCAATCCAATCTTCTAATCACATCCTTAGCTATGGATCAGTCACCCAATGATCTTTGTAGTTCTAGTAAAAGGCATCTCTATCATCTTCATATTGAGTTGAATAGTGAGGATGAACCAATAAGGAAGAGAACAAAACCCATTACTATTACAGAGTCTACGAAACATATACTCAGGTTTGAAGGAAAGAAGAATCTTGATATTTGGTTAGATGGCAAGCTATATCCCAAACATCCTAGAAAAAATAGCACTTTGCCTTTCTATAATAGCTCTTCATTGTTGAGGGTCATTGGTGACAGTTATAAATGATTTCTAGGCTATACACTTAACTTGGTTACAAAAAAGGATGTCCTCAAATTGGAGAACCATCTTTTTTCAAAACATACCAATGAGTTACTGCAGAAGCTAGAAGGCTATCAACAGAGAATTCATTTTTTGGAGAAACACATCAAATCTTATCAATGAAAGCAAACTATTTTAGGACTATGAATTGATAAAAGGCTCTTAGAAATATTGAGAGTCTCAGATGAGGAGGAGGTGGTTGAAAGCAGTAATGTACATTTTTTTTCACTTTAAAAACATGAAATATGACTTTGTTTATAATTAATTGTATTGATTTTTTATGTTGATTTTATTTAGGTCTCTTGTTCAACCGAATGCAAGTGAAAGAGATTATTTGAAAGCATCTCAATTTTATTATCATCTTCTTCCTTTAATAGTTTCAAAAGATATTTTGGAGAAGAAGAAATTTAAAAAGGCAAAGAAACAATGCTTGGAGTCATTTATAAAGGATCTATCTTTGGATACTAAGTTAGTGTAGAAGACACTAGATAATATTGGTATCAGTCGAGATGCTTATATACAACTTTTTTAGCTTTTACAGTTAAATATGAAGTAAGGACAGGTACATAATCGCATACTTCCAAGGCCATCTGTGATTAGAACTATTAGACAAAGAGTGAATAACAAGATAATGGAGATTCTAGGTAAGCCTTTCCATATCAAGGTTAGCTTCAAGGGCAAGAAAAAGAAAGTTATATTCAATTAATTTAACAATATTTTCCTTGATTTGCCCACCCTACAATGCTTAATTATTAGATTCTATGACTTGTCACTAGAAGAGGCACAAGGAGTGGCTAGATTTGTAGTTAAACTTCATGAAAGTGACATTCTAAAATGTACAAAACTAGAGAGGATCTCTATTACCTTGATGAATAGAACACTTTCATCAGATCATTACAATCACTCAATTTCATTTAGTGTTCAATCGAAACACAACATCTGGTGACTAGGAGCATTCGAAGTAGATACAAAGGATTTTGATATATTGTATTGGGTTTTTCATCGAACACCAATACCTGATATTATTAAGAGAAAACAAGCAAGAGAACAGCTATTTTTTGAAGGATTTGAGAACTATAAGATTGAATGGCACATAGCTGGTGACTCAAAGACACTTAAATGTATGTACAATGTATCAAAGGGAGTCAACTCTAGATCTCCTTGCCTATATTGCATGTCCCCAGCCATAGAGTTGAACTCAAGCAATTGGAATAGAGCTCCCTTAGGCACAACAAGGATCCACAGTTTAAGCTAGTCCTAGATATTCCTTTAGTGAATGCCCATATCTGTACACTTCATGCGCTTTGTAGGATAATTGAAAAACTTGTTTTAGAATAGATGCTATAATAAAGATTGAAAAAGTCATATCTACAATTGGTTTGCATGGTGGTAATGTTGTTATTGAACCAGATCTTCAAAAGTCTAAGGATGGCAATTGTGTTCCCAAAAATCCATCTATTTGTGGAGTGAAGGCTAGAAGGTTCCTAGACTTTCATGGGAGACTTGATAAGATAAACTCTTGGAATTGTGGCTCAACTATTAGATACAATCAATGGAAGTGCCTACATAATGCAGTTAAGGATCATATTGATAATGGAAAAGCTCAAAATAGAAAAGCCCGTGTTTAGGAAATACTAGACAAAGTATTCTTTTATTTTGATAAAACAAAGTGGAATGATGATGATCTCAAAGACTTCAAAAACCAATTGAACCTTTTTAAAAAGGCAATGACAGAAGCTTGGGGCAATCAACACTTCACTCACTATATGGTAAGAAGTTTGCATATACATGTATCTTTATTGTTTGACTCGTATAGGGTTTTCTAATTGAATTTCTTTATTAGTTAACTATGAAAAATATTTTATACAACCATGCTCCATATTTTATCAAGAAATATGGATCTCTATCTATTTAGTCAACCCAAGGTATGGAAAAATCACATTATCAAGCAAGAACAAAATACTTTAGACACACAAGACATGGAGGTGGAAGATACAAAGCAAACAATTTATTAGAGGTCTTTCAATGTTTCTACATACAAATTTGGCACAAATTCAAGCTCAAAGACACAATCGCATCTTGTAATACATCATCTTTGGCAAGGACTATATCCACTATTACCCAAAAAAGAAAAGAGGGATACTTAAACTCTTATGCAAAGCAAAGATATTCTGAATGGTTACAAACTAGACAAAGAGATGGAAAAATGTGTTTCAAGAAACCCTTAACATCTTTTAGTTTGACTCTATTGCAGAAAAGTCTTTAGTTTCAGGGAATTCACTAGGTCCTCTAAGGGAATCTTTTGTTTCATCCCACTCGATGAGACCTCTACATTTCAGGAACTCTTGTTTTCTATAGCCTAGAAGGAGCTTTAAATTCTTGGCATCTCCTATATGGGAGAGAAAATAAGAGGCAAGAACTCGAAAGTATCCTACCCTAGATCCATTGTATCCAGGCATGAAGCCAAAAACTCTTACAGCTTCTTCCTTCTCTACCAAAATTATCTTGTTTGAACCTCTATTGAAGCTTGGGATCCAATCACCTTAGAGATAGCTTTCAAAGCCATTATTGGTAAGCTTGGAGAGCTTGATAACCTGCTATGATAAATTGCAATTGTTTGATTATTTAAGCTTCCAATATAATGATCAAGGCCTTAACTTTTTCCAAGCTTCAATGGCCTTGAGCCCTTAGCTCTTCCAAGAAAGTTGTCTGCATCTTTAATTTCTATCTACACATAAACCACAATAGTATAAGATGTTGGTAGATAAATATCCAAAAATATTTGTCTATAATGCATAACATACTCTAATACAAATCACAGTGGATATGTTAGAATTCTCTTTCATACCTTGGGGTTTTCATCTTCTTCAAAAAGACTATCATCATATAGATTTATTGAACTTTTTGGTTTCTCCTCTAATGGAGACTTTAATTTCACTTCATACCCCATGTTATCAATACCAAGTCTCTGTTGAATTTATAAATACTCTTTCTCTGTAGGTATCCCCTCCTTTTCATATTCCACGATCTAATTAATACAAGAATGCAAGGCTACAGAAATGTCTTGAAAATTCTCTCCCTCAAGATCAAGAATTGCTAGCAATTCCTCTTCATAACCTACAAAATTATTATCATTTTGACCCCATGCAACAAGGATTGCCAAGCAGCAATCTTCTCTAAGATCAAAAAGGTATTGAATATCATTTAGCAATACATATCTCTTTTTGTTGATGAGATAACTAGAAAATGTTGGTACACATTCAAGAGGACCTGTTTCAATCTCTACACTCAACTCTATCTCCTTTTCTTCCACTTTTGTAATGTTCTCACTTTTGAACAAAGCAACATTAAATCCCTGCACTAACTGGTTCTCAATATCCTCCTAAAACATTTCACCCTTCTCTTCAACTTCTTTGTCTTTGCATGCAATATCCTCCATCTTCTTCTCTTGTATTGTATCTGAAGAACAACTATCCATATATTAAAGATATACAAGAAATCCAACATTCTTATGTACAAGAAGACATTGTTGCTGATTCTGATAAAAAGGGAAATATGCTTTCCACTTGTTGAATTCTTCATCAATAAGGCTAAATCTTGTTTGCAAAGTTGTTCTAGCAACATTGGAAGCTTCCATTACATCGCTATAATGGACAAATCTCTCTATCTCTAGGCCTTTCACATGTCTATCATAAAACTCCCTGAAATCCTTTACCTTATCTTCAAGATCCTTCGAAAGCTCTTGTAAATCAAAGGAAACATTGAGCATATCTCTAATGTAAATAATTCTAGATGAATTTCTAGTTTCATGAAAAAAATCAAACAGCTTTTCATCACAAGTATCCTCCAGATCCTCCTCCTCCATTCCCTCTAAAGACAACTTCCCTTTAGTCATCCTAATTACTCACAAAATAAAAACTAGAAAACAAAAATAAAATAAGGGGCATAATATATATCCACATTTTCTCATATCTAGTAGACTAAAGAAAGATTACTAAAAAAATTTAGAAAATACAAGATGAATTAAATAAACTAAAACTTTATGCATTAGAGAAAGCATGAAATTCCAAGTCTCATCGATCAAACTTTGTTTAACATTTATGACTAATGAAATGCGAAAACAATGATTCAGACCCCCTCACAGTTCACAAAATCATGTTTCACACGTCTCTTATATAAAAAGCTTGACGAATCCACATTTTATACATCCAAAAAATTTGAACAAAATAATACGTCAAGAACATCAAAACAACATCGTTTAACATGTGTACCAGACCAATGTTGATAGAAAAACAAAGTAAAACCATTACATAATTTCTAAGTCCCTGATGTATCTTTATCCTCTTAAACCAACTAACAAGATGGATCTTTCTCCTCTTAAACCAACTAACATCTTCAATTCCTCGAAATTCAAGATTGCAGAGAAAAATATTAAGAAAAGTATGATACCTCATATTTGCAAGCCTTGCTCTTGAGAATAAATTATTTCTTGTAAGAATATTTTTGGTTTGGCTTGTGATACTTACAAGATAAATAGCTGGTCAAAGACAAGACAAGATACATGAAAGAAATAGTAGAACCTGAGTGTTCATATATATATATATATACCAACAGTACCACACATTTGATCAAAAATTATGTTATACTAATTCGGAGGAGGTGTGCTTAAAATGAAAAAGAAAATGAAAAAAACTTAAAAATGGGAGCCATAAAAGCGCTATCATGCCGAAAAAGTAAGTGACACATGGCACAACTTCCTAGGCAAAAATGGGCATGTGTGAAATTAACTACGCATTACAGTAGCCACACGTGTAAACCAACATCCTTATAAACCCGATTTTTGAACCACAAAAGAGTTTTTTCAACAACAAGGCTCTATTTCTGCTCAACCAGACCAACACAACACTAATTTGATCGCAGTGCAAAATTATTCTTCGTGCAAGGGTACTAAAGAAAGCTTCATTGCCCAACATATGCACCAAACCCTCAAGAATGTAAGTTTTTTGCTAAAACATGAGTAAGCTCTGAATCCCTTGACAATTTCTACCAAATCATCCTCAAAAATGCCGAACGTATGAAATGCGATGGATGCTAGGTTTCTCTTGTCCATGTAAGGCCTCCTCACGTTTCATATGGCTAAGCTTAGCCTGCACTATTTCTCTTGTGACATGGGTATAAGATTTCTCTTGTCCATTTAAGCCATCCTCGTGTTTCATACGTCATGCACATGCACATGTAGGTTATAGAACTTTCAATATCTTCCAAATGCATGTGTTTGTTGAAACAACATATATTACAAAGTCGAAATGTTTAGGGTAAATAATATTGCCCATAAAGTAGTCTAAAAGCTGAATCGAACAATAAAACTTCAAATATAAATTCCTTGAAATATAAATTTTGCTACCTGATAGTGAGATGGAAAATGTTGCTAGAAGGTACTAGGTGTAGGTACTAGGTGAAGATACTAAGTAATTGGATACCACATATTGTTCTTTGAATGATATAGCAAGAATATGCATGAAACGCGGTGGGTGTTAGGTTTCTCTTGTCCATGTGAGGCCTCTTCTCATTCGATATAACTAAGGCCTGCCATTATTCTGTTGTGACATATGAAATGCGATTGGTGTTATGTTTACTTTTTCGAGTGAGGCCTCCTCGCGTTTCACATGACTTGAGCCTACATTGTTTCCCTTGTGTCGTATGAAATGTGATATGGTGTTAAGTTTTGTGGTCTAAAACGCCTCTTTGTGTTTCATATATCTTGTGCATTGTTTTATTGAAATTGGATTTAGACTATGTGATTAGTGTTTGCTTGCTACTTAGTGATTGTAAATAAAATGATATGAGAGATTAGGAGATCTTTCCTAATTTGTTTGTATTATTTATTTTTTTGGATATTTCAGATGGCTAGAACTAAGGCCACTGCAAGGAAGTAGAAAGTTGATCCTAGAGGTCTTGCTTCAAAGATCCATCAACCCTCCAAGCCTTCCAAACTTACAAGGAAATCAAAGCACCAAGAGGAAGATCTCACAACATGTGAGGTGCCTTAAGGAGATTAGAAGTGCAATGAAAGCTCTGAATAATGCAATTCCAAAACTATCTTTTCACAAGCTTGTCAGAAAATCTGTGACAAGCATAGTCTACGTAGCTTTAGATGGACTAGGGTATGCCTCAACTGTATTCAGGAGGCTACATAGGATTTTTTGATTGAGTTTTTCCAAGACTCTTATATATGTGCTACTCATGCACATAGGCTTATGCTTATGGATAAAGACATGATAATTCTCAAGAGATTGAGATACAGGTTTTCAAAGGTCCTTGAGCCAGTATCTCTTTCTGATGTGAAGGCTTTCAATATTTTAAATGTGCCTCCATATAGAAAGAAGAAAAATGATCCTGGTCTAAAGGTTGAAGATGTTACACATGTAAAGGACACAAGACAACATGAGAAAGAGAAAAATGCCACAATAGAGCAAGGAGATAAATGGAGGGAGTATAAAAGAAAAAAGGAAGAAGAAAAGGAAGTAGAAAAACTCCCATATTTTGAAGAGGAGTTATCTACCCTTCTTGAAAGGGCTGACCCTAAGGCCTTCAATGTTTCTTACTTTTTACCTGGTGATATTAACAAAAGATCTGATATGGTATTTTTGGACTCTATTTGTATTCAATTTCTCAATAATAAAGTGAGAGAAGTAAATGAATCGATTCTTCTTGTTGGGATGACGTATAGTGTACCAAAATTTGTTTTTACTCACCATATTTTTCTAGCAATAGACTTTCATGTTGTTGCTTACTATCTCTATTCTTTTACTAGGTGTGTAATGCATGAGCTCTGCATGAGCTCCCCTTCAATATACAACAAAAGATTGAGATTCTTGATCCATCTATCTCATACTATATGAGGAATGAGCTTGATGCAAGTGCTCTTGACCATTGGTTCAATTCAATTGACTTTGAATATTTTGAGCTTCTTTTAATTTCATACAATGAAAAGTAAGTAATTTGATATTTTGTTAGATTTTATGAGATCTTGTTTTGCTAGATTATTGAAATATTTTTGTTTTGAGTTCTCATTGGAGCCTAATTGAAATAGACTGTGTGGAGAGGCAATGTTTCCTCATCAATTCTATAAAAAGAAGACATGGAAATGCCAAGTTATAAGTTATATAATCTAGGGTCTCCTTGATATTTTGATCTTTTTATTGCAGGTACTCTAAATATTTTTATCTTTCTTTTGTAATAACTCTAAATTTTATTGTCTTTTTTGTACAGGGTTGTAAAAAGATTGATTGAAGTGCTAGAGAAAAGGCATCCCATGCCTTCTAACTTACTTGCAACAATGCAATATAGACAAGTTGCGATAAGGTCTTAATTAATATGGTTAGAGCATACAAATTTTAAAAACTACCATAAACAAGTTTCTTAGTTTTACTTTATACGGTTGATTGCAATGTTCTCATCACGATGATAGTTACTCTTGTGGGCTAGAGAGTAATTGTAAATGCCAAAATATTGGCTCAGTTTATTTATCTCAATGATAATAAAATTATAAAGGTAATGTGAAACATACTAAACTTTAAGATAGAGTTTTATTGCAAAATATTCCATTGTAAAAAATAACAATGAATTAAAATTATTTTCTTACAAATGTATGAAAATTTACAAGGGATTGCTATATAAATGAGCACGTTTGGTATATAAGAGCAAAGCTCATGAAGTATATAATTGACAATTATATACAATTGACAATAATGGACAATAGTGGGGGCTTGGACATTAAAAGAGAGGAGGTGCATGTAACTACAGTAAGTGAAGCTATGCCTTCAATACCCAAGGCAACCAAAGCATCAAAGATAGGTAAAAGGATTCCTAGAAAGGATGTCTCTTCTCCTAAGGTCTCCTAAGGAAAGTTCTCAAAAAAAGTAGCTTTGCCTGAGGTTGTAAGCCCTTGTGTATAAGTCATGGAGATGGCTGACAAAAATTTGTACATGTATTTTATATTGATAGTAAAGAGATCTTTTCTTCAATATTCTTGCATTGTATATTCTTCTCTCTCCTCATTGATATCTATTTAAAAAAATATGTTACAAATTTTTATTAATTAAGAAGTGAAATCAGATATACACCTAAGTGGATATGATATGAAATAAAAACTTACTCGATTGTTATTAGGTTAGAACACAAATGAGTACGGTAGTTCAATATTTTCATTCTATAAATCTATCCTCACTTGATGTAGTGTACATGATTATGTAACCTTTAGGATTGCAATAATGTCCTCGTTGTACCAAACTTTAAGATTCATTAAAGGATCTTT
Source organism: Lygodium microphyllum (assembly GCF_053477565.2). Lineage (NCBI taxonomy): Eukaryota > Viridiplantae > Streptophyta > Polypodiopsida > Schizaeales > Lygodiaceae > Lygodium > Lygodium microphyllum. The sequence continues at coordinate 35,910,796 of NC_141143.1, read as the reverse complement.
GCTAAAATTATCAAGATTTTGGTCTAAAACGACCAGACTACCGCCAACATAATGCCATCTACTATAATAAAAGCTAAGGATAAAATTTTGAGTAGCAATCATATATTTACAAGCTATAGAGTCTTGATCTATCTTACATATAATTTTCTCTTCTGTCCTAGTGTCCCATCCCTCATTAACAAATTGTATAACATGATCATATATTAGTCTCTTCACTGAAAGCATAGCCTTTGATTTTCTTATCTCATCATTAGAAAAGAATTCAATAAATATATTAATAGGCATGAACAAAGTAACTTTGCTTAGCCTACTTGAGATACTAGGTTTTAATGCTCTGTGTATCTCAAAAAATATTTTACATCTATAGCCCTTACTAGTAGCTTGGACTTGGCAAAGGCCACTCAAAGCTTGAAAAATCTGGCAAAGGAAGGGGGGATATTGATCCCCATTGGCTATGTTGCATGGGGACAATATAAGAATGGCCATAGAAGAATATTTCATTCTATGCAAGCTATGTCTTCTTTCTACCTTTGTACATGTCTTGTCCAATCAAGCCATGCATCACATCAATCACATCAACAATAGACTCGACCGGTTGCCATTCCTCAAGATTAGAGGGATAGACATCTACAAGACAAACTAACAAATTTTATAATGGAAAACCTTAAACCAAGTTCAAGAAAAGAAAGACTTTACGAATCAAAACCTTACAATTTGGTTTATGCATTGGAAGATTTGAACTTTCAAGTTCCAAATATAGCTCTCTATGCATAAACACATGTTGCACCAGAATCTCTTTTATGCTATTCTTATTTACTCCAAGCTTGAAATCTCGGATTCTACCCTTCCAAGCAAAGATGAACGAGCTCTCATATTTTTGCCTTTTCCCATGTTTTGCATGTTGCATGGTGATCCAACTGCCTTTGCTAATGATTGTAGGAATCCATCTTTCATCTTTTTGGAATGAGTAAAACACTGATATGGATGTGATTTGGGAGCTTGGACGCCTTGTTGAAGGTCAAATTTCTGTATCCATAGTATGCACACACACACACACACACACACACACACACACACACACACACACACACACACACACACACACACACACACACACACGCACGCACGCACGCACGCACGCACGCACACACAAAAGACTAGGCTACCACAAAGGAGGGAAAAACACGAGGGACAAAAGAAAGGAGGAAAAAAAATATGTGCCAAGCTTTTTACTAATTTAAATTTAGATTAAACCTGTCATTATCATTAATTCAGACATATCATTAAATAATCTATCTGTTGATAAATATGACATATCCTATGGTTGTTTGTATCTAAAGTAGAAGAATATGTGAAGTGTCCCTAAGTAGAGGGTATCTATCACTGGAGGATACCACTTGGAGAAGATAGAGGGAATGGAAGATGATGAGAGATAGAAGAAGATGAACATGGAAAATGAGTGAGCTTCCATATCCCATGCCATCCACTCTCTATTGTGCATCTCTCCCCCTCGAGGCCATGCGAGTTCAAACTCGACTCCATGCCATAGGGGAGGTCAACTGTGTGGGACTGAGCCTCAACTGCCTTGTCCACAATTTTGCACTCTTCTAGAATCACTCCTTCTGGTAATGGATTCGACTCGCAGGTCGTCTTCTCTTCAGCGCACTCCTCTATAAGCACTCCATTGAACATGTAACTTAGCCCACAAGCCATCGGTAAGCACACTGGAGTCTCTACGGCCATGGTTTTCTTTATACTTGCCCATGCTGTCATGAGTTCTTCAACCTGCTCCTCTGTATATGAATCCGACCCGGAGGTCTCCTGTTCATCTGCATAGTCTTCAATGATCACTCCATCCACCATGTAACTAGGCGCACTGGGCCACTATCCATTGTGCATCTCTCCCCCTCTTTGTTGCACATCTCGAGGGGGAGAGATGCACAACAAAGAGTGGATGGCATGGGATATGAAAGATCAATCATTTTCCATGTTCATCTTCTTCTATCTCTCATCATCTTCCATTCCCTCTATCTTCTCCAAGTGGTATCCTCCAGTGATAGATACCCTCTACTTAGAGACACTTTACATATGCTTCTATTTTAGATACATACAACCATAGGATATGACTTAGGATATGTCATATTTAACAACACTCCCCCTCAAGCTCAGAATGAGCTTGCACACATAAGACTCCAAGTGCTCTTCTGAAGTACTCAAACTTATCTTTACCTAATGCTTTGGTAAAGATATCAGCAACTTGGTCATTTGTTTTCACATGGACCAAGTCAATCTCTCCATCAATGACTTTTTCTCTAATGAAATAATAGTGCACTTCTATGTGTTTTGTCCTTGCATGGTAGACTAGGTTCTTTGCCAACATAATGCTGCTAACATTGTCACAATACATAATGACTCCACCATCAATCTCTATACCCATGTCATATAAGATCAATCTCAATCATGTCTGTTCACATGCTGCCAATGCAATGCCTCTATACTCTACTTTAGTGCTTGATAGAGCAACTATAGGTTGCTTCTTACTGCTCCAACTTACCATGGCTTAACCAAATGAGAATGCATAGCCTCTAGTAGATCTTCTATCCATAGAGCTACCTGCCCAATTTTCATCTGAGTATCCAAACAATGTAGGCTTGATTCCTTTTTTATAAAACAAGCCATAGACAATTGTCTTCTTCACATACCTAAGAACTCTTCTCACTACATCCACATGTGATTTACATGGTTTCTTCATAAACTGACTTATCAATCCAACACCATAACTCAAGTTTGGTCTTGTAATGGTCAAGTAGATAAGACTACCAACCATGTTTCTGAACATAATAGTGGCATCCTCAACATAAGATTCATCATCCATCAACTTAACATTTTGATACAATGGTGTATCAACCGGTTTGCATCCTGTTATGCCATATTTTTCCAACATCTCCAATGCATATTGCCTTTGTATTAGCCATATACCATAAAGCATGTCAATAACCTCAATACCCAAGAAGTATCTCAACAAACCAAGGTCTTTTATATCAAACTCTTTATGTAATCCATGCTTGACTTCAGCAATCTTCCTCTCAAATGTACCTATAATAATGAAATCATCAACATAGATGACAACAACAACCATACCATCTTCTGTATGCCTCACATAAAGTGAATAATCATCTTTGCTCTACTGAAATCCCATAATGCATAAGAATTTACTAATTCTATCACACCATGCTCTTGGTGCTTGCTTCAATCCATATAAATCCTTCTTCAACCTGCATACATAATGTGGGTATTTTGGATCTACATAGCCCTCTGGCTGATGCACGTACACTTCCTCTTCTAAGTTGCCATTCAAAAATGCATTTTTCACATCCATTTGATAAAGCTTCCAACCATAGATAGAAGCCAAAGCAATCACCGATCTCACTATCGTCATTTTAGCTAATGGATTGAACGTTTCTTCATAGTCCAAACCATAAGTTTGTGCATATCCTTTTGCAACCAGCCTTACTTTATACCTCTCAAGAGAACCATCTTACATTTGACCTTATAAACCCATTTACATCCAATGGATTTTTTACCATGTGGTAATTTCACCAAATCCCAAGTCTTGTTTTTCCTTAGTACATCCATCTCTTCATCCATTGCTTGTCTCCACTCTTTGCTCTCTACTGCTTCTTCAAAGAAAGTAGGCTCCACATGTTGTACATAAGAAACCATGTATGCGTAATGCATCTTCATGAACCCATTAATCTATCAACTAGATACCTTACCCTTTTTTATCTTCTCAATTGAGGTGCACTACCATGTGTCTCAATTGATCTAGCGTGTGGTGGAACATACTTTCCTACACTTCTAGTGTCGGGTGTTTTAACATGTGGAATGCCATACTCATCATCTATAGATTCATCTTTTGAACTTTCAGCCATAGGTCTCTTTCCTTTCACAACTTCTGCACTCCTTTGTGCACTTCTCAACCTACCGCTCCATGGACTGTAACTGCCACTGCTTTCCACATTCTCTTGAGGTCCTAAAGCATCTTCCATATGCTAATTTTCGGCCTTATTTTTTGCTGAAATTTTCCTTCCATAGCCATCATCATCACTGCTTTCATAGGAATCAACATCCACTACAATTTTGGGCTTGTACCATGATTCATACTCACTAAATCTAACATCCCTGCTTATGTATACTTCCTTACTCACTGGATCATAGCATTTGTATCCCTTCTTCTCATCAAGATATCCAAGGAAAATGCATTTTATATCCTTTGGTTCCATCTTCTTTCTCAAATCATCCGGAACATGAACATAAAAAACACATCCAGAGACTCTAAAGTATGCAATAGTGGGTGTCCTGCCATACATTTGCTCATATGGTGACATATTATGAGTTAAGTCTGTAGGTGTTCTATTCATAATGTGAATTGTAGTATGCATTGCTTCTGCCCAATATGACAATGGCATGTTCATTTGGTTCATCATTGCCCTTGCAACCTTTGCAATGATCCAATTCTTCCTTTTAGCCACACCATTTTGCTGAGGTGTGTACCTACATGTCAATTTCCTTTTGATACCATGATCTCTCAAAAAGTCACAAAACTCATATGACATGTACTCTCCACCATTATCTAACCTCAAACATTTTATGTAGCATCCAAATTTCTTTTTAGCCATAGATTTAAATTCCAAAAACTTTTCAAATGCTTCACTTTTATGCTGCATAAAGTACACCCAAGTCATTCTAGTAAAGTCATCAATGAAAGTGATATAGAATCTACATCTTCTGCTCATGGAAACATTCTGACATGGGCCCCAAATATCTGAGTGTACCATTTCCAAAGGATAGCTGCTTATTCTCCCCCTCTTTGGAAATGGCAATCTAGACTGCTTGCCAAATTGACAAGCCTCACATACATGATCAAAGTTCACATATCCAAAATGCGGTAGACCATGAACTATCTGTCTTGATTGCATTTGCTTCAATCTTTGCAAATTGACATGACCAATCCTTCTATGCCATAATTCCACATCCTTATCTTGCCCATGTCCTTTCTCAACATACATAGAGTTTTGAATCACTGAAGTACCTGCATCCAAAGCAAATAATCTCCCTTTCTTTCTACCATGAGCAATCACCCTGCCAAGTCTTCCATTATGGAACTCCTCAATGAAACATCCAAACTTATTGAATCTCACCTGCAATCCTTGATCCAACCGATGTTAAGATCTTAGTTATTGTGGGCACATAAAGTACATCACCAAGCTTATTCTCAATCCCATCTTTAGTCACAAGTGGCACACTACCAATATGAGTAATTTTATGTAAAATATCATCACCAGTGGCAACATATTTCTCATTTTGCATCTGCTCCTTGCTATCAAACCACTCACCATGATCAGTCATGTGGTTTGTAGCTCCTGAATCCAAAAACTAGTCATTCTCACGAGGAGAGTGAGTCATGCTCCCAAGTACGTGCTCCATAGCAAATAGGTGATCTACCTCTAGGTCCATAACCTGTACCACCATAAGTGCTTGTATAGTGGCCATATTGGGTCCTTCCATGACCTCTACACATGGCATTCTGTTTGTGATAACATCCCTCTCAAAATGACCAAACTGCCCACAATAATGACAAGTTCCATCTCTCTCTGTGAAGGACTACACCCCGTCCTCTACCTTTAGGGAAAGATCCCCCCCTACCTCTATGCATGAAGTCACCACAACCAAAGTTAAATCTTCCACAAGCAAAACCATAATTACCACAACCAAGTGAAGAGCCTCTAGCTCTAGATGAGTTGCCACGATCTCTCTGGTGATAGAAAACACAATCTCCACCTACATTTTTGCCACTACTAGATGCATTCAATCCCAACTTGATTTCTTCTGTAAGTAGCAATCCAATAAGCTCCTCAAAGTCAGGCATAGAGCCTCCTCTAACTGAAATAGAGGTATCCAAATATTTGAAAGCTGGTCCAAGTTCATTTAGTGTCACTGACACTAAATCATCATCATCAATAGGTGCATTAATGGATGCAAGGTCTTCTGCAATTTTCTTGATTTCTGCCACATAGTCACTGATATTGTGATTGCCTCTCCATGCACCATGTAATCTCTACTTGAGTTGAGAAATCAAGGTTTCTGAAATACATACAGAGATCCAATGTAAAACATTCCTGCTCTTCCCTGTCCAATCTTTGTAAGCTTTCTTTTGCTCTTCAATTGGATGTTCACGAACTTCTGGAAATTCATCATCACCTATTATGAGGTCCCATAGACCTGTACCCATCAAAAAATTCTCCATCCTATAAGACCAAACACTATAATTGTCTTTGGTCAATTCGTCTCCCACAATATGAGTAATTTGTGCCATGTCAGACATTATGGCTACTGAATTTATTTTTTTTAAAACAGCAATACAAACTGTCGACAAATGGTATTCAGCAGCATGACCCAATCCGGAACATCAATGGTCCAATCCAAGACCAAAAAGCATTAAAAATGGCCCAAAAATGCATGTAAAAATAGCTTCCAACAATATGACTATCATACATGTATCCAAAAATTTTCATATACATCCATTCATGATGCCAACATGTCATACATTCAGTTCCCAACAAGAGTCATCCAAATTGGATCCCAAACGATGTTCGTATGACCCAATATGCATCAAAACACAAGTCTAAAATTGACCATTTTTCTTGCAATTTTTCTACAATTTTTTTGGCCAAGCTGGAAGTACATATCAAGGGCTTTATAAAAAATTTCCCATAATTTTTTGAGCAAAGATCGACCTCCAAATAGCCTCCCGTAAGTTACATAGAAACCCGCCTTTTTTACCTTCAAATATCGATTTTAGCTTTGCAGCAATGTGAAATCTCTAACTGTGAACCAGTTCAGAGAATAAGTAGGTCATGGTCACTCCGGTTTGAATGTAGCTCCTGATTTCAATGGCGGTCAACAAGCTGGAACCTTGATGTAGACCTCGATTTGACACGCTCCTCACTCCAATCTTGAGCTCCCGTACTCGAGCTCTGATACCAACTTAAAAGAGAGGGGGAGAGATGCGCAACGGAGAGTGGATGGCATGGGATATGGAAGCTCAATCTTTTTCCATGTTCATCTTGTTGAGATATCGAGCTCCACTCGTGATACGCCAGGGTGATCGTTGTGTATTTATGTCACCGACTTGTCAGTTGGCAGATGCGGTTGGTACACCGCCCTTGAATAATAGCTACATGATAGCTATCCTTATCTACTCTAGTTCGTGGCTCAGTTAGTATGCCACCTTAGTTAGTTGAGTTTGGTTTTGAGACCCATATCTAGGGTTCTTCTATTTCTTTGTACTAGAGTTCTTTTGGCTTACACAACTAAGAAGAGGAAAACTGTTTTCAGCCTCCACCCTTGTGTGTATTCCCCCATTGTGCAAGCAAGAAAGCTTCAAGTGAGACTCCTTCCTTCTCTCCCACAATCGTGACATGGTATCAGAGCCTTGTTCGTGGTAAGGAGCTCAAGAAAGCAAGCCAAGCTCGCGGTGTTCTGGTAAGAGGAGCAGTGTTGCTTTCATTTTCTGTTTTGGGAGCAGATCTCTGCAGGTAGCACAGCCGAAAAGTGCAGGAGTGCATTGTCTCAGATTGAGACGCCCTTCGCGGTGAAGCAAGAGGGCAGTATATGCTGCGGGTGAGGGCTTTAGCCCATGGCGACCTTGTTTTTTTTATTTGAGGCCATTTCGGGGCCTGTTTTGGAGGCGGAAGTTTTCTGCACGCACTCAGGAAAAGGCCCAGTTTTATGCTGTGCGACCACTGTTCTGCAGGTCGGTAAAAAGTTACTGTAGAAATTGCATTGTATGCCTGTGCGCAGAGACATTGGGAGTTACAGAATCATCCCTATTGCCTGTTGATGCAAAATCGTCACTAGGAAGTGACTGTGTGGTCAAATACCACTTTCGCCAGTTTTGCAGATTTTCCCTTGTGAGGGTGAAGCTGTGGTTTTTGCAGTGACAGAATTTTTTGCAGTCTTCTGTAATGGCATCTGATTCTCTTTCACAGATTGTCACTGAAAAGCTTGACAAGAACAACTTCCAAGCATGGAAGTTTAGAATGACGAATTTCCTTATGGGAAAAGGATATTGGGAATTTGTTGCAGGAAATGAAGAAGAACCAATTCTTCCTGATGTTCCCAATCAACAGCAAATGCAGGCATTCAAAACATGGCATGAGAGAGCCAGGAAAGTTATGTATTGGCTGTCTATCAGTATTTCAGACTCTATGATTGTGCATATTCAGGATGCAAGTACGCCAAAGGAGGCATGGGATACTTTGTCAAAAATGTATAGCACAAATACGCAAGCCAGGAAAATGCAGCTCAAGCAAGAGTTGCACAATGTGCAAAGAGAAAATATGAGCATCAACGACTACCACATGAAGGTGAAGAAGATTGCAGATGCACTTGCTTCCATTGGGTCACCAATGGAAGATGATGATTTAGTTTCTGTGACCTTGAATGGTCTAGGAAAGGATTATGCACAGTTCCGAACATCCATTTCCGTCCGTGAAAGATTTCCTGATTTTGAGGAGTTGATTGCTCTTCTAATTTCTGAGGAGCAGAGAAATGGTGGTGCATCTTCTTCAGGAGGAACTTCAAAAGAAGCTATCTTCTACTCAAATGTTGGAAGAGGTAGAGGCAGAGGTAGAGGAGGCCGATTTGGAGGCCGTGGCAGAAATCAGAATATGCAGCAAACTCAAGAAAACCAGTCCTATGGAGGAGGACGTGGTAACTCTAGAGGCAGGGGGAGCCAAAGAGGTCGTGGTGGATGGCAAAGAGGCCAAAATGCAAACAGTAATGTTGAATGCTACTACTGTGGTAAAATGGGTCATATGGCTAAAGACTGCTATAAAAAGCAGAATGACATCATGAATGGAAAATTGCAACAAGGAAATTATGCATCTTCTAGTAGACAGGGTGATGACAGAAATGAGCATTTGTTTATGGTGCAGCACATGAACAATTCTGTGACAAGTGTAGAAGAAAGCAATGATGTATGGTATGTTGACTCAGGTGCATCAAACCACATGACAGGTCATGCAGAATGGATGGAGGATGCAAGGAAAATGGAAAAACCAGGATTTGTGGAGACTGGTGATGATACTACACATCCTATTGTGCAAATTGGAAAAATTCCTTTGTCTATGCAGGATGGGAAAAAGAAATACCTGTCCGATGTATTTCATGTTCCCAATATCACCAAGAATCTGGTTTCTGTTGGTCAAATGGTTGAGCAAGGCTTGCAGGTCAGATTTAATCCTCATGGATGCTTTGTTGAGGATATGAAAAATAAAGGTCGCTTAATAGCAAAAGGAAAGAAGAAGGGCAGAATGTTTACATTGGATGCAAACATGTCTGAATTGAGTGCAACAATGTTTGCACATGGGACCGGTGTAGTTGCAGATATTGATATCTGGCATAAACGCATTGGTCATGTTAATGTACAGCAACTTAAATCAATGCAGGCCCAAAATATTGTTGCAGGTTTGCCAAAGTTCAAGGTTGCAGAAATGCATAAGGTATGTGAAGCCTGTCAGTTTGGAAAACAGGCAAGGAAACCATTTCCTAGACATGTTCAAGAGAGTAAGAAGCCATTGGAATTAATCCACTCTGATGTGTGGACAACTAAAGCTGCATCTTTTGGAGGCTGTCATTATTTTGTCAGTTTTATTGATGACTATAGCAAAAAAGTTTGGGTGTATTTTATGAAAAAGAAAAGTGAAGTTTTTGGGCATTTCAAAACTCTTAAAGCTATGGTTGAAAAAGAAACAGGCCTGCAGATCAAATGTCTAAGGTCAGATGGAGGGGGAGAGTACCTCTCAAATGAGTTTGCAAGGTTCTTGCAGGAGCATGGCATAAAGCAGCAATATTCATGCAGTCATACACCACAACAAAATGGAATTGCAGAAAGGAAAAACAGGCATATTGGAGAGGTATCTCGTGCCATGCTCAATGAAAAAGACTTGCCAGATTTTTATTGGGCTGAAGCAGTTGCTACAGCAGTCTACATAATGAACAAGACTCCCACTGCAGCAATACATGGAATGACTCCAGAGGAGAGGTATACTGGTAGGAAACCAGATATTTCTCATTTGAAAATTTTTGGTTGCATTGCCTATGTACATGTGCCAGATGAGTTGAGATCCAAGTTGGATCCAAAAGCTGAGAAGTGCATCTTTATTGGTTACTCTCTGCAGCAAAAAGGGTATAGATGCTATAACCCTTCTACTCGTAAGTTTACAGTGAGCAGAGATGTTGTTTTTGATGAGATGAGTAGCTGGTATAAACCAATAAATGTGATTGATGACGTAGATGCACAAAATGGTAATGCTGCACAGAATTCACAGCAGCAATCACAAAATATTAGTGGACCTGGAGCATCCTCTAGCAGTGGTTCACATTCTTCGCCATGGACAGGCAGATTGAGATCAGGAGAATCTTCTCAAAGTAATGCAGATAGTGGTATGCAGGTATCACGAAAAGGAAAAGAGAAGGTTGATCAGCCCATGTTTGATGTGAATGCAGGTCACTCTTGTGTGGATGGTGAATCTAGTGGCTCAGAACAGAGCATTGATGATGAGTTGGGTATTCCTTCTATTGTTACACCTGGAGTAAGGAAGACCAGGGATGTTTTGAGAGCACCTGGGAGTGAACCTATTTTGTGCAGGTCTACGAGAGCTAGGTATCCTGTGGATAGGCTGAAATATGATGGATTTACAGCCATTCACTATGCATATATGGTTAGAGTGATACAGGAACCAGAACCCACTTCTTTTGAGGAAGCCATGGGAAAAGAAAAATGGGAGAAAGCCATGGATGAAGAAATGGATGCCTTGGAAGCAAATGCTACATGGGAATTGGTACCTTTGCCTAAAGGTAAAAATGCAATTGGCTGTAAGTGGATTTATAAGGTGAAGCACAATGCAGATGGTTCTGTGAATAGATACAAGGCAAGATTAGTAGTCAAGGGGTATGCACAAACATATGGCATTGACTATGAAGAAACATTCAGTCCGGTTGCAAGGATGGCAACCGTAAGAGCAGTCATTGCTATGGCTGCATCAAAGGGATGGTCTTTACATCAGATGGATGTAAAGAATGCCTTCTTGCATGGTGATTTGCAAGAAGAGGTCTATATGGAGCAGCCACCAGGTTATGTGCATGCTGTTCATCCTGAGTTTGTTTGCAGGTTGAAGAAAGCCTTGTATGGCTTGAAGCAAGCACCTAGAGCATGGTCTGACAAGATAGGACAGTATCTTGTTACTATTGGCTTTCAGATTTCCAAGGCAGATTTCTCACTTTATGTGAGAAAAACAGAGAAATGTATTATGCTACTTGTCATTTATGTTGATGATTTGATTATGACAGGTGACAGTGATGAAGATATCCTTCATGTGAAAATGCTATTGAAGCAGAAGTTTGAGATGAAGGATTTGGGAGAGCTGCGTTATTTCTTGGGCATTGAGGTGATTAGATCACCAAGTGGGATACAGCTCTTGCAGAGGCAGTATGGATTGGACATGCTGTCCAAATATGGGATGACAGGTTGTAAGCCTATTTCAGTTCCTTTGGAGCAGAATGTGAAGCTGAGCACAGATGCAGGTGAGCTTCTAGAAGACCCTACTATGTACAGACGCATAGTAGGAAGTTTGATTTATATGACTATTACCAGGCCAGATTTGAGCTATGCTGTTGGATTGATAAGTTAGTTTATGCAGGCTCCAAGGAAACCACATTTGGATGCGGCTAGACGCATACTCAGGTATGTGAAGTCCACATTGCAGTATGGACTATTTTATGAGACTGGGGTTCAGATACAGTTGCATGGATACACTGATGCTGATTGGGCTGGTAGTATTTCTGATAGACGATCTACCAGTGGATATATGTTCTCTTTTGGGAGTGCTGCAGTCACTTGGAGCAACAAGAAACAACCTACAGTTGCCTTGTCGAGCATAGAGGCTGAGTACAGGGGTGCAGCAATGGCTGCATGTGAGGTAGCTTGGTTGCATAAGCTACTTTATGATATGCATCAGTCTACAGATGGGCCAGTTGTCATTTATTGTGACAACATGAGTAGTATACACTTGGCAAATAACCCAGTCTATCATGCTAGAACAAAGCACATTGAGGTGCATTATCACTATGTGCGAGAGAGGGTTTTACTAGGTCTTATTGATCTAGTTTATGTCAGCACAGAGGATCAGGTAGCTGACATATTCACGAAGGCATTGGGCGCAGAGAAGCTGCGCAAGTTCAGAGACCTGCTTGGTGTGCAGGAATTGGGATTGAGCTCGAGGGGGAGTGTTGAGATATCGAGCTCCACTCGTGATACGCCAGGGTGACCGTTGTGTATTTATGTCACCGACTTGTCAGTTGGCAGATGCGGTTGGTACACCACCCTTGAATAATAGCTACATGATAGCTATCCTTATCTACTCTAGTTCGTGGCTCAGTTAGTATGCCACCTTAGTTAGTTGAGTTTGGTTTTGAGACCCATATCTAGGGTTCTTCTATTTCTTTGTACTAGAGTTCTTTTGGCTTACACAACTAAGAAGAGGAAAACTGTTTTCAGCCTCCACCCTTGTGTGTATTCCCCCATTGTGCAAGCAAGAAAGCTTCAAGTGTGACTCCTTCCTTCTCTCCCACAATCGTGACACATCTTCTTCTATCCCTCATCATCTTCCATTCCCTCTATCTTCTCCAAGTGGTATCCTCAAGTGATAGATACCCTCTACTTAGGGACACTTTACATATGCTTCTACTGTAGATACATACAATCATAGGATATGACTTAGGATATGTCATATTTATCAACAGGACCAAGTGTTGATCATCCTCAAACAGAATGTGATGAAGAATGGAGTAGCAGCAACTACTCTTTCTTCTCTTCTATGTCTTTGTTGAGATAAGGATACCCCCAACTTACAAGATAAGCCAGCCCTTTAAGCATAGCCTTAGGTCGAGCTTGGCCCTTGCTTAAGAAGGCCCTTTACTTGACTTAAGCAACTCCCTTGTGTAAGCCCCTTGATTGCAAGTAATGACAGCTGAGAACTCAACCTTTTAATGGCTACAAACCTCTTCTTCTTGTTGATAACAATAGAAGCCTTCTAAAAAAAGTGAAATGATAAAAGACACTACTCATGAATTTGGGAATTTTCCACAAGTTTAGGACTCATGGTCAAAACTTTCTTTTTGCTATAACTCTCAACAATTGCTCCAAATTTATTGTTCAATATCACATGATAGCTTTGGAAAAATTAAATATGTCTTTTTTATTGAGATATTTGCAATCACATCTACTTCAGTCTCTTTGTAAGGAGCTGTGAGGGCTCAGGTCTAGAATCCCATATGCACAGTAGGAGAAGTGCTACTTTTCAATTTCCTATAAAGCATTGTACTTGCACTCTTTTTCTAAGCAATGATAGTACTCTTTTCTTTCCAGTAAAGTATCTATGTCATTATCCACTTACAAGATTGTGTTTATGAGTCCAAGTCTCAATCTTGGAACCTAATTCACTTGTGTGACGATTTGTCTTGTCAGGGTCAATGTCTTCATGAGTTTATTCTTCCTCTTTCAACCTCCATAGCTTCCGCATCTGCCATGCTCTAGATCTCACATATTCAACATGGTATTAGAGCTCAGCTAAGCATGGCTTAGCATGGTGTAGCATGTGTTAGCTCCATTTCACTCTCTGCTCAGCTTAGTTTGAGTGCTAAACCCCATCTCCAACTTCATGTGCATTCCTATGAAGCTTCCATGGGGCAGCCATAGCTACCAGCACCCTGTTAGCTTAAAGCTTTCATATCTCTCTCCACATGTCAAATCTCTCTGAAATTCCTTCGGAGAAGGGTTTCTCTGCTTCCAGAGCTCCTTCTTGGCACCTCAATCATTGACATTGGGCAAGTATAGCTTCAGCATTGCCTTGTTTCAGAGTTGATGCCATACTCGTGTCTGTGGATAGCAGCATCTACCCAATTCGCAGGAGCTAGATTTCTAAATACAGATCATATCTTCATGAAATCTCTTCTAGAAATTTATTCCCCCACTTATGGTGCTCCCTCCTAGCTCATAAATCATTGGCATTAGTACTCTATACTCTCAACATTACCAAAAATGCCGAAATCTATCCAAGATTGCACCTGTTGTGCCATTGTCCACTCTGTGCGCTTGAATCCGCCAACAATCTTGATCATCGTTATGAGGCTTTGATAGAGCATAAAGAGAGCTTCATTTCCATTAAAAAAAAATTCAAAATAATCCAGTGCAGCTCCTACAATCAGTAAAAACTAAGGTTGGGCCAAAACCCTAATCTAGGAAGCCATAGCCAAACTTCACAAAAACTCAAAAATCTCATCATTTTCTCTCTCCTGCCACCTAGATCAACCCACTGCCACTCTAATCTACTGTCCCAGCATCAAACCAAGGAGGGAAAGAACCTGGAAAGATACGACCCCGAACTAAGAAGATTCAAGATCAACATAAACTCAAACATAGCCTTTACATTGTGTGTTTTCATACTGTCATTACTTCCGTCTCTTAACACACTGTAATCTACTCTTCCACTGATAAAATCTAAGAATTTTGAAGTTGATTTGTTGCTGCTCCAGTCATCTAACATGGGTAAAGACTCTCCAACTACTCACTTCAAAGAAGTCAGGCTTCACACCTGGCAAACCTGCATCAAACTCATCCTGATGAAAAAGGGCCTCAAAGCCATTACCAATGGAAAAGAAAAGAAGCCTCGTGATGCAGACCTTGCAATCACTTAGAAAAAGAATGATGATAAGGCTCAGGCCATTATCAAACTTGAGCTAGCCGACAGTTATATCCACCATGTGGATAACTGTGATACTTCACATGATACATGGAAGAGACTTGACACCTTATTGGTTGCACAGTCTAAGTCATCAAAGTATGGTCTCTTGATTGAGTTTTTCAGGCTTGAAATGAAGTCTAGCACATCACTTGCCGCACATCTAAATTACATGGAAGGACTTCTAACCCAACTTGCAAGAATCAACATTGAAATGAAAGAAGATGTTTGCATCGATGTTCTACTTAAAAGTTTGCCTCCTAAATATAATAATGTATCAACAACTCTAATCAATATGCCAAGCCTTGAACTTATTGATATACAGGCATCACTATTAGAGAAGGAAAAGAAGCTAAAATCTAAGGAAGAACCAAACACCTCTAGAGATGAACAAGCATTATATGTTGGCAACAGGTACAAAGGCAAAAAGGATCAGCTTTTTTGTGACTTCTGCAAAAGGACCGGACACACTGAGAAGTTCTGCCACGCCAAAAAAAGGTCCCAAAAGGCCTATCTAGTTGCAGTTAAAGAAGAAGAAGAAGAAGAAGAAGAAGACCACCAGGAGAAGGACAAACCTCATCAGTCCTTCTATTCGGATAGACTTTTTTAGCCTTATATTTGCTAGCCCTAATGCTTCAGACATAAACTTGTAAACTTCTCACGTAGCCTTGTACTATAGCCTTTGTACAGTTTGTAAGGCCCCTGCTACAGCCTCTAGATGTCCATCATTTTTGTGGTGCCCACACTTAGCCTTTCTGCGACAGCCTCTAGAGTTTTTCCATGTTTATGTTGTGCCCACACTTTGTAGGAGTTGCTCTCAGTAAAGCCTCTACACACTTTGTACTTCTAGTTGTGATTGAGGAGGGGTGTTGAGATATTTGCAATCACACCTACTTCAATCTTTTCAATCTCCTATAAAGCATTGTACTTGTACTCTTTTTCTAAGCAATGATAGTACTCTTTTCTTTCCAATAAAGTATCTATGTCACTGTCCACACACAAGATTGTGTTTATGAGTTTGAGTCTCAATCTTGGAACCTAATTCACTTGTGTGGCATATTGTCTTGTCAAGGTCAATGTCTTTATGAGTTTATTCTTCCTCTTTCAACCTCCATAGCTTTCACATCAGCCATGCTCCAAATCCCGCATATTCAACATTTTTGGAGTCCCAATATTCTAAATAATGAAGAATGGAACCTGAAAGATTCCCAAATTCACTAAAATTGTGTTAAAATGACCAAGTGATAGATATATCACAATACCTTCCTTGAGCTCAAATAGACTCCACACCTTTGTAAGCTTCAAACCAAGATTTAATATGCTTTGAGCAACACCTCCTTATCTTGAGCTACATGAGCCTTAAACCTCTTGAGCTCCTTCACCTCCAATGTAGTAGTGGATGCATCTCTTTCTCACAACCTCAATGAAAGAGGCTTTGATACCATGTCAAGAAATATGGTAGAGCACAAATAAGATAGGAGATTAAGGGGAGAAGAAGAACATAAATGAGACCATAATGAAATGGAGAAGGACTTGATGATTTTAGTTGAGTAAGTACATTGTTTTATAGCTTTGTAGCTTGGACACAAACCTCATGCTTTGCTTATGGGCTTTAGTTACATGTGCCTCTAGCACCATACATACATTTTAACATGCTTTTTGTCATTATTGGCCAAGTTGACTTCCGTCCTTCAATGGGTTCATTGGTTTATCCTTATCTCTTAGCTCCTAGCAATAATATGATTCTATTACCCTTCTTGAACTTTGTGACCCATTTGGGAAAAACCTATCATTTCTTCTATTGTTTGGCCTTTCAATCTTTGGGCTATTTCTTCCCATCTTGGCATTACTCAAGAGGAACACATAATAAATCCAATTATGGGCCACTAACTAACTACATTTCTGATGAATGAGATTGGATGCATGTTCAGGCAAACCATTGGCTTACCATTCTCTAATTATGAATAGGATTATAAGAAAATGATCAAGAAAGCGAGCACTTATGCAAGGATTGTGGATAAATGTACATCTAAGAATGACATGCTCTCAATGCTACACAATGTATTATGGTTGGAAGCTCAAAGAAAAAATCTCATTGCATGACCTATCATGTTCTCACAAACAAGTTAGAGCTAGTTAGAATTCTTGACTATTTGAAGAGGGCACTACTAACCAATCCTGCAGTAGCCAATCTAAAACCTCTTGAGGATCTCATGGAATCTTAGAAATGGAAGTGGACCAAGGTGCATGATTGAACCTCTTGTAAAATTAGGCCATTCTAAAGGATGGAGAAACCTAAGCTTTAAATGAGCAAATGAATAATGGAATTTCAAAACTACAGGATTCAAATGATGAACATATGGATTGCAACTCTAGGTTTGAAACATCTGCCAATGAAGTAGAAGCCATCGAGTTATGACATAGAAGGACACACGATTGAGCAAATAATCATGGACCCAAATCCACAATAAATTATCATATTGCTTACAATAAATGGAATGAGAGCAAATGTTGAAGTTGGACTAAGTCACCAGCTCTATATGAAGTAGAAACTGGGTTAGAAATATAACCACCTAGTGAGACACCATCATCCAACAAGAGGGGTGCAATTTTTTACTCTAAATTTGAGGTCAACTTTGATAGTGACCTAAAATTTCTTGACCAACCAAGACTAGATGCACTAAGGCAGACCTTCTAATTCACTTACACTGCAAATGATTAAAGGAAGGGAGATCAACTGGTGAGGTCTTCCAAGTGTCCATCTCTATATAGATTACTTCTATTTGATTCCTAAATAACATGAGCCCATTACCCCAGTCCTTAATCACTCATGCTCCTCTCATCCATGGTTTGCCCAACAAGATATCATAGTCCACACCCTTCATGACAATGAAGTTGATTGAGAACTAGATACCTGTTGTCTTGAGTGGCCAATCCTTCAGGACCCCAAATGGTCTAACTTTTATGCCTTTTGCTAGCATCACATTGAAGCAACCCCTTTCCACAAGAGGGTGTCAAGCATTTTTTTGAAACTGAAAGCCCCTAGTCTAACTGTAGTTAGGATTGATTTTTGCTAGCTTAGTTATTTGCGTGACAGTTTGTTTTGTTATTTTGTAATTTGATTTATTGTGTTTGACTAGCATAGGATTTGTTTTTGTCATTTTCTTTGATTTGTTGAGTGTGAAACTTGATAGCCTTGGTCGAGCTTGGTATTTTTGAACAGGATGAAGCTTGTGTTTGTCAATAGCTACTGAACATTGGGGAACAAGGTATGTTTTCTTGTCAAGACTCTTGCGCATCACAGGGATAATGGGTTCACGAGCACTTCACGTTGCACTTGTTGATGCACTGCACTCGGGGGTCATCTCCTGTTCTTATCAAATACTTCCATGCCATGGGTTGGGATTATGCATGCTTTTCACCATCATTGAGCACTAGCACGACATGAGGTCCACTGCAGCTATATGTAGTAAGTTTTAGATGAATGCACACATGAGAGAGCACCTGTCAATGAGCACTCACATTTCTTGCATGCACAATATTTGGGATGCTCATCACAAAGTTAGGAATCTCTGGTTGAGAGTGTAAGGTGGTTGGAAGAGTTAGAGGGTTGTGAAGGACGCCACCAATTGTGAGATGGGTTGTTCTTATCTGGTCAACATCTTGAGGACCATCATTTTCTAGAGTGATTGTGAGATTTTGGATGGATGGAGCGGAGTATATCATATCTTTTTTATGAGAGTTGAGAGGTGAGGATAAAGAATTTTAAATTAATCAAGAAATTTTGTTTGCATTTTACATGACTCACAATCACATGTAGATAGACTAGGCACAATTTCTTCAATGCATACATTATTTTTGTGTGAGCATTGATTGATTCGTTGCATATCATGGATCCAACATTGCATATTTTTCCAAATCATGAATGATTGGGCAAAAAATTCATTTAAAAAACCATATTTCTGCTAGGGCACACTACATTAAAAAAACAGGTTCATATCCAAAGTATATTTATTTTGAAGACTCAAGGATCAAAGGAAAAGATCGTACGTTTTACATCGTCAGCAAGTATTTCTTGAAGAAAAAGAGAACATGTGTGCTGAAAGTGTGCAATTACAAGAACAATACGCCAAGGAAGGGAATAAGTCGTCCAAGATTAAAGAGGAAAAAAATGATGTGATTTACTAAAATCAATATTTTTGCCTAGTTTTGATGGATTTTTGTAATTCTGTCTGCGATGGCTTATCGACCAAATGCATTCCGATCGTTTTGAGTATCCAAACAACTATATTCGGAGTTCAAATGACGAAGTTATGATCCAAACAAGTTGCAAACATGCATAGAGCAAGAAAAACAAAAATAGTGAAAAGCAGTAGAAAAGCAAAAGCTGAAAGCAAAAAGCAAAAAGCCTAATGTGTGTGAGTGTGGATAGAAAACTATATAAGGAGATGAGAATGGAGAGTTACGGTCCTTCCCCCTTGCTTACAATTGTATTATGTGAGAGAGGAGCACATGCTAGAGTGAGCTCTTGTCATGCTAATTTGAAAGTCAGAGTGTAACGTTTGAGTAAACATTTCTTTTTAAAGGATAATATAAATTTTTTTTCCCCTCCCCAGTCGACTGTGCTCTGGAAGGGGAGGGGAATAGTAACGAGGTAGAAGCTCCTCTGTGGTGCTCGCGGTTATGGCTCGGCCATGCAGGCCGACACGAGGAGAGGGAGGATCCCCCTCCCTTCCCTATTTAAATAGGGGGAGACGTTGCCATCAGGGAGAAAAAAGGAGATACGTGAGGACGAGGGGAGAAGGGCTGCCATTGCCGTGTAGAGGGAGGAGCCATAACGCCGCTCTGTTGGCCGAGAGGGAGAAGGAATTGACAAGTAAAATATGCCGATGCAGTCCGCCCGCAATCCGCCTCCTGGCCGCCAGCTGCCGCCCATAAACGATTTTCTTATCTCCTCCACGTGGGCAGAAGCTCTCTGGAAGCTTCCAAGGGGAATTCCTAAGCCCCCTTTCATATTCCATCCCCCCCCCAAATTCTCCCTACAACCCCCCCCCCCCCCTCTGGGGTTTTTAAAAACCCTTAAGGCCCTTTCACCCTCGTGCAAAAAACCCCTTCCCTTCACTTTAGTGTCACTCCCCCCAAGAGCACAAAGGCCTTAAGGGTCTTATTACTTTTCCCCCTGTGTATAATCCCTAAAAGCCCCTTTCCCCTAGCTTCGAACCCACCCCCCCTGTGATTTAACCTTTAAGCCCTTTCTTACGAGCTTCAAAAACCCTTTCACCCCCCTCATGTGCCTTACAAAACCCTTTTTATTACCCCCCGTGTTTAAAGCATTATATACCCCTTCCCATAGTTGGAACCCAACCCCCGTGTTTTTTTAAATTTTCCTTTAGCCTTCCTCATTGGCCTCGGAATCATTTCCCCCCCTACGTGTGTAAACCCTCATAAGCCCCTTTTCTCCTAAATTGCCTAAGGGTCCTTAGACCCTTACTTATAACCTTTACGGTTATTACTTTCCCTTAAAGCTCTCCTACACCTTGTGTCTTTTCCACACCTTGTTATTCCCGTTCGTGCGAGCTTACAAAGGCCATTAAGCCTTCCCCATGGCTTCAATGGGTCTTAGTTGTAAAAGTTTCTAAAACACCCTTTCGAATTCCCGAATTCAAGGAGGGAGCCTTCCAAAAACTACTTTTGACGAACGGTGCAAGGGAGCGACGGTGGAATTCTAAGGAGGAGTTGTAAAGCTGCTTCCACATTCGACGGACCACATTTGCGATGCCTCCTAAGAAAGTCCAAGGCGTAGCCGCGGGAGGATCATCTCCCGGTATCCATGTGGATATCTCACCCCAAAACCAGGTTTTTCTTCTTAGCTTTAATTCGGTTTTAAGTCGATCATGCAAATAGAAATTGTTAGGGATAGGATATATTTGTCTGAGTTATTTGTAATGAAGGAGTTTAGTTTATTTGAATGAATGATAATGTATAGAACTTAGTTTCCTTCGAATTGCATCAAGCATTATAAATTACGAGCAAGATTATCCATTTACTATAGTAGTTTATTTTAGTTAAATCCTAAAGGTATAGAAATTATATCTTGCACCATTAGTCTTATACCTTTCGTAACAAATCATTGTAAATGATTAAATTCATGAAAGGTTTCTTTCGTTGCTCAAATTACTAGGAAGTTGTCATTGCTAATTGCACATCTTAGCAAGGGAAATGTTTGTTATTTGGCATGAGTTCATCTGCAAGGAAAAAGGAAGTTTAAATTGAACTGTATTCACTGAAAAGTAAATTGTCACAAGGATAGCAAAACCGTGACAAGACGATTAATATTACCTTCCAAAAGATAACTAAACCAATCTAAACATAGAAATATTCGTAGCCTAAGCACTTGACTACTTTCCTTACTGTAGGGTCAATAAATTCGTAAAGATAAAGAACTAGGGTTTGTCCTAAGGTTCTTTTAAAAAAAAGAAACCCTAGGCCCGACATACGTCAACTTAAAGGATCTAAAACAGATTATTCCATCGCAAGACTTGCGCAGCAAGTACGAAATCATTTAGTCTTGTGATTGATTCACAAGGAGAAAGGGTAAAAACCCTCAATAAGGATGGCAGATCCCTACACAAGTTATCTTGCAAAAGGACGTATTTTTGGATATTCTTCTAAATAGGGAAATTTGTAAACCGAAAACTAGCATATCTAAGGAACTTTAGGGTTGACCAAGTTGGGTTAATAAGGTACGCCCTACACCGGAATGTAAAGGATCTTGCCAATTTACAAGACACCTTGGGAACGAGTGCTGATACACTCAAAAGGAAAGAACACTTCCTTAGCAGTTTGCCAAACAACACGGTTGATTAATAGAAATGTTTTTGCTTGCTAGAGATTTTAGGTCTCTGTTTGAATTATGAATTACAAATTAAATGAGTACCTATACTTCAGGTTAAAGGCCTGAAGGAAGAGGCAGTTTCAGTTACGCATGACTACCTGCCTAACCCTAACCAAGGGGGTTGTTCACCGCGCCGAGAACGTGGACCGAACCCGCGCCATGAGAGGTCTCTCCGTTGAGCTCTACTTGGAGTAGGAGGACGCTTGGGTGCCAGGGGGGGCTCTGGCCGTAAATCCCTCGCCTTCCGGGTCCTGCACAAGAGGCTAACGTGACTCGGGATTGGATCTCGAGGCCCGCATACTAGTCTACGGGCAGAAGCTTGGAATAGTGATCACTATGGACTATTGGATAGCCTTCGGGCGGATTATGGACAAGACTACGGGCGGAACTCCTTGTATTTCAAAGATAAAATGATGAAATGTTAAAAAAAGAACTTGGTTGATATTGTTTTTCTATGTCACGTGATAAGATTACGTGAAGGAACCAGTGCTTAATAGGATTAATTAAAGAAGCTGATTGATATATGTCAAATTAATGTGTTAGATAATTACATAACTAAAACAAATCGAGGAAAGTGCGGAGGATGGGCCATGGGTCCGTCCTATGGCTGGGTGGTCCCGGTTAGCCCGAAACTTTTCTCAAAAATCTCGAAGAACAGCGGGATGATCATCAAAAAGAATAATGAGAATGATGACCTAGAGTTACGTCTTACCCGATTTACGCTGTTTTAGGGGAACGGAATGGGACTATGCCTTATGGCAGAGAGGTTGAGCCTTGCATCCCTCTCGTTTCCCATTCTCCTTGAACCAAGTGCAGCGTGAATCCACTTCGGACCTGGCGTTTCTGCGTAAAGTAGTTCGCTCGGGTCTGACGCTAGTTGCTGTTAGCTAATGACCAATCATCAAAACCCTAATTCCGGTCGATCCTAAGTGGGAACGGCCAGGATACTTCCGCTACGTGGCAGACGCGGGAAGGCCTAGATCGCAAAACCCGTAACATTCCATGGGAGTGTCAGGCGGGGTTTTCTAGACATCCTTTCCGATGGACATCTAAGACGTGTCCTGGATGATACTAGTGGACACGTTACACGGAGCCTTTGGATGCCAAAGCGCTGAGCGTCGGATCATGGTTGTTAAGGTACGAGAATATTTTTTCACTGGGTTTGTTTTCAAATTGTTGGATTTGTTTTTTTTGAGTTGTGGTTGTGTGATTCTCTACCCAAATTAGGGTTTTAGTTGTTTGAGCTACAAGAGGCAGTTTTTTATTGTTTTGTTTTTCGTGGTGTATTGTCAAATATTTGAATTTTTCAAGTTGTGTTGTGCATTCAACAAAGTCAATTACCCCAACCGGCACTCCTTAATGTCTCGATATCGGGTTGTGAGTGAGGCTTGCTCTCGATCACCGCTCGCGTAACAAGGGTTGCCCCAAGCTTGCAATACTACATGGCTTAGAACACTCACCCTTGCCCCCATGTCCGCAAATCTTCTTCTAGTGGTATCACCTAATGCAACAATTGGGAGGATAGCATGCATTTCAATCCCTTTGCAAAAGGCATTAATCTGTAAGGAACTTGACATCAGGGTGGGTATGTTACACTAAAACTGTGAGTTTCATTGTCTAGCTTAATTACTCATGCTAGTTGATCATGTCCCTAAACCCAAAGCTCAAAGGTTATCCAAAGGTTAGGATGTTGTCTCATTAGTTGGCCAAGGAGTAATGACACTTAGGTAGGATTGAAAGTATACTTGCATCAACTTCACTTCTATGGTAGGCTCTAGGCTATTGAATACTGGTATCTATACCATGGTAGTGTAAAGTCATCTCACTCCATGATACTTGTCTTTTCATGTCATTTTCTTGGCTTCTTACCAATCCAGAAGAGGGTGGCTTGTTGCTTTCAACAATCCCTACTGAGTGTCTTGTTCTAACACAAACTCTCCTATATGGACTTGGGCCTCTTCCACCCAACCTCTCACCTTGTCAATTATATATGATTAATGGTTGGGATTGGGTTACTCCCCTTCCTTAGCACTCCCCTTCACCTCAATTTTTGGTACTGAAGTTTCTAGTTTCACATCAAGCACTTTTCTCCCTGAGGTCAACATGGTTGCACTTTCACTCTTTATATTTCTCATTACATGGAGTGGAATGGGTGTGGCTTTGTCATGTAGAGATTCAACCGCAAAGAGCTCTAAGGATATTGATGGGATACTTGTGTGACTAGTGATGCCTTTCTTTTCAAACACTCTACATATATGTGTGAGATATTGCACTCAAAACATTTGATTTTAGCTTTGTTCTTGTTTTTTTGCTCCTTTTATGTATCCAAGGTGGCCACAAGTCCAACAAGTTAGAGGTTCTTCAGGCTGCGATCCTCAAGGCCCTTGGACCCTTCCTCTTCCAAATGTCATCATGGGAATTGATCTATATTCCATGAGAATGCAGTTGCCTTCTTCATTGTATGAGATGTAGGCATTCAAATATGACTCCTCCTCTCTAGTGGCTCCTCAATTTAGTATATGGGATTACCAATTTCTGGGAGTGTTATATTTTCATAGCGGGTCTAGGAATCCCAATTTGATCGATATTTGCCCTAGATGTAGCTAATATCTAATCACTGGAAGTTGGGAGATCTAGCTAAGCTCCCTTTTCAATACTAAAACTGCCTATTTATTGGATGTTGTGGTCGTTGATAGTGTTATGGATAAGATAGTCTTCATGGGGCCATTGGTAGTGGATAGCTTTATGTCTCCCATAGTTAGTTGACGATCTCAGTTATGATTTAGGGCATCCTACTGGAAGGTGATTCCCCCTATAGTGTACCATTGAATGTTTAGTCTTGTGGGTGAGCAATGGATTTTTCCCAGGAAACATGCTCAAAATTTGCCAAAAAATCCAAATTTCAAGGGGAAAATAGACTTCAACGAAGGCAGCATAGGCACTCAGTCGATTTGAAGCAGCAAGCAGCCGCCCGATGGGTTCCAAAAGTGCTTTAAAGACCCACCAAGTGGCGCTTGGGGAATTCTCATAATTTCCCATGATGTTGGATGAGACCCTAAAAAGAGCCAGGCAGTGCAGGACCTTGAGACAAAAGCGCAAAATTTTTCGAAGTGTGAATTGGATGCTAGACGAGGCAAATGGCAAAATTCGGTGTGAAGGGGGCCCAATATGAGAAGCAAGAAAGTGTGACCCTTGGGGGCTCCCCTTGGGGACCCAAAATTTTACAATTGGGAGGTGGGGGCAGCCGTTTTTTTCACGTGAAGAAAAAAGAAGATGGAGGCGACATCTTCAGGCAACGAATTTTGAGGAAGGGCGGCTATGGCACCTCCATGCAACCATACTATCTGATCTCATCAGCCCGATGCTTGACATTTTCACTCTCCATTGCCACTCTCCACTCCTCCAATGGCTGCCTGGACATGGAGATCAGAAATCAGTCTTTCCCTCCCCTCCCACTCTCTCCCCTCTATGTGTTGTTCATGCGCACTACCTTAATGGAAGAATCGGGAAGGAGATTGAAGCAAATGATTATTGAGATTAATGGGGATGCTGAAGCTTGATGTGCAACATGAAATTGAGAGCAATGGAGTCTTCGTCCGCTGGTCACGCAGTGATTTAATGCATCTTGGGTTTCGTAGAAACAGGGTATGACTATTTTTTATGAAGGAAATGAAGCTTTCTTGACATTTTATGATGGAAATGATGTTCTTATGTGATGAAAAATTATTTGAGTGATAGTTGTATCATCTTTAATTACTGTCTATCAAAAAATCTAGATTTCATAATGATTTACATGCGCTATTTAAATCTCACAAAACTTGAAATGCGGTTTTTAAGGGTAAAATAATGGTTTTGTCGTTTCAGTGGGGGTGAAATGTGTCGCTATGGGGAAAAATGGAAAATAAAATTGAATTTTAGTATGTTGAAATGATTTCTATAAGGAAAATTAAAAAGTAATAGTAATTATTAATAAATAAATACTAAAAAATAAGAAAAAATAGAAATACACTTCATAAAAATAAGAAAAAATATAATGAGTGTTTGTGAATGTATGGTAGTGGCAAAGCATCAGGTTTAGCCTTAGTTTGCTCTATCTCTTTGTCAAAGTTTGTGCTTTATCACTTTTCATACATTAAAATATGACAAAATAAACCCCTACACCTATGCAACGAAAGCAATACCGAAAAGTAGGGAGTGGGGTGTTTGAATGATGTGTTTTGGGTACTGTTTATTGCTGATTTTGCTTATGCATATCATGACATACGTTTCATTGTATTTTAATTAAGAGAATAGTAGCATGCGTGTTGCCTCAATGCTATCCTTACATCACAGCAAAAAGTTAGTAAATGAGCATTGGAAAGCCTGATTGTGCACAACACGTTTATGATTGAAAATTATGTTTGAGTACGTTAGGATCATCTACTTTTGCATATGCATATCAGCCATGGTATCGAAATATGAAGAATTGGATGCAAAGCACATGTTTTCCATTATGATGATCTACGCTTGAGTGTGTGAGACAACCTAATCTCTAGGCTAGTCGATCGTTCTTGGGAATTGTTTAGTAAGGACACATGGTATCTCCTAGAATACGTTCAAAATGAAAGAGTGGAGCTTATATCATGTGTACTTTATGTTGGAGCGACACATCTTGGGGCCAATCCCCAAGGTGTAAGAGAGTCGTAGTAGTGGAGCCGCGGCAATTAGTCGAGAGGTACTTCCCTATGTTTGTGCTATGAGGTATTATACCTACATGTTGTGGGATCTCCTTCTGACGAGAAGGGACGGTAAACGTTGGACCATGATCTAATACAAACGCAGAATCGACATTAGCATTTAGTGTAGAGTGAGTTTCACACGCTCGTGGCCCACGAGGCCATGTGGTGGGGTTGTATGTTGTGTGCATGAGGTCTGGGCTAGTGCCATAGCCAGTGCTATCCCATTTTAGGTCCCATGAGTGGTACGTTTTTGGGGAGCCGCCAATAAGGGGTGGTTTCAAATCTAGGGTTTCTAGGGACCAAATAGTCGGTTTATGTCCTTTGACAAGAACTATCAAGCTGAAATACAAAAAGTGGAACATGCTGAGAGGGCTAGATGGCAGTTGGAGATTCTAAGGCGCTATTCTCCTCAAAGGAGCAGCCTACTACGCATAAGCGGTAGTGGTTCTAATAACCTAAGTGTCATAACCAACCCTTTGAGTGCAAAAGGAAGTCCTAATACTTCCCCTCTTCCAATCAATCAACCCACTTCAAGTGGGGGTGTAGTTGTACCTACAAAAACTCCTGTTGTCAATCCGGTTGTAGCCATGGCACAAACCATCGCAATTCTAGCAAGGATACCATATTTACCGGCATTAGGAGCACCTTTGCCCATCTTCCATCGGTTAGCAAAAGAAGATGGAGAACTCCA
Source organism: Lygodium microphyllum (assembly GCF_053477565.2). Taxonomy (NCBI): domain Eukaryota; kingdom Viridiplantae; phylum Streptophyta; class Polypodiopsida; order Schizaeales; family Lygodiaceae; genus Lygodium; species Lygodium microphyllum. The sequence goes on along the minus strand of NC_141143.1, from coordinate 35,883,628 downwards.
TATTAAGGAGTTTCAAACACTCATGTTCAACTATCAAATCCAAGACAACGGGCATTTAATGATGTTCTTCAACATGACATTAAAAGGAAGGGCAGTAGTATGGTATCATGGTCTAGAAGCCGGAACCATAACTAGCATTGACCAATTCTTCACAGCCTTCCATAGAGAGTTTTCCCCTGAGAGGGGTGGACAGTATTGGTTGCATGTCTTGAATGTAACACACTAAGAGCCAAATGAGAATTTCTAAGCCTATGCCAAGAAACTAAAGCAAGTTCTTCGCAAACTTAATACTTATATCCCCATCCACCAACTGTACAGTTGCAATATTTCCTACATGGATTAGATTTCAACATCTAGGTGCAGCTTAGTAGTGTTGCTTTGGCCGACATTGGCATTGCTATTACCCAAGTGGAAGGAGTAGAGTCACTCTTGCAAGTGGCTTATGCAACAAGGATAAATTGGAATGGTAATAATTTGGCACTGACCAATGGGAGTCAAGGGGACCCCATGTCAAATGCGAATGGAAGAGGGAGTATCATGCCAAATTTGCCTATGTTACTAGCTCCTCCCACTATGACTATGCCTATGGCTAGTCAAATGGCCCCACTGAATGGTGGAGTCCAAATAACAAACCCCCGAATGTTGTCCCAGTAAGTCGGTGGCCGATTCCTAATCAAGTGGTTAGGCCGATGGGACGATAGACAGAGGATTGCGGCTGTGAGTCAAGTGCCTCAAATTTCATTGGTGAAGCCAAGGATATGATGAAGCACTACACTGACATGATTAGCGAACAGTATAGACAAATAGCTATGGATGTCAATTTCCTTAAGAAGAAGTAGAATTTGATAGGGAGTCGACGCCCTGAAGAGGGTAGCCCCTCAAGATTCAGCTGTAAGTGGTGTGGTGGCCAACATTTCCCTAGGAATTGTCCGAATGTCAAATGCAATATTTGCGAAAAGTCTGGCCACTTGGCTACTACATGTTGGAGTAAGATCAGTTCTCTCCAACAAGGGAGTAAACTGCCATGTCTAGTCAACCATCGCGCACAAGGGAATAATCTCCAGTAAGATGATGGACCAAGACAAATACTGCAACGAGGAAAGGCTATTGTAGAGGAGTTGCCTCATGGCAGTGGAGTCAGTCTTATTGTGGCCATACATGTCAATGACACTGAAACTTCTAATCTACGAGCTGTAATAAGAGGTCAAAAGACTAGAGAGGGTGACAAAGGAACTATAAAACCTATCGAGGAAAACCCTAAGCAAGATGCTAGGGGAAAGCAAGTTCTGAATCCTGATATGGAAGGTGGACCTCTAAGGCCTGTTGATAGTAAAGTTTATCCCGAGAAGGATAAAGGATTTCCAAGAAAGAAGGTCAAAGTTAAAAAAGAGGCACCAAAACCGGTCCAAAGACCAAAGGAGAGAATGGTTTGGCGAGAGAAGAAAACTTTGGCTAACTACCATGACTTTGATTTAGCAAGTTCTCTTTGTGAAGTTAAACCATACATGAATCTCCTGCAATTGATTAAACTTTCTCCAGAAGTACGCAAGGAATTTAAGAAAATCGTGTGTGTTGGGTATATTATAGAACCTTTGGGCATAGCATGAGTGGGAGAAGATTGGTTCGATCATGCTGAAAAGCATTGGCCTCCCAGGGTTCCAACCTATGTGGATGGAATATTAGTGTAGCACGCTATCATGAACACTGGATCCTTTGTCAATATCATGAGTTCAGATTTGATGGAGAGGCTAGGTCTAGAAATCCAAAAAGACGGCTCCACACTTCTTAGGATGGCTGATGCTAGTCTAAGGCAACCAGAAGGTTGCATCACTAAAGTCCACGTTAGCATTGCAAGTGTGGAATGCTATCTAGACTTTAGGGTAATAAGGTTTGTAGGATTTCCTAGCTATCGAGTTTTGCTAGGCATGCCATGGATTTTACAAACAGACTATCAAGTCGATATACCCGCTAGTTGAGTGATTCTAGGTAGAGGTGCCAATCGTGTAATAGTGGATGCTTACCCTGAGTCTCCTCAGAGTGAGAGAGCTCCTTTATCCTCTACTGAACTAGAAACAGTAGATGATCCATCTGGTACTGAGACATCATCGAGCGATGCATCTAAGGAAGGGTCCACTACAGAGGACATTTATCAAATCACTTTGAATGAGCCGATAGAGCCTCAAGATCGAATAAGAGATGCAAACATTATTGAGCTGGACCTTGGTATGCCAAATGACTTGGGCCAATCAAATTAGGTTCCATGCTCAGTTCAGAAGAAAGAGAGGACTAGATGTCCTTAATTCAAGAGTTCCGCACATCTTTGCTTCGAGCTATGATGAACTTAGAGGCATTCTTCCCAGCCTGGCTATGCATACCATTCCTCTAAAGGAAAGAAGTCAGCCCGTATGTCAAAAACTAAGGCATATGCCTTTTGAACTAAGGGACATGCTGTTCGAGGAGCTACAGAAGTTGCGAAAAGTGAGTTTGATCTTCCCTATTCAACATATTGAATTATGTTCACTCGTTATGATCAGAAAGAAGAAGAATAGCCAAATTTGACTTTGCATAGAATTTAGAGAGCTAAATAAGCAGACTGTTAAAGACTACTACCCATTGCCATTTATTGACCAAATTTTGGGTCAATTAGTGGGTAGGGAAATATATTCATTCATGGATTGCTTTGTGGGGTATAACCAAATGGCGATTGCTGAGCAAGACAAGCTTAAAACGACATTCATTACTATCTTTGGTACCTTTGCGTACCATGTGATGGCATTTGGATTATGTAATGCACGTGGTTCGTGGCAAAGAACAGTCAACAAGACCTTTGGTAGCATCTCCCCTAGAGGAGTTGAAAGTATTTATTGACAATCAAGGGACAGCCACCATAAGAGAAAGGCAGTTGATTATTTTGCGGAAGAGTTTTGAGCATTGCTGACAATTTTGCATAGCTCTTAACCCACGAAAGTGCATCTTTGGGGTGCCTTATGGCCTATTGTTAGGCCATGTGGTGAGTTCAGTAGGGATTGTAACTGACCCTGAAAAGATCAAGGTCATAGTCACCATGAGTCCACCGCATACTCCAAAGGAAGTGCATAGCTTAGTAGGGTATTATCAGAGGATTATCAATGCCCTGGCAGACAGAACGTTGCCACTGACGAACCTATTCTCCTTTAACTGTCAGTTTGCATGGAGTGATGCTTGCAAAGTATCTTTTGATTATGTGAAGCAGGAGCTTGCAAAAGCATCTATTTTAAAAGCATCTAAAAGGGGCAAAATGTTCTATATATTTTTCGTAGTAACCATGTATAGTATCAACTATTGTTTGGCCCAAGTTTGGGAGGAAAAATGGTACCATCTGATAGCTTTTGCTAGTCGAAATTTGGGTGTATCAGAAATTAACTATACCTATATGGAGAAGTTATGCCTTGCGATGGTATTTGTGACTAAAAAGTTTAGATATTACATTCTTTATGATAAGGTGATTTTTTATACAAAGGCAGAAGGGCTTCGATTGTTGCTGAACAAGTTACAGCTACTGGATCGTTTAGCAAAGTGGTTAATTACTTTGCACGAGTTTGATTATGAGATCAAGAGTAAGCCACCGAAGCGATAGTCCGACTGAAGCATGGAAAATTCAGCATAACAAGATGACTCCTTATAACCCGCAAGCAAATGGGCGAGTTGAAAGTACCAATAAGAAGCTTGTGGGTATCCTATCCAAGATAGTCTCCGAAAAGAAACAGGGCTGGGATACAAATTGTTATGTGGCGGTATGGGCGTATAATACAACGTTTAAACGAGCCACTGGCCACACCCCATTTAAATTAGTTTATGGGGAGGAGTGTGTCTTGCCCTTAGAAATTGAGTTGATGACCATAAGATTCGCAATCAATCATTCTTTCGGTGACGAGAATGCCCTATTCGAGCAGTTTACGACTATAGCCCACTTGGATGAGCTCAAATTGCAGTGTTTGTTGCACCAGGAAATAGCTAAATGTCGAATGAAGCAGTTGCATGACCTGAAAGCGAAGAAATATACCTTTAAGAAAGAACAATTAGTTTTGTACTATGATGCACGTAGGGAGCTATTTCCCGGGAAGCTAGAACCTAGATGGGATGTCCCTTACAAGGTAGTTAGGATAGGTAAAAATAAGTCCACGGCTTTACTAGCTGATCTACAGGGAGTGGAATTTAAAAATAAGGTTAATCTTAATAAGAGTAAACCTTATTATTTTTTAGTATGCTAACGTGCTAAATGCATTGTAGGTCCATGCTGGGGTTGATCTGAGACCTGCAAGAGAGGTTAAACTAGTTGATGGGGCAGTTAATTCCTTATTTGGAGCACCCATATCTAGAGCAAATATATCATTATGGGAAGCTTATCTGGTGAAGCAAAGGATACAAAGTGATTGAGCAAGAAGATGGAATCTTTGTGTGGGAGATCAAAGTTTTCTGCTATCACTGTTTACGAATTCTGACAAGCATCTCGGTTGAGTTCAATGCAGAAGGTGGGATGGAGCCGTCAGTTCATCCTCTAAATATGTTGAATTTTGACTATCATAATTATGAATAGGGGAGTATCTGATGGCTGGCTATTTGTGGACGTATACATTATACTTTGATGGAGCGTCCAGGGGCCCTAATAAAAAATGAGTGTTGGAGTAGTTATCTGAGATCCCCGATGTAGAATTACAATGAAATTAGTTGTTTATCTCGGAGTAGGATTCACTAACAACATGATGGAGTATAAAGCCTTGATTATGGGATTGAATATTGCCAAGAAAGGTTGTATTCGGCGGTTGTTAGTAAAAGGGGATTCCCAGCAGCTGATCTTAAATCAACTAAATGGGACATACACAATCCAAAATCCTATACTTTGCATGTATCATCGAACTGCTATAACCCTACTTGATGAATTTGAAAGAGTATCTCTTTAGCTGATTCCACGTTCTTGGAATCAATTTGTGGATTCATTAGCCAGTTTTTCTTATGAAGAGGACCTCTTCTTCAACTGTGGTCCTAGTCCAGATGTTGTTATTGATAATGATACAGGACCTGGTTGGTTGTGGGGAATTTTATTAGACCATGCGTTATATGGTAGGCGATGGTTAATATGGGTAATGCAAAGAGTGGCCGAGGCCCATCTACCACTATTATCTTGGACCCATAAGTTGATTTGATGACATGTTATGCGTACACCTCTTGCTATATATGCAGGAGGGATGGGTCACAACTTGATGCATTTAGTTTAGGGCTGAGAACCCTATTTTCCCCTTTGGAATGGAGCATATTTTCATATATCTACCTTATTCCAAGAAGGGATGCGTAGGTGTTGTTCTATTTGATCTCATTAGGTCAAGAGGGCCAGTTGCTTTAAGGTTTTACTGTTTGATTTTATTAGTCCAAGAGGACCAATTAGTTTGTAGTAAAATGTGCTATTTCTTTAGGCCAAGAGGGCCCTATATCTATTTGGTGAAGGTACATTTAATAGTTTTCTGTTTTAGTGATTACATCATATAGGTTGACGAAGTCGCTAGAGGGAGCCATTGCTACGGAGAAGCTTCTTGTGGCCATTCCAAGTGGTTTTGTCCCCCTTCTCGAATCTTTTTCCTTCAGCAAATAATGATATATGTGTATGTAAGGGGTTACTTTCTTTTTGTTTGTTGGGGACCGGAGATCAAGGCATGAAGTCCCAGGTTTAGGTTATGTATGTCTGGGGGAGGTATGAGTAGTCATTGCCTCCTGCAACAGCATTGTCAAGCACTGAAAGACCTGTTTTAGCACAAAGTTCTAGTGACCCTGTTCTACTGACCTACTAGGCGGATGTTCTAGGAGTTCTTGTTAGTGTGAGGCAGTTAGAAAGGCCTGCCAGACAAAATGATGATACAAAGGAAAAAACCCTAAATATCTGAAAGACAATATATCAATATACAGAGGTGTGTAAAAAGGGGTTCTAGCCCCTATAAAAATAGAATCCTTGAGCAGTTGTTCATTGCCTTACGGGGGCCTAGTAGGTTCCTAGGGATGAGACAAGACCCGGGGCCGATGCCTTGTCTTCCTAGGGGTGGCAACTAGCTTAAAAAAAAAATAAGATAAGGTTGGAGTGAAAATAAAAGTGAGCGTTTGAAAAGGATTAAGTGTCGCCTTGCCAGGGCTTGGTAAGTTCTTGGGTGCCAAGATAGGACCTGAGATCGATGCCCTGTTCTCCTTGGGTCACTACGCTCAGCTCTCTCCTTTTTACATACCCGAGTATGAAAAATAAAAGCCCAAAAGGACAATGTGCTAAAAGAAAATATTTGTTGATCAAGCTATAGAAGTCCTCGCCTAGTAGGAGCTCTTGGTTGTGTTGTCCTTAGTTAGGCAGGTAGTTTAAACCACCTCTTAGGATGACCTCTCTGATAGTTCTTTCTAACTTGGTTGTGTTTGAACAGCAGGTTAGTGACTAGTTGTAACCTTTCTATCAGATTATGCTAGGCCTACTCCTTGTGGATTTCATGCCTTGGTCTTGACAAGGGGTAGGGTGAGAGCTGTGATGTGTTTTGTTGCGTATTTATTTTGTATCAACTTGATGCTCTTTGTGGTTGTGTTTATGTGCAGATCTGTTCGTGGGATTCGAGAGGCCGAGTCGCCCTATCCTGTGGTCGCCAATGAGTGGTAGAGTTTGCCCGGGAAACGTGCTCAAAATTTGTCAAAAATTTTAAATTTCAAGGGAAAAATAAACTTTGTCAAAGGCGGCATAGGCACTCGAGTCTATTTTAAGCAGCAAGCAGTCGACAAGTTTCAAAAGTGCTTTAAAGACCCATCGAGCAACGGTTGGAGAATTTTCATAAATTTTCATGATGTCGAATGAGACCCCGAAAAGATCCAGGCAGTGCGAGACCTCGAGACGGACACAAAATTTTTCGGAGTGCGAATTGGACACTGGATGGCCAAAGGCCAAGCAATTGGCCAAATTTGGTGTGAAGGGGGCCCAAGATGAGAAGCAAGAGGATGTGTTCGGGGCCCAAAATTTGACAATTGGCGTTGGGGGGGGGGAGGTGCGGGGGGGCATTTTTTTCACGTGAAGGAAAAAGAAGATGGAGGCAACATCTGCAAGCAACAAAATTTGGGGCCCAAATTTTAACAATTGGCCGGGGGGAGGGGGTGGCCATTTTTTTCACATGAAGAAAAAAAAAGATACAGGTGATGTCTGCAGGCGATGAATTTTGAGGAAGGGGGCGGCTATGGCACCTCCATGCAACCATACTATCTGATCTCATCAGCCTGATGCTTGACATTTTCGCTCTCCATCGCCACTCTTCGCTCCTCCAATGGCTACCTGGACATGGAGATCAGAAATCAGTCTTTCTCTTTCCTCCCTCTCTCCCCCCTCTACTATGGGTTGTTCATGCGCACTACCTTGAAGAAAGAATCGGGAAGGAGATTGAAGCAAATGATGATTGAGATTAATGGGGATGCTAAAGCTTGATGTGCAGCATGGAATTGAGAGCAATGGAGGCTCCGTCCACTGGTCACGCAGTCATTTAATGTGTCTCGGGTTTCGTAGAAACATGGTATGACTATTTTTTATTAAGAAAATGAAGCTTTTTTTATATTTTATGATGGAAATGATGTTCTTATGTGATGAAAAATTATTTGAGTGTTGGTTGTATCATGTTTAATTACTGTGTATCAAAAAATTCTGATTTCATAATGATTTAAATGTGCTATTTAAATCCTACAAAACCCAAAATGTGATTTTTAAGGATGAATTAATGATGGTTTTGTCATTTCAGGTGGGTGAAATGTGTTTCTATGGGGCAAAATGAAAAATAAAATTGAATTTTAGTATGCTGAAATGATTGGTATAAGGAAAATTAGAAAATAATAGTGATTATTGACAAATAAATGCTTTTAAAAAAAGAAAAAATAGAAAAAAATGAAAATATGCTTCATAAAAATAAGGAAAAATAAAATGAGTGTTTGTGAATGTATGATAGTGGCGGAGCATGAGATATAGCCTCATTTTTCCCTATCTCTTTGTCAAAGTTCGTGATTTATCGCTTTTCATATATCAAAACATGACAAAATGAACCCCTATACCTATGCAACGGAAGCAATACTTAAAAGTAGGGGGTGGGGTGTTTGAATGATGTGTTTTGGGTGTTGTCTATTGCTGATTTTTCTTATGCATATCATGATATAGGTTTTGTTGTATTTTAACTAAGAGGATAGTAGCATGAGTGTTGCCTCAATGCTATCCTTACATCGCCGCAACAAGTTAGTAAATAAGCATTGGAAAGTCTGATTGTGCACGACACGTTTATGATTGAAAATTATGTTTGAGCACATTAGGATCATCCACTTTTGCATATGCATATCAGCCATGGTATCGAAATATGAAGAACTGGATGCATAGCACCTGTTTTCTGTTATGATGACCTACCCTTGAGTGTGTGAGACAACCTAATCTGTAGGCTAGTCGATCGCTTTTGGGAATTGTTTGGTAAGAACACATGATATCTCCTAAAATATATTCAAAATGAAAGAGTGAAGCTTGTATCGTGTGTATTTTATGTTGGAGCGATGCATCTTGGGGCAAATTCTCGAGGTATAGGAGAGTTGTAGTGGAGCCGCGACAATCAGCCAAGAGGTGCTTCCCTATGTTTGTGCTACGAGGTATTATGCCTACATGTTATGGGATCTCCCTCTGAGGGGAAGGGATGGTAAATGTTGGACTATGATCTAATACAAATGCAGAATCGACATTAACATTTAGTGTAGAGTGAGTCTCAAACACTCCTAGCTCGCGAGGCCATGTGGTGGGGTTGTCTGTTGTGTGTATGAGGTCCCCAGCTAGTGCCATAGCTAGTACTGGCCCATTTTAGGTCCCATCAGTGGGCCATCTCAAGGCTCCTTGAAGTTTGAATAATTCTAGCTTAAGGTTTGACATTTCTTCTGAGAAATCCGCTCTTTTTCCTTTTTTTTATGCTTCAAATATAACTTGTTCACTATGAATTTGGTGTGAATTGGGATAACACCTTTATTGGTTGGATCATATTATCGTTCCGTTCCTTCGATAAGTCGTCAACCCATATGGCTTCATTGAATACATTAGCCAATACATCTCTCTGCAAGCTCGAATTGCTTGTCCAGCAAACCTTGTGGCATTGGACTATTATGCATCAATGGAATACAACCCTTGGTTTTATGATTGCCTATTGCAATAATACCCACCAATCGCCACTTAACCCTATCCATATTATAGATACTTGCGCCTGATTTAGGTAGTATGCATTCACTTTGCATCGACTTAACTATTAACCAAAAAAAGAGAGAAAAAAATAGAATACTTGCACCATGGAAGATCTCCCTACCAACACCTAACCCTTTGCAACACTAAGAAGAATTGCACATTTTCTTAAAAGAGGAGGGGGTGAAGAGGAATGACAAAGTGTCAAAATTTTCCAAATTTCATGCATTGAAGGAGTAAGATATCTTCAAAATTTCATGCATTGAAGAAATTTGCATCTTAAGTAAAGTACTCAAAGGATTAAAAAAATTTGTTCATCGATTTTTTATATGGCTTTTATCTATGCAAATACACTAAGAGAATGGCCAAAATCAACGAGACAAGGTTTTGCATGAGAGGCAAGGCAAGGCCCAAATACCCTTCACAAAGGAAGAACACACTAAAAATTGACCGCTTAGAGGAATGAAAACATAAAATATAGATAAATGTAGAACCTAAGTGAAGTAGTAGAGCACATGCCAAGGAGTTAATGGAGCTCTGCACACTTGAGAACTATGTGCAAAAATTTGAAGGAAATGTGAACCATTCCAGGTGCATGGAGTTCCTTTCTAGCTATGACCACATTAGGAGAGTTGGCACAATCACTATGAAGACAAGTGAAGGCCTGCAACGTGTAGAGGTACCCTTGCATGCAGACATAGTGTAAAAAGCTCTTAACTTACCAAAGCACTTGGACAAGATTTCTAGGCAAAAAATAGATGTGGACATAAAGTTTAAATGTTCCAAATAAGAAGTGGGCAATGATGGAATCAAGATCAAGCAATTCATGACCCAACCTTGAGGTTGCAAGCAAAGCTACTGATTAGGGTTGGATCTCAATGCCTACACTAGCAACACCATACATGCTATGGCCAAAGCCATGGGACTCCACACTCAAAAGCTAGAAAGACTCTAACTGATGTGACAATAAGAAGCAAGAAACCAACAAGAGGAAAAGCATCTAGAAAGACATCCCTAGTAGCTTTTGGAAGAGTGCTCACAACCATCATTGATGAAGCCCTTAAGGATCCTAACACAGTGAAGGAAATCATAATAAGTGTAGGTAAGGGATCTACAATGACATTTGTACAAGAAGTGACGTCAAAAATAAGGGACACAATTTTTTTAGATAATGAGTTATGTGTCACAAGTATTGAGGAGAATGAAGAAGCACAACTATAAAAGGAGATTGAGATGGCAAGGAAATAGTGTGCAAAGAAACATAGAGGAGACTAAGCTTCACAAACTACACAAGCGAGGAAGAGAATGTAGACCCAAAGACTAAGGAGGATAGAAGAGAAAAGGAGGAAAAGATTTGAGGAGGATCAACAAGCTAGTCTGAAGCCGTACAAGATCAAAACACTGAGAAAGCAAAGTCAGGAGAGGCCCTTTATGACAATAAAGGCAAGAGTAAGACCTCCACCAGTGGGGTAGCAAAAAGAAATATGGTTCTAAGAAAGATTGGGGGGGAGGAGAAGACAACATCAAAAGAAAATAATGTTGTAGAAGAAGCCCTACAACATTCCAAAAGAATAGAGGAAATGGCAAGCCATGATCCAAAAATAATAAGAGGAGCTAATGAGGAGAGAGCCAAAAGACTACAACTTTGCTATCTAAAAATCGGTGGAACAATCAAGTAGAGCTAACTAACTAGCTACCATAGACCCACCTCACCCTTCCTTACCTGAAGTAGGCTCAAGCTAGAGTGTTGAGAAGTGTGGAACTACTAGTGTAGATCCTTGCAAGTAAAGAGATGGCAAGGGAAAGCAACCCATCCAAGAAACATCATCTACTCTATCTCCACAAAGGGAATTGGCTTTGACAACCACTGCAACCACCTACCTTCAGCAACAACTAACATGAGAAAAAAGGTTCCACCAATGGGAGAGACCAGGTTTGCAACCATGTTAGGGGAAAAGACGGAAGGTCCCCAATTCTTATAGGATCAAAAATAGTGGCAACATAGGAGGAAGAGTCAATAGAGGACTTGAGAAGCTACCTAGGTTAGGAGGTAGGTCCACCCACATTCCCCATCTCATTCAAGGTCCTATTCAAGATTTTGATGACCTCCTCAAAATGTTAGAGGAGCAAAGGGACTAAATGGAAGAAGAAACAAAAAAGTGGTGCTTGCCTTGGAGAAAGAAAAAGAGGCCTTCGTAGCTTAACAATGACAAAGCACTAGGGATTTATATAACCTTAGGTTAGAATTAGCTAGCATGACACAAAGAGGTATTGAAAGTGAGAAACATGAGGAGATACGACGATTGTACCATCAAGAGAAAGAGAGTAGATAGAAGCTCTAGAAACCCAGCATGTGATGGCCTTGTAATCTATGGGCCAATTGCAAGAAGAATTAAAGGTGTAGGCTTAGCATATAAAATAGTTAAGGAAGGAAGAAGAGGAGGCTACGCAGGTGAAGCAACAATTAGTCAAGGTAGTCAAGCAATGGGAAGAAGCAAATCGTAACCAAGAGCATCTCAAGAAGAGAATAGAAAAGTTGACCACAGAGAATGAGCAGCTACAATGGCTCAAGAAGGAGCATCTTACATCCTTAGGTGCCTTAGCAAGATGGCAAGATAGAAAGCTAGAGCAAGCCAATAAGAAAATTAAACAAATTGAGAAAGTACAAAAATGATCCAAGACTTAGCTCACCAACTAGAGAAAGTAGGTCATCGAGAAATGTAGCCATCAATAGGGCCAATGTTGTCAAAATGATCATGCAAATACAAAAGAAAGTTTCACATGAACCTTATCAAACATCATAGATCTAGGTGAAGAGGTTACAATCGAAGACCTAAGATGGAAACTACAAATTTCTAGGGAAGCACTCCATAACCACATGGGATCATTACCTTACAACTTGAACACATGCCCACCAAGAAGTAGGTGGCACGGCAACTCATGTAAGAGGGGATTTCAAGGGAGAAACTAAGGTAGGATTCGAAAATAGAGAAGAGCCTAGCTTATCACCACCACTACTCGAGGGAGGGAAGTGGGATATGAACAATGTTTTGGAATCTACACCCCTAATACTAGTGAACATTAAAGGCTCACCTAATGAATCTATCTCTTTCGTTACAAATAGGGATCCTAACTAGAGGAGGGTAGAACAGTTAGATGTAGTAAAGGAAAACCTAAAGGTGTCACCCCAAAAAGTTCTCGATGTGCTATTCTTAAAAGAAAAAGAAGTTGGGACTATTCACTAGGAAGAGGAAATTTTGACTTTGGGAAAGGGAGAATTGCAAGATGTACCCATGAACTTCACCTTTACACTACCTCAGAAACTCAGAGTGTTGTGCAACAAGTGATAGAGACAAATCACACCTTGGGGAATCGTTGGCTAGACCAAAAAATACAAAATCCTGAGTTGTGGTAGTGGGAGGAGGTGGATTATTCACAAGAAGGTCCTAGAAATACCTAGGAAGGTGCATGGGCTTGCGGCATAACTTACTTGGAGGAAACTATCTTGGAATCTAATAATGAAGCATGGATGCCTTTTTATAGTGGCCCTTCCATGAAAAGGGGAAATCCCACTCACCTACCCTACCCTTGGAGGCATGGTGTGGACTATAATCCAAACACCACAGTAGATATGACTTCCCCCTCATATTCAATATCAAAGAAAAAAATCTAGAGAAAAGCAAATTCCAAGCATAGGATTTGGTACCATCATTAAGAAGATTCTTTTAAGTGAGCTCAATGACTTTTGCTACTTCTCATGTGATCACTAGAGTATGCCCACAACATACACACATACAAGCATACCCACAATTGAATTTGGTGTAACTCCACAACTATAAAAAAATGATTTATTCAAAACCCTAGCTTTGAGTGATTCCAAGGCCTAACAAAGAGACTCTATTTTAAAGCATTGAGATGTGTTAATCATACACTTATTTATAAGTGCTTGAGACTATTATCAAAATTATTTAAAAATGTGTAACTCTTTTTCTTCTTACAACGAAGCACAACTCAATACTTAGAGATGTCAAACCCACAACATGCATAAACACAAGCATACCCACAACTAAGTTTTGGTGTAACTCCAAAAATATAAGAAAATATATATTAAAAACCCTAGCTTTTTGAGTGATTCCAAGGCCTAGCAAAGAGCTTATGTTTTTAAGCATTGAGATGCGTTAATCATGCACTTATCTATAAGTGCTTGAGAATATTATAAAAATGCATAGACACAAGCATACCCACAACTAAGTTTTGGTGTAACTCCAAAAGTATAAGAAAAAGATTTATCCAAAACCCTAGCTTTGAGTGATTCGAAGGCCTACCAAAGACCTTATGTTTGTAAGCATTGAGATGCGTTAATCATGCACTTATCTACAAGCGATTGAGAATATTATAAAAATGATTTACAAAGGTGTAACTCTTTTTCTTCTTACAATGAGGCATGACTCTTTATTATTAACCTAACCCATGAGGATTCTTAATATAATATGTTATATTTATTTAACACAAAGACCAAGTACTTCATGGACTGCATATGCATGTTTTTGCTTTTCCTAGAATATAGTGAATGTGTGAAAGAATGCAGCAATGCTTTACTCAATCACAACAGAATACTTTGCACATATGGAACTTGGATGACTAATGTAGAAATAATTTACACCTGCATCAAAAGATTTAAAAAAGTGGCAACACACACAAATGTCTTTATATGTTTTAATACTCAATAAAAAAATGAAGGAGCTACGATTTGATACTCAATTGAAGGAGCTAAAGGTCGGGCACAACTCCTCGCATCATGCATCATACGCATCCACCTACTAGTCCTCATTCCAGCCAAGCCAGCTTCAACACCTTATACAGGTGGCGTTGTGATCCAGCTACAGGTATGATCACATTGTCGAGCTTCAAACTAGTCAGTACATAGCAATAAATTATTGGAGGTAGAGACAAGTCTGAACATTTGTTAAAATTATTTAGAATAGGTATGCAATACAGCTTGCTATACTAAGCAACAATACGCAACGACCTATCGACTAATGTAGATCAAGCGACGTGTTCTTGCGCCTTCCAAACGATGATGCCTGGCAAGCATTGTGCCATGTATAGACAAACGATCATTGATACCGAGGTAACATACCACAATGACCTGGCTCAGCACAATCGTGCAAGCACACACAATATATTCATATCATCGTAGCTAAAGCGGCCGGCCTCAACTCGGAATGAAGAATGGCCGATGCAAGCCTCTCCTCTCCTCTCTCTCTCTCTCAAAGCACACTAGTCAGGTCCTCCTTTCTTCTTCGTATTGTTCTTCCCTTTCTTTCTCCTACCAAGATGAACATTGGCAAGCCTAGCTAGCATTACTAACATTCTTTGTATTTTTTTGGGTGCTTGCCCAATGCACTCCCCTCAGTGATTACTTTGGGTAATGACTTTTCCTTCGCAAAATTAAGGTAGAAAAAATAAAAATATACATTCTAAACGTATTAATCCTATAAATTAAGGTATATCTTATAAATAGGCATTTTCTTGCTATATATTATTGGCTAAGGCTAAACCTTAAAATTTCTTATAGCTTAATCTCTAATCCCCAAATTTTATGAATAGTGCCTAATTGAAATTTATATATAGTAGGATTCTTCCTTGTTCCTAAAGAAATCAAGGTTTGTGCTAATCATCAAATGTATTAAGCACCCTTATTTATATATTCTAAACTTATGGGAATCTCTCGGACTCACTTGATTGAGATTGACTTTCTTCTTGATATGAGTTTTGTATTGTAGTCAGTATACTGGATTTCTCTCTTTGTGAATAATGGATTTGGACTTAAATTAAGTCAAGCTATCATGCCATTTGAAGATGGGAGTTAGTTACAACCTATGCAAAGGCAATGACATTGATTTGCAAAGATAGTATTTGCAAGAGAGTCGATATGTCAACATGAAATTGATGTGCAATAGCAAAAAATGATTGAAATATTGACCTTTGATGCATGACAAATGACCAAAACCATACTCTAACACAATGACAATCACCACCCATTCTTGTCTTCTTCCCATCACCCATCTCCACTTCCTTGCCATAATATCTTCTCACCAATAGAATCACTATTCTTCTCCAAGTGATTGAAATATCAATGTTGATCATATGAGCTAGGTTATCCCTAGCAACAAGTTGTTTTAGTCCCTAGGAAAAGTCAGTTGATGAACTAATGAGCTCTACTATTTACATGAATAAAAAATGCTAGTGTCATAGTTTCACCCTTATTAGGAAGATCCACCTCAAGAAGGCAATTTACATTTCTAGTCCTAATCTCAAAGTCACAAGATGCTCTTAATTCATTGCGATTTTTCAGAAATCTCTTGTAAAACTCTATTGAGAATAGGATCCTTCGGTAGGGAGGAGATAATATCATCAATTAGCCACCCATATTTAGCCAAGCATTTCTCTACACATTACAAGAATGAGCAACTTGTAGGGTATGAATATGTACCATGCTATATCTTTTTTATTGGGATAAGGCATAAACAAGCAAACATCCACAAGGTGATGCACCTCCCCTCCAAGGGAGTGAGCAAGAACCATGTTGGCATGGATTCTATGTGAAGATAGCTTAGCTCACAAGACCAATCAACATCAAACTTTAACTGTACTAGGAATCTCCTCCTCAATTACAAAGCAATTGAGTGCAAGTGGGCAAAAGGCCCACTCTTGATCACATTGTTCAAGATTCAGAGGGAGAGAGAGACAAAGACATGGAGCTGTAATAGAGAGTAGTGAACTCTCATTGTTCTCTTCTTCTCATTCTTCCATAATGCTTACTAAAGTCTAATCACACATAACTGATAAATATACTAGGTCACTAATTAACTGACCATACCACTAACTGTAGTTGAGTCTGACTGACTCAGTTATTACAACATACATGTAGAGGGATAGCTAAGACCACAACTGTCTAGGTCATGTCGGTGATACTGATCACGAGATTGATTCTCAACACTCCCCTTCAAGCTCAAGTTAATGGTTGTACTCCAAGTAGCTCCCTGAACTGCACAAACTTCTCTTTACCAAGTGATTTGGTAAAGATATCTGCTACCTGGTCTTCTATCTTCACATGGAGTAGATCAATCTTCTAGTAAGTACCATCTCCTTGATAAAATGGTAATGAACTTCTATGTGTTTGGATCTAGCATGACAGACAGGGTTTCTAGCCATCATCACACTACTGAGATTGTCACAATGCAAGGTGACCTTCTTGTCTAACTGTATACCCAAGTCATGTAGCAGTTTCATAAGCCAAACTGCTTCATATGCCACTAACCTAGCATTTGTTACCATTACAACTATCTCAATCTTGTTATCATGTTGTTAAACTAGAAGAAAGTTGCAGAAAATGAAGGATTACACCCCCTACTTTTTAATGTCAATGCAAGAATAGACAAGTATGCCATGGTCCGGCTCATACTTTGTGCCACCATATTGCCAGTCTACTATCTAAATCCACTAGGATCGAAATGAAAACCACTTCACCAATTGCAACCACCGTTTCTTGCCCACCACTCAAGTGGCAATTTGGATTGCACAATGAAGAGTTACCTCTGAGTAAGGCCTACTTGCAATGCTCCCTAAAGCCACTTCTCCTATCGACAAAGACAAGGAAAATGACTAGTGCAAAAAATACCAACCAAAATAATAATAATAATAGAAAAAAAGAAGAGAAGAGGATTTACAGAGAATGTCTTTGAAAAGTGTGCACATCAATCGTCAGAAAGTCATAGGTGCATTGGTAAGGCCGAAGGGCATTACGATATACATAAACACACCCCACTCTATAGCAAAATCACATTTGTGCCTATTGTTCGAATGAACTTGCACCTAACTGTATCCTAAAAATCCAACAAGGAAGATGTAGGCTTCCTTTCCTACAACTCTTTCCAACATGTGCTCAGTATAAGGCAACAGATAGTTGCCTCTTTTTGTAGTTGCATCATCGACTTTGTTGTAATTTATGCACACTCTAATTTTTCCATTTTTCTTCAACACAATGACCATGGGAAAAACCCAGTATGCATGCTCAATTTTGCAGATAAACCTAGCATTTGGGAGCTTATCAATTTTCTCCTTAACTGCATTGGCATGCTTTGGGTTCATTGCATATGGGCATTGCTTAGCTAGCACCGCATTAGACACCACGGGAATGTTATGGGTTAATCTATCCCTTGAGCTCCTCGAGTGACCATGCAAATACATTTTTGAACTCTTGCAAGAGATGCACAAGATTAGTCTCCTCATCCTCAGTGAGGTCATCACATAATGAGGACAAGTCTAAGTTAATCTCTTTGACTTTCGTCGGGACCCTCAATAGGTTCACTAGCTTGTCTTTAACAATTGGCTCCAACAATACCACTATTCGATCTCATTTTTTGAATTTAGTGAATTGCTTACGGGGTACTATGGCTTTTTCTATTTTCCAACATCAATATTTGTTGCCTTCTTTCTCCTCTCTTCACTTAACCTTTTGTATCATAGGTGGACTACAAGATCCCCTTTGGAGAGTCAGGTTTTAGGCACATAAGGAATTTCCAAGTCACTATCTGATCTCTGATACAGAGTCAAAATCACCACCTTCATTGGATGAAGTTGTTTCCCTTAATGGTCACAAATCAAAAGCATTCATACTTTATACAATGTTACTAAATTCACTTTGCTTAAGCATAATCTAATACTTCCAAATATTCTAGCCAAGCCCAATCACAATCCATCTTGACTACTCCATCAACAAGCAGTGCATGCATTTGCCTAGGTTTGGAATTGGCAATAATTTGCCCAATTGTGTGCCCATCAATGTCATAGTCTATGGTTTTGAGTTCAGTATTATAGGCTTCTTTTATCTTATTACAATCCATGCATGCACTTTCTATGTCTTCTACATTAGGGTACTCATCATCCGTAATTGCTTCTTCTCACCAACCCTCGTCTATTTCAAGGAGAGCCCAATTATACAGCAAATTCAAGTTATAGACTTTGGTCCACTTCAAATGTCAAGCTTCCAAAAGCTCTTTGAGTAGTTGTTAGTTTGCACCAGGGTCATCATAGTTTCTCTTTCAAGAAGTCCAGGATCTTCATTAAGGCCAACTTGCTTGTAGGCACATGATAGAACATGCCAAGGGTTGTCTTGGTGTGTGGTGCCATCATGCAAATCAAAACCGAAGCTAGTGTTTGGTTTAAGCTTCATTTTTTATTGTTTCTCCACACTAGTTGTATCGATTGCTTCCTTATAATCATCCTCATTGTCTGAGAAGGGCAAATTAATTGTGGCAAAGATATGCATCCAATCTTGCTCATCATTAAGACAAGGAATGTATTTCGTGAGTGGACCATAGTTTGGTGTGGATGTGGCATTGCCCTTCAACAAGGTGGAGATGGTATCTAAGTCAACACGAGTGAGGTCTTCTAAGTATCCATCTCAATCCTAAGAGCTTTCGTGTGACTTCTGAAAGAATATCACAACATTACCCTAGTCCTTGATCACTCGAGCACTTCTCATCTAGGGTCAACCCAGCAAAATGTTGTAGTTGACTCCCTTCATGTGACAATAAAGTTCACTGAAAATCTAATGCCTACAATTTTTATAGGCCAGTCCTTCAACACACCAAATGGTCCAACCTTTGTTCCATTGGCTAATATAATGTTAAATCGTGCAAATTCTATAGGTGGATTGTCCCAAGCTTGCAATATTGCATGGCTGAGAATGCTAGCCCCCACTCTTGTGTCTACAATTCCCGTTTTGTTGGAGTCTCCCAATGTGACAAAAGGAAGCACTACGTGCATCTCTATTCCTTCCTAAAAGGCATTTACTTGCAGGTTCCCTATTGTGGGATTTAGAGTCAAACTAGGTATGTGTGTGTCAACGATTTTGCCTTGTTCAACTTGTTTTGTGACTATCGAGATTTTAGTTTAGCTTCTAGTAATGGGCACATTTCCTAATATGGCTAGGATTGAGGCAACTAGAGCATTGCTATTTCACTCATTGATTGAATTGTTCAACAATTGCTTGGTTAGGAGTTCTATTGGTGTGAGGTCTACTTCTAGCGCTCGTTTTATGTCAACTTTAAACCTAGTCCCATGCACCCTATGAATACCAAGAGTTGTTGCATTTGGTTGAGCTAAGCCTCTTTCCTCAACCTATCGACCTGTTGTGCTTGTGTGAATCTTGCAACCTGTTGCAACAGGTCCTTCTCTAGCCTTCTTTCATCTTCTATCTCAATGATGATTTCACGTGTTGGTCTATCGACATGCACTACCCACGCCTTTTGCTCATATTGTGCTAGAAGCTATTGGATTTCGGCTAGAAATTCTCGAGGGTTAATCCCTAGATTGATGATGCTAATGATGTTTGGTAGAGTAGTAGATTCTCCTGTGAAAGACACTTAATCTAAGAGCTTGTCCCTCTAGGGTTCACTCAACTTATGTACTTTCATGGGTTTGTTTTGTCACCTTTTCCCCTCAGTTCAATATTGTTGTGGTTCAATTCTCCCGTGATCTTTGAGTTCCATTTTCTCCTTTGGCTTTTGGTGATTGGTTGATTCTTTCAAGTGGTTTCTAGCTTAGTGGGAACAAAATTGGCTCCTTCTACACCATATCATCTTTAGATGTTCAAATGGAGGATGTGAATAAGGGACTTGAGACTTATCTATGATGATATGCATGGGATTCATGGATTCATTTCATTAAGTTTGCCTACAACAACTTTGGACATTCCATTATAGGAGTACGATATAAAGTGGTCCTTCCTATAGCCATGTTTAATGAGAAGATGAATCCTTGTAAAAAAGAAACATTGGAGCTTATGCAAGCTCTACTTTAGCAATGTAAAGTGAATGTTAGGAAAACATAGGATCAAATGAAGCTTTATGTGGATGAAAGAGATGGCTTGTGGAGTTTTAAGAAGGAGAGTTGGTGCTTTTAAAGGTTCCTAAGTCAATGTATTCTACTATTAAATATGACTCTAGCAACAAGCTTGCACATGAGTACTATGGGCCGTATAAGATGGTCAAGTGTATGGTTGATTCGGCTTATTGCCTAGAACTCTCTTTCTTTACAAAGGTTCACAATGTTTATCATGTGAGTTAGTTCAAGCCTTTTATTGGATCCCAAATGGATTATGTGGAAGAGCTACCGCCTATGGATAAAGAGAGCATGATTAAATATATTCATGAGGAAATCATAGAGTAGCATGAGAAGCAGCATAGATCCCAAGGAATTTGGGAGGATTTGTTCAAATGGTAGGGTCTACCTCTTGAAGAAGCTTCTTGGAGACCAACAATTACCTTGAAGGAGTTTTCTTATTCTAGAGATGCTATTTTGATTGAGGAATAGTCAAATTTGGCCCTGTTTTACTACAGATTGAATGCAAATAGCTCATTGGTTTAGAGTTTTTATCTTGGACTAACGATAACAAAATGAAACTTATATTGGTGGAAAGTACATAAAATAAGCTTAGTGTTAACATATGGCACATTTTATTTTGAGTGATCCATAGAAAGGCATTCGAGCTTCACTATAACAAACAACATGTTGTCTAGTATGTGTAGGGATCTATTCGTGATAATATTGTGGCCAAGTTTCCAGCTTCATGCTTTTGGATGGATGGATGTATATATATATATATATATATATATGATATACTTGGTACTCGACTCCGAATCCAATCCAACTCCTTGTGTCCTCGTCATGTGTAGGCCGTGGCGGCACGAGATATCAGCCAATTAGGATCTGCCACGTCTAAAGAAGAAGCTTCTAAGTTCTACGGGGGCCTAGTGGTAATTGTTGTTGTTGTGAATCCTCGTGTGTTTTCAGAGGACACAATCCTTAGCCCGCCAGGCAGACACGAGAAAAGACGAAAGAACGATAAATGATGAGGTTTACTGCAGATGATCATCATCCATGGGGGAGGCCTCCATCGTCGCCAGTCTTCCGAGCAATCAACCCAGAGCTGTATGTGCAGCCCAACCTGCGAGTGGGCCTCGTAGGGACCACCGCCTTCTTCTTGGTGGTGGGAGGCCTGCTGTGGCAGAAGCACAAGTATGAGCAACAGCAGCAGGCGGCAGCAGCACGGCACAACTCTGCTCCGCCGGTTGAGCGCGATGTTCAGGAGGCTGGTTAAGAATCTAGGCTATTATAGATCCCGTACGGACAGACAGACAGACAGAAGCATATAGGGTTTGCTAGACATGAACGTTCGTTTCCGTTTGGACATTTCTCTACCTTGCCCTCCTTGCAGGCTTTTGGCAGGTAAAGCTTGATAATTGTCCTTTTTGTATTTAAAAAAAACTTTGTAAATGATCATATGAAAGAGGCATTGAATCATCTTAAACGATGGTAGAAGGCTTGTGAAATCTTGATCCTCCAGACAATTCCAGCAAATCCCCACAGATCTTTTACAGAAGAAACAATTTGTCTTCTCGGTAGTATTGTCGCGATGTTTCTCATGACCTGTAATGGGAAAATTTTTCTCCCACAAAACTCCCAAACATTATCTGGGGAATGATTTTATTTGCCACAGTTTCTTTTTTCAAATTTCTGTCTTCAGAGCTTCTAAGCCCAATAGAGATGCGCCTGCCTATTTCTTTGATTCTAAATGTTGTTGTTTTCTTTTTCTCTCGTTTTCTTTGTAGGTTACAAGTTCCGAACAGATTTGTGTACATCTACTGCAACCCTAAATTTTGAGAAACACTTTTTTCGTCTCTTCCTGGATCAGATGTGCTAGTTATGCCAAATAATGTTCAGAACCTGGTAGTAATCAGCTGGGGCTATTGCTGTTTTTACAACCAGGGGTATAATTATTGCTGGTGGTTTTAATTGGGACACTTGGAATGTTATGTATAAATTGATGTCTTACTGATCAGTTAATCAGTGGCAAGCAATGCAATCCATGTGATGTAAGGAGGTGGAATGTTATGAATATATTGATGTTTCACTGATCAGCTAATCATTGGTGAGCCATGCAATCAATCTATGCCAAGTAAGGAGGTGGACTGTGTTTCGAAAATTTGGTGATTTTTGTTCGAGTGATAGTTAGAAGTCCAGTTCCTTGAGTTTGCATGTTGGGCATGGCCAGCCCGTGGTTCACTTGTACTTGCAGAATAGGAGTAACATGCCTAACACCTGCTTTGAGTTCATGAATTATGAACTGTCATATTTAGCACAAAGATGTCATATTTAGCATAAAGGTGTCTGGAATGGGTCTTAGTGGAACAGTATAAGCACCACAGACCACCATCTATTTGGGGTGTTTGCAATCTCCTAACTAAGATAGCTGATCTAGTGTGGAGTCTACACCTTTGTAAACTCGGACTGCAAAGTTTGATGTTGGCAGTAAAGAAGGCTGAGCCATTATCTTCTTAGTTACTGGATCTGGATCTCATGAACGGAAACATCATAAATATGCATTTGGATATCAGAGCAATGACGAGATAAGTGAGGCTGTTACTGGTTAGATTACTGAATTCTACAAGAGCATGGTTTGATGGCTTTGAGACAGGTGAAACAGGCAGAGGCTCTAGCAGGGAAGAGGCAATGGCATGGTGTGTGCTACTCTAGTCATGGCAGAAGTGGCCATGGGCTTGTGAGTTAGTAGGATGATTCAGACATCATTCAAGTTCGACTGCACTTCACACACTCTTTTCATGTGCAGAGTTATCTAGTGTGTTTCTGTCCCCTCTGGGCATCATCACATTTGAGAAGACAATGGAGTTTTTAGATAAAGGTTAAATAGTTGGGACTAATGCTACAATATTGATGGTATTGATATGCACATATGTTGGTTGTTCATGTCGTCCTTAATAGTCGCCATTGTCATCATCATCATCATCAAACTTAGGGTCCGCTGTGACAGTATACTCTTAGGTTCTTTCTTTTGGGGCACTACAGACAAGAAAATAGGGAGGCTCTCCTGCCCAAATTTGTCCACCTGTAAAATGTGGGTCCTATCAACTCTTTGACATGTTATATAACACCTGTATTTTTTCCACTGCTGCATCTATCCAGGGCAGTGTGTAACCAGCCTTACATTCTTGGTGTAGTATATGTGCCCATTTGGTGGTTCAGGCCAATTGCAACTGATGGTTCATGGTAATCTTGTACATCCAACGAGTTGCCATGATACGTATGCGATCTATTTCATTATGAACACTGCAACATTGATTCCAGTGGGAGTTTGACTGGATCTCTACCTTGAGAGCAGTGTTAGAAATATGGAGGCTGCCACAACCAGAGAAACTTGGCTGTAGTCTCCAAAGAGCTCCATCCGATGCTATGGGGAGGCATTCCCAATGTGTCTCAGTATGTCATGGTATACGGTACTGCTTTGGCACTTCCACTTTATCAGACTCACATTTGTCCTATTACATCCGTTTCATGTCAATTATATTTCTTGGTGATCACTGTGGTATGCTCTTTCTCTTGCTCGAATGTTGGGGCCATAAATCCTTACCTATTTCATACTAGAAAGCAGGTGGGGCAATTTTTTTTTTTGTGGTGGTAAATACAAAAAACCTTCTACCTTTAAAATTTGGAGGGATTTTTAATCAAATTACATGGGTTTGCCATTATTTAAACCACAATTTTTGTATACTGCAAGGTTTTAAACCAGTTTTGGGGGTCTTTTTTTGCAAAATTTGCAATTCATTTTACAATAAACATTGGTTTTTCATGAACATGGAAGTGTGCCATTACTCGGCTTGGAAACTCTAAACCATGATTGTAATAATGGTTCCTTGTTTTCCCTTCATTCCCAATTTCCCTTGTATAGCAAAAAATTCACTTTTTTTATGCATGGGAGTATATGACTTATGCATGCATGCATTGAAAATATGTCATGGGCATTGTGTAGGTTTCGTACTTTCAATGTTAATGTACTTGCATTTCTATCGAATGGTAAGGACCAGTTTTGGGAAGCCCTCTACTTTCAATGTGGAAGGTGAGGGCCCACCAAAAAAGCTGTCTTTTTCTCTCACATAAAAGTGGTGCATGTATTTACATTTCGGGTAAAATATCCTAGGGGTGCGTTACTTGAAGGAAGAGTGGTCAATTGTGAAAAGGCTTTGATTGAACTCTCATGCAAGTAGGTTATGGTGTAGTGTTCATGACATGCTCATATGTGCGGCACGTTAGGCCTACAACATGCCATGATGGCATGTCGGATAGTGAACGTAGTATTGACAAGGTTGGGGCAGGTTGCATATACTAGCATGCTATATTTGCAATGATAATGCGCTATGCAAAGTTTTGATTCCATTTTAATGTAGAGAATAAAGTTTCAAGTAGGAAATGTATTTATCACTAATGCTAAAAGTGGGGATTAAGAAATTAGACTTCTACCTTAGTTTATCATCTAAATATCAATGTCATTCAACGAGAGCAAATGACTTGCTTGTGTTTTGCATGTTGATTCCTTCCCTTTGCTTGGTTTTTTACATATTTGTTTCTCATGGTCTCTCCTTAGATGAGAAATTCA
Organism: Lygodium microphyllum; assembly: GCF_053477565.2. NCBI lineage: Eukaryota > Viridiplantae > Streptophyta > Polypodiopsida > Schizaeales > Lygodiaceae > Lygodium > Lygodium microphyllum. The sequence goes on along the minus strand of NC_141143.1, from coordinate 35,858,873 downwards.
TTAGTTGAAGCATGTGCAACCATGTTTTAGTGCAATTGATAGTGCTAGGTGAGGCTAGAAATGATCCATTTCAAGAGATTTGTTGAATGATGCAATTTGGGATAATACTATGCAATAATGGTTTGACAACTTTATATACATCTATCCAATGTTCATCCTTTGATAAAACTCCCCAACGTAGAGCTTGTTACTCTTAATGGTAGTTTCTATTAGCTATGTAAAAAAAATTGTACATTTTGAGTGCATGTGGGTGTACATTTAAGTGTGGTATGGATGTGTATGTAATATTGACCATCCCTTTGGACTAGATGAGAATGCTATTTCTCATATCCATTAAATTTTTTTTACATGTCATCATTAGGAAATTAAAACAAACTATAATGAAACATGTAGCATGAACTTCATAACTTTAAAAAAAAAAAAGTTTTCTTAATGAAAAATCATTACTATTCTTTAACCTCATTCCCATTAGTATTGAGCATATTGACTACATTAGGTTTCTCTCAATTATAAGCATATATTCCTAATCCATTTTATAACTAAAGATTGCTATGCTAAGCCTTAAAGTCTATAGGGAACTTTTTGCATTGTTTCCCTTGCTCATGGTCATAATAAGATTAGCAAATAAAGTCATAAGCCTTTTTTGGCCATTTGTAAATGGTAAAGTTGCTTACTAATTTTGGTATTATAATTGTCTACAAATGGCAAAAATAATCAAAATATATTATACTTTGTAATGCTAGGAAAAATTTTGTAATACAAACCTCAACTCTAGTCCTTTTCAAAATTAACTAATTTAAAAAGGGTGTCTTTGAAAATTTAGTCATGATAATTTCTTCCTTATGGGTTATTTCAATTGATGAGTAGTCCACTTAAGTAGAATTTATTCAACTATAAAAGTTTTGTTGAGGAACAAATGGGTACCTTAAAAACTTGGGAATGTTCCTTTACACTTCAAAAATTTTTAATTCAAAGAAATAAAATTTTAGTAGTTAAAGCTTAGATTTCTATGGAAATACATACATCATAATTCCATGTTCAAATGTTTGTTATGATATTTTAAAAAATAAATAACCTTTAGGTTCTAACAAGTTAAGAGCTTAGGAAATGAAAGAAAAATGAGCAGTGTAATCCTTACTTATGGCCCATGAAGAATACAAAAATACACATTGTTAACTCTCAAAATGACAAGGCATAAAGAAGACTTGAGAAGGAGTATAAGAAGACAATCGATGGAAAAAGAAGACTAAAGTGTGGGAAAAATTTAAAATCAAGAACATGTGTACAAAATATAAAACACATTTTAGCCCTTTGTAAAAGAGCACCAGTCTCCCTCTTGTGCAAGTTTTAAATGAAAAGGCGCATGTAAAGGAGCCATGAGAATATGAAAGAATAGAAAAAAGAGTGGAAAAGAGGTTGGGTGCCCAAGGGGAGGACATGTATAAAAGCCAAAAAGTGAAAGGATAGGCTCATTCTTAGGGTGTGTAAACTAGCTTTCTTCTTGTTCTTGCTCTTGCTTCCTTCTTGTGCATGAGAGGGGGGGTGTGAGAGAGGACGAGTGTGAGTATGTGAGAGAGATTGTGGAGAAGCTATTTTTCTTTTTTTTTCGTTTTCCTTATTCTCTTTTCTTTTCTCGAATGCGCGACTATGGAGGTTGAAGGTTGGAGCATGGAGATGGAGTTGGCTTGAGCGAGTGCCTTAAATTATGGAGCCATCAAAGGATATAAGGAAGAGGACTACAATGATTGGATTTGACGGTAAGCTCACTACATCATTGTGTGAGAGCGTGCACGACTATGTAAGGTAGCCATTGCCACTCACTTGAAATGCTTGACTTGATAAGCAGACTGTAGGGTCTTGGCGGTTGCTAGTGATAGCGATGACATTTTGGTTTCATTGCTGAGATCACCTGATTCAAGCTTGAGTGCTCGTGCACTCCAAATCGAGTGACAGAGTAGGAGTTGTCACCGAAACGATGCTTGGTTTAGGTAAGAAGCGAGGGAGTCGAAAGGTGTTTGATCTCCTTTGCCGGATAGTTTAGGTGTTTGAAGATTTAGGAACATTAATTAGATCGGTGGTAGGATGTTTTTCATTAGTAGGATGCATTAAGGGTGGGGAAATAAGGAAAATGAAAGAAAAGATAAGTTTCAGGAACAACTAGGAAGCATGGAACAAAAAGAAAAAAGATTTTGAATACCTTAGAAGGAAAACGGAGAAGGAAGATAGAGAGGGCATTAAAAGAAGAGAAAAAAGGGGGAAAGAGCTCATTTGAACTTATGAGAGATTGAGAGAGAGCAACAGGTTAGGAGAGCAATGATAGGAGAAATCCATGTATCATCACTCTCGGTGATTCTAGGTATGCTTAGAACCTTCCTTGTTGATTGAGGAATAAGGACAAGACTATAGCTAGGTGAATATGTGATTTAATGAATCATTCATCATTGATTTTTGCTATTCGGCGTGTTTTTCCATCACTTAGACGATGCCCAGACCTTGGATGGCTGAGCCCAACTGTCAAGATTGTGGGAGAGAAGGAAGGAGTCTCGCTTGAAGCTTTCTTGCTTGCACAATGGGGGAAGACACACAAGGGTGGAGGCTGAAAAACAGTTTTCCTCTTCTTAGTTGTGTAAGCCAAAAGAACACTTTTTCAAAGAAATAGAAGAACCCTATATATGGGTCTCAAATCAAACTCAACTAACTAAGGTGGCATACTAACTGAGCCACGAGCTAGAGTAGATAAGGATAGCTATCATGTAGCTATTATTCATGGGCGGTGTACCAACCGCGTCTGCAACTGACAAGCCGGTGACATTAATACACAACGGTCACCCTGGCGTATCATGAGTGGAGCTCGATATCTCAATACTCCCCCTCGAGCTCAATCCCAATTCCTGCACACCAAGCAGGTCTCTGAACTTGCGCAGCTTCTCTGCGCCCAATGCCTTCGTGAATATGTCAGCTACCTGATCCTCTGTGCTGACATAAACTAGATCAATAAGACCTAGTAAAACCCTCTCTCGCACATAGTGATAATGCACCTCAATGTGCTTTGTTCTAGCATGATAGACTGGGTTATTTGCCAAGTGTATACTACTCATGTTGTCACAATAAATGACAACTGGTCCATCTGTAGACTGATGCATATCATAAAGTAGCTTATGCAACCAAGCTACCTCACATGCAGCCATTGCTGCACCCCTGTACTCAGCCTCTGTGCTCGACAAGGCAACTGTAGGCTGTTTCTTGCTGCTCCAAGTGACTGCAGCACTCCCAAAAGAGAACACATATCCACTGGTAGATCGTCTATCAGAAATACTACCAGCCCAATCAGCATCAGTGTATCCATGCAACTGTATCTGAACCCCAGTCTCATAAAATAGTCCATACTGCAATGTGGACTTCACATACCTGAGTATGCGTCTAGCCGCATCCAAATGTGGTTTCCTTGGAGCCTGCATAAACTGACTTACCAATCCAACAGCATAGCTCAAATCTGGCCTGGTAATAGTCATATAAATTAAACTTCCTACTATGCGTCTGTACATAGTAGGGTCTTCTAGAAGCTCACCTGCATCTGTGCTCAGCTTCACATTCTGCTCCAAAGGAACTGAAATAGGCTTACAGCCTGTCATCCCATATTTGGACAGCATGTCCAATCCATACTGTCTCTGCAAGAGCTGTATCCCACTTGGTGATCTAATCACCTCAATGCCCAAGAAATAACGCAGCTCTCCCAAATCCTTCATCTCAAACTTCTGCTTCAATAGCATTTTCACATGAAGGATATCTTCATCACTGTCACCTGTCATAATCAAATCATCAACATAAATGACAAGTAGCATAATACCTTTCTCTGTTTTTCTCACATAAAGTGAGAAATCTGCCTTAGAAATCTGAAAGCCAATAGTGACAAGATACTGTCCTATCTTGTCAGACCATGCTCTAGGTGCTTGCTTCAAGCCATACAAGGCTTTCTTCAACCTGCAAACAAACTCAGGATGAACAGCATGCACATAACCTGGTGGCTGCTCCATATAGACCTCTTCTTGCAAATCACCATGCAAGAAGGCATTCTTTACATCCATCTGATGTAAAGACCATCCCTTTGATGCAGCCATAGCAATGACTGCTCTTACGGTTGCCATCCTTGCAACCGGACTGAATGTTTCTTCATAGTCAATACCATATGTTTGTGCATACCCCTTGACTACTAATCTTGCCTTGTATCTATTCACAGAACCATATGCATTGTGCTTCACCTTATAAACCCACTTACAGCCAATTGCATTTTTACCTTTAGGCAAAGGTACCAATTCCCATGTAGCATTTGCTTCCAAGGCATCCATTTCTTCATCCATGGCTTTCTCCCATTTTTCTTTTCCCATGGCTTCCTCAAAAGAAGTGGGTTCTGGTTCCTGTATCACTTTAACCATATATGCATAGTGAATGGCTGTAAATCCATCATATTTCAGCCTATCCACAGGATACCTAGCTCTCGTAGACCTGCGCAAAGTAGGTTCACTCCCAGGTGCTCTCAAAACATCCCTGGTCTTCCTTACTCCAGGTGTAACAATAGAAGGAATACCCAACTCATCATCAATGCTCTGTTCTGAGCTACTGGATTCACCATCCACATAAGAGTGATCTGCATTCACATCAAACATGGGCTGATCTACCTTCTCTTTTCCTTTTCGTGATACCTGCATACCACTATTTGCGCTGCCTTCAGAAGATTCTCCTGATCTCAATCTGCCTGTCCATGGCGAAGAATGTGAACCACTGCTAGGAGACGCTCCAGGTCCACTAATATTTTGTGACTGCTGCTGTGAATTCTGTGCAGCATTACCATTTTGTGCATCTACATCATCAATCACATTTACTGGTTTATACCAGCTACTCATCTCATCAAAAACAACATCTCTGCTCACTGTAAACTTCCGAGTAGAAGGGTTATAGCATCTATACCCTTTTTGCTGCAGAGAGTAACCAATAAAGATGCACTTCTCAGCTTTTGGATCCAACTTGGATCTCAACTCATCTGGCACATGTACATAGGTAATGCAACAAAAAATTTTCAAATGAGAAATATCTGGTTTCCTACCAGTATACCTCTCCTCTGGAGTCATTCCATGTATTGCTGCAGTGGGAGTCCTGTTCATTATGTAGACTGCTGTAGCAACTGCTTCAGCCCAATAAAAATCTGGCAAGTCTTTTTCATTGAGCATGGCACGAGATACCTCTCCAATATGCCTGTTTTTCCTTTCTGCAATTCCATTTTGTTGTGGGGTATAACTGCATGAATATTGCTGCTTTATGCCATGCTCCTGCAGGAACCTTGCAAACTCATTTGAGAGGTACTCTCCCCCTCCATCTGACCTTAGGCACTTTATCTGCAGGCCTGTTTCTTTTTCAACCATTGCTTTAAGAGTTTTGAAATGCCCAAAAACTTCACTTTTCTTTTTCATAAAATACACCCAAACTTTTCTGCTATAGTCATCAATAAAACTGACAAAATAATGACAGCCTCCAAGAGATGCAGCTTTAGTTGTCCACACATCAGAGTGGATTAATTCCAATGGCTTCTCACTCTCTTGAACATGTCTAGGAAATGGTTTCCTTGCCTGTTTTCCAAACTGACAGGCTTCGCATACCTTATGCATTTATGCAACCTTGAATTTGGGCAATCCTGCAACAATATTTTGGGCCTGCATTGATTTAAGTCGCTGTACATTAACATGACCAATGCGTTTATGCCAGATATCAATATCTGCAACTACACCGGTCCCATGTGCAAACATTGCTGCACTCAATTCAGACATGTCTGCATCCAATGTAAACATTCTGCCCTTCTTCTTTCCTTTTGCTATCAAGCGACCTTTATTTTTCATATCCTCAACAAAGCATCCATGAGGATTAAATCTGACCTGCAAGCCCTGTTCAACCATTTGACCAACTGAAACCAGATTCTTGGTGATATTCGGGACATGAAATACATCGGACAGGTATTTCTTTTTCCCATCCTGCATAGACAAAGGAAATTTTCCAATCTGCACAATAGGATGTGCAGTATCATCACCAGTCTCCACAAATCCTGGTTTTTCCATTTTCCTTGCATCCTCCATCCATTCTGCATGACCTGTCATGTGGTTTGATGCACCTGAGTCAACATACCATACATCATTGCTTTCTTCAGCACTTGTCACAGAATTGTTCATGTGCTGCACCATAAACAAATGCTCATTTCTGTCATCACCCTGTCTACTAGAAGATGCATAGTTCCCTTGTTGCAGTTTTCCATTCATGATGTCATTCTGCTTTTTATAGCAGTCTTTAGCCATATGACCCATTTTACCACAGTAATAGCATTCAACATTACTGTTTGCATTTTGGCCTCTTTGCCATCCACCACGACCTCTTTGGCTCCCCCTGCCTCTAGAGTTACCACGTCCTCCTCCATAGGACTAGTTTTCTTGAGTTTGCTGCATATTCTGATTTCTGCCACGGCCTCCAAATCGGCCTCCTCTACCTCTGCCTCTACCTCTTCCAGCATTTGAGTAGAAGACAGCTTCTTTTGAAGTTCCTCCTGAAGAAGATGCACCACCATTTCTCTGTTCCTCAGAAATTAGAAGAGCAATCAACTCCTCAAAATCAGGAAATCTTTCACGAACTGAAATGGATCTCCGAAACTGTGCATAATCCTTTCCTAGACCATTCAAGGTCACAGAAACTAAATCATCATCTTCCACTGGTGACCCAATGGAAGCAAGTGCATCTGCAATCTTCTTCACCTTCATGTGGTAGTCATTGATGCTCATATTTTCTCTTTGCACATTATGCAACTCTTGCTTGAGCTGCATTTTCCTGGCTTGTGTATTTGTGCTATACATTTTTGACAGAGTATCCCATGCCTCCTTTGGCGTACTTGCATCCTGAATATGCACAATCATAGAGTCTGAAATGCTGATAGACAGCCAGTACATAACTTTCCTGGCTCTCTCATGCCATGCTTTGAATGCCTGCATTTGTTGTTGATTGGGAACATCAGGAAGAACTAGTTCTTCTTCATTTCCTGCAACAAATTCCCAATATCCTTTTCCCATAAGGAAATTCGTCATTCTAAACTTCCATGCTTGGAAGTTGTTCTTGTCAAGCTTTTCAGTTACAATCTGTGAAAGAGAATCAGACGCCATTACAAAATACTGCGAAAAATTCTGTCACTGCAAAAACTCAGCTTCACCCTCACAAGGGCAAATCTGCAAAACTGGTGAAAGTGGTATTTGACCACACAGTCACTTCCTAGTGACGATTTTACATAAACAGGAACCAAGGATGATTCTGAAACTCCCAATGTCTCTGCGCACAAGCATACGATGCAATTTCTACAGTAACTTTTCACCGACCTGTAGAACAGTGGCTGAACAGCATAAAACTGAGCCTTTTCCTGAGTGCGTGCAGAAAACTTCCGCCTCCAAAACAGGCCCCGAAATGGCCTCAAATCAAAAAAACAGGGTCGCCAAGAGCTAAAGCTCTTGCCCGCTACATATACTGCCCTCTTGCTTCACCGCGAAGGGCGTCTCAACCTGAGACAATGCACTCCTGCACTTTCTGGCTATGCTACCTGCAGAGATCTGCTCCCAAAACAGAAAATGAAAGCAACACTGCTCCTCTTACCAGAACACCGCGAGCTTGGCTTGCTTTCTTGAGCTCCTTACCATGAACAAGGCTCTGATACCATGTCAAGATTGTGGGAGAGAAGGAAGGAGTCTCGCTTGAAGCTTTCTTGCTTGCACAATGGGGGAAGACACACAAGGGTGGAGGCTGAAAAACAGTTTTCCTCTTCTTAGTTGTGTAAGCCAAAAGAACACTTTTTCAAAGAAATAGAAGAACCCTATATATGGGTCTCAAACCAAACTCAACTAACTAAGGTGGCATACTAACTGAGCCACGAGCTAGAGTAGATAAGGATAGCTATCATGTAGCTATTATTCATGGGCGGTGTACCAACCGCGTCTGCAACTGACAAGTCGGTGACATTAATACACAACGGTCACCCTGGCGTATCACGAGTGGAGCTCGATATCTCAACACCAACTGACCAAACGGCCGAGTCGGTCCACTTGAACACCTAAAGACCCACTTGGATAGCCCCACTCGGACGCTTGAATAGTCGAATTGTCCACTTAGACACACCTTCTCAGACTCGGATGGGCACCCCTATCTGAGTGGTTAGGCGGACTCGACCATTCAGACATGCCAAAGTTACCATTCGGACGGCCAAGTCTAGTACTCGAATGGACAAAGGCTTGCAATTTGGACGTCGGAATTGGAAGACTACTTGAACCTGAACACATTTTTAGGGACCATCCAAACCTCCAAAACATACCAAAGGATGTGAGCTAATTATCGGATGACCCTAGCTGGATCCTAGACCTACAAGTGTAACCATAGAGCTGAAAAACATCAAAATTTACCATGACAAGCCCAAGGATTTGACCAAATCAGTCAGTCACTTGTAGTTTACTTCCCAATAGAGACACTATTTGACTACTTGGGCAGGCCACACATCACGACCCCATAGAGGATCAAAATTGATAGCCACGTGTCATAGTAACTCACGTAAAAGAGTTGTGGCCATATAGAACTGATCGATAAGGTGTGTGTGTGTGTGTGAATGATTTCATTGGTTGCACATTGCATTGTAGGCAGCACTAAGGTGCATGAGAAAAGTTGAAAGCCTAATTGTGCACAACTCACCTTGCATTACACCATCCACGTGTGCGACTGAGCGTAAATTTGGGAAGTGATTTAATTAACAAGGAACACACCAAAGGAGAATTAAGTTAAGAAACGAATCCACTAGTAGGACTTGCAAAATCCCTAGAACCTTGGAGACAAACCAAGAAACCCAACATTGAGAAATGAACATCCTCAAACCACCTGATAACCTAGTGAAGAAAGGAACGAACCACAATTAGAAATGTGTCCTTGGTTGACTTCATCACCCTCAATGATGCCTTAGGGGCTCAAGAGACCACCAACATGGCACGTGCTAGCACGGGCATAGGCATCCAAGAACTTGACCTAGGTGATTTTCCAATCGACATACATCAACTCATATTATGATACATCTATCAAACGAAAATAGCACACATGGGAGATTTGCAGATGAAAATGTAGTTGATCTCAAGGAGGAGAGGAGGCTAGGAAGATTTACCCCACAACGCTTAGCCAGCTACAACTAGGAGCGCCGTGCTCAGAGGCTACGCTAGGAGATAGAGATGAATGATGTCCAACGAGTTCTAGCCATCGTAGGTAGGAACAGAGCAGGAGAAAATGCCGATAGGGAGAGAGCATTAGAGAGACTGATCTTACATTGAGTGAGATTATCATGAAATGACTATTAGATAACACAGCTTCACAGCAAAGCGGAGCAGCCCTAGCAACTTCGTTGCTAGTTGGGATTGGGAATCACCCAAAATGCTAGAAGCCAGAACAAGATACCTATAATTGCAATACAACTTGAGAAGTATTAGACATGTAACAATCCTTATAGCTTCGTTGAGTAGTTTGAGCATGTGCGAGGCAAACCGTCTCATGGGCCCTGCTTAGAGTGCTTAGGCTTTTGGACTTTGTCCTAGGGGACAAGGGACAAACTTGGTTTACGACCCTAGACAATGTTGAGTGCAACAACTTTAATAACCTCCTAAAGGCTCTTTTCATTAAGAGATTTTTCAAGGTCGGATACTCAGACAACCTCATTGTCAAGTTGATGAATGTGAACCAAAAAGACAAGGAGGAAATCTGAGGTTATGTCACTCATGTGAGAAGTCTCTACTACAAGAGGATTCCAATGAATGGAGCAACCCAATGAGAGAGCAGTTTCCACTATGTTTATCAACATAATCCAAAATGAAGAACTCTATAAGACCTTAGCTAGTAACTCGAACATGCAAAGGGATGTGTTAGCCAGGGTCTTTGAAGAGGTAATACACGTGGATGATTTGATGAGAGAGAAGCTCAAGACTCACACCGCAAGAGAACATCACCTCCAGGAACATTGAGAGAACCACAATCCTTAGTGATTGGTCAAGCCATGGCATGCAAAGATAAGGGAAAAAACATTGACAAAAATTAAGAAATAGTTGACTTGAAGTTAGAGTTGTCCAAGCTACAAGAGATGCTGAGAAGGGCAATGTGATCCAACGTGCAATGTGCATTGTGGTAGGAACCATCTCCCAACTGAATGTCCCACTAACTCTAGATCATGGCATTCTTGTGCTAATTGTGGTAGGTTTTGACATGATGTGTTGCATTTCCGGTTGCCAAGAAGGCTCCCATACCCACAACCCTACTATGCAGGGAACAGTCAGCCCAACTTTGGAAGGGGAGCTTCATTAGCTCTACCAACATTGCCCAATGACTTGAAGCTAGCTGCCCCTAGGATTGACATCAACCCCACGGTAATCCCAAGGCTACTTGGACCCATAGTGACCCATCCATCAAGCGATGCTTTGATACATTTTGTAGAGGAGCCACTAGAGGACGAAACGTATGCGAATCCCTATGTCTCCTATGATGAGGAGGATAATCCTATATTGATGTACTTTATACCAATGCCGATTATGGATTTAGGAAAGGGAAGAGGCAGAGGTCTAGGAGGGGACCCGAACCAAGAGTCGCTAGCATGTTGGACTTGTGGACATTCAAGGCACATTTTATCTCGTTGCCTTGAAAAGGAGTGCTAAGCAAACAAGGACAAAGTCGATTTGAGATGTTCAGAGTGTGGAGTTACACATTTGTACATTGATTGCCCTAGACAGAAACCCTTCACTAGTACGAAAATCATGCCATTAGTACCACTTGTACTTTTTTGTGTCAAAACATCTAATGAGATGAAGCCACACCAATCCCACTCAACGTCATGATACGAGCTCAAACAAAGCAGGCATATATCTCATTACTTGGACCTAACAACTTAGATGCAACATTTGATGGAAAGAAGAGCTGGAGAAGGAAAAGGAAGAGGGTGGACGCTAAGATAACACTCAAAATTGATAGTGCCACCACACTAACAAAAGGGAAACAGGTTACGGATGTGGAGGTAGAAACGTCTGCTCCCAGGACAATGGAAAAGAGAAGTGCTAAGGTTGGAGAATATCCCGATCCAAAACACCAATTAGAAGTTGTGGACAAAGTCAAAGAGTGGGTGAGAGAAGCTCAAGTGCACCTACAGGATGTAGAGTGGCCTGTAATGGAGGATGAGATTATTGAGCTCTCTAACGTGAGTCTACTAGTCTCCCCTACGCACTTGAGATCAAGAGGCATATCAATACCCCATGTAGCAACACACAAGCAGAATCTAAATGCCATAGATAGATGAAGTGCCCAAGAGCATTGAACAAAAAGCAACACAAACCCTCGATAGTACCCCATGTGGTTGAGGAAGCACTGAACTCCCTTGTAGTTAGTTGGTGGTGGTAAATCAACAATCACTAACTTTGGAAAATTTTGTAGCAATCCCATTTTTTGAGACCATGTGTCCTAGGATACATCTATGCTTTACCCAGAACTAGCATTTTAAGGTGTTCAGTGATGACAGACCATATTGTCTACATCATTCAAAGAGACTAGGCAGAGTTTGTCTAGGTGGTCCTCCTAACTAGGATGGACACACACATCAATGAACACTTCCAGCCACTTTCTAAGCATGTAGGTGCATTAGTCAGCCCAAATGGCATAACTATGTAGGCAAACACCCCCCCCCATTTTGTTGTGAATGCCATTTTATGTGTGTCATCTGGGTGCACTTGCACTTGGTTATGGTCGGAGAAGCCATCCAGAAAACTATAGGCTTCCTTCCCTGCCACCCTCTTAAGCATGTGCTTGGTGTATGGTAATGGATAATTGTCTCTCTTTGTCACTGCGTTGCCCTTTTTGCAATTCGCGCACACTCGAATCTTCCCATTATTCTTCAAGACAATTACTACGGGTGATACCTAGTATGTGTACTCAATATCATAAATGAATTTAGCATGCAACAACTTGTCTATTTTCTCCTTCATAGCATGAGCATGCTTTGGATTCATTGTGTACAGTCTTTGTTTAACTAGTGTTGCAATGGGGGTCATAGGAATGTTGTGAGTCATAAAACTTGGATTTATTTCTTTTAGCTCTTCTAAAGACCAACCAAATACATCTACATACTCTCGTAAGAGATTAATGAGATTGTGCTCCTCTTGCTCAGTTAAGTCATCAGCTATGTACATGGGTCCAGGCTTGTCCCCTTCCCTTGCCAAGTTGACCTCCTTAACTTTAGCAGGTTCTTCAATGGATTCACTAACTAGTCATGCTCATTTGGCTCCTACTAGCACGATTATGCACTCACCCTTCTTATGCTTAGTGAAGCATTTGGATAAATCATGTGGTTTCCTTTGTTTTTCATCTTTCGAGGACTTGGACTATTTCCTTCTTTCTTCCTTGAGCCACTTGTGTCTCAGATGGGAAATGGGGGGTCCCGTTTGGTGCGTTTGGTCCTAGGTGGTCTTAGGATTTCTAGATCACTCTCAGAGAGCTAACTTCTGACTTAGAGTTAACTCATAACCTTCACTAGAAGAAGGAGTTTCCCCTTGTTTGAGCTTCTTCCTCACTTTCCTCACCATTGGAACAACAGTCTTCATACTCATCATTTGAATTCTCTTACACAAACTATTCATCATTCCCATGGTTCCCATTCGTAAGACTTTTCTCATTTGCAATGAGGGTCCAATTGTACAACAGATTTAGGTCATGCACCTTAGTCCATTGCCACTCCAGATTCTCCATGAGATCCTTAAGAGGTTTAAAGTTTGCAGTTAGGTTGCCAGTTAGCTCTCTCGTCAGGTATTCAAGAATTCTTGGAGTTCAAGTTTATTAGTTGGAACATGGTAGGTGATAGGCATTAGTCACCTAATGGAACTCTTGGCCATCATGCAAAGAGGTAGTACTAATGATGTGGTCTCATTCTTGGGTAACTCAAAAGCTATGACTCCATTGGGTTTACTAGCTGCCTCTATAGCTTGCTTATAGTCATCCTCATCATCTGAGAATGGCAAGTCGATGGTTGCTAATACATGCATCCAATCACGCTCATCTTATGGGCAAGGAATAAGCTTAGTTAAGGGTCCATGTTTGCACTTTCCTTGTGAGTCACCCTTTAGTATTGCAGAGATAGCATCAAGGTTAAGTGGTAAGGTTTTCCAAGTATCTATCTCTACTCGAACAGCTTTCATTCTGTTGTCCAAGAATATCAGGCCATTACCCCAATCCTCTATCACTCGAGCATTTCTCATCCATGGCCTACCTAACAAAATATTGTAGTCCACTCCCTTCATGACTATGAAGTTAACCAAGAATTGGATTCCTACTATCTTTAAAGGCCAATCCTTTAGCATGTCGAATGGTCTGACTTTCATTCCATTCACTACTGTAATATTAAACCATGCATTTTCCGCTAGTGGGTTTCCCCAGGCTTGCAGAATTGCATGACTAAGCACACTAACTCTTGCTCTTGTGTCTACATTTCCTTTTTGTGTGGTGTCACCTAATGCAACAATAGGTAAGATAGCGTGCATTTCTACGCCCTCCAAAATGCATTCACTTGTAGAGATTTAGACAATGGGTTCAAGGTTAAGCTTGGTATATGCATCAATGCATCATAGTTCGATAAGTCGGTCACTCCATGTTCGTCTGGTCTTCTTACCCATTGCTTCAACACTTTCCATAGAATAGGGTTTTGCTTAAGCAATTCTCCTAATGGCAAGGTTACAGGAGTTGATATCAATGTTATGAGCAAAATGCCCACCTTTTCCTTTTCCTCTAATTCAATGAGATGAATTACACACTCATTGCATGACCACTTTACAAGCTGTTGATTGTATTTGAGTGGATTGAGGAGTGCCAACATGCTTATGAATAATTGAAAAAGGCTCCGATAATCACATCTATTCTATGAGTCCTAGATTAGTCCATTACCTTTCATGTGCACATTGATGCATCAAAGTTCGCCGTGGGAGTATTTTTTTGCCAATTTGGAGAGCACAACTTGGATAACCTAGTGAGCTTTGCAAATAGACACCTCACTGACATAGAAATGAACTACTCTACAAAAGAGAGGAAAGGGCTAGCTATTGTGTTTGCTGTTAAGAAATTTTGGCATTACCTTCTAGCTATACCCTTTACTTTCTTTGTTGATCATCAAGCATTGCTTTATATTGTGAACAAACCCTATGCAATAGAACACATTGCTTGATGGCTACTTTTGCTACTAGAATTTGATTTCTCTATGGTAGTATGCAAGGGTAAACAACATTACATGGCATACCATATGTCTCGCATAACCACAGGAGAAGCAAACTAACAAGGCATTGTAGATGACCTACCCAATGCACATCTGTTTGGAATGTCCAGGGAAAGAGATTTTTTTAGAGCAGACCTTACACCTTATTGGGTAGATGACATAGGCCCCATCCTAGAACATGGTTTACTTGAACGTCCAATTGAGAAGGCTAGGCTAAATCATTTCATTCTAAGGATTCAACCCTATCAATTGGTTGCCAGCGACGAACTCTTTTAATTAGGACATGTGTCTATGAGCATGAGATGCATGATGTGCTTGTAAAAGCTCATGGTGGAATTGTTGGAGAATACTTCAATGGAGACACTCCAACACGTAAGGTGCTCTAGTCTCAATTGTGGTGGTCTATACTATTCCGTGATGCATCTAAGTTTGTGAAGGACTTTAATGAGTGCGAATGAACCAAAGTCTCTATTCGTAAGGATAAGATGGAGTTGACCTGAGTGATAGCATGCCAACCATTTGAAAAATGGGGGATCAATTTCTTTGGTCCAATCAGCCTTGCAGCACAATATTCACAAGCGATATACATAATTGTAGCCATAGACTATCTCACCAAGTAGACTAAAGCTCAAGAAACTCAAAAAAATAATGCTAGGATCACTACCAAATTTCTTTGGGAGCAAGTGATCTCACACGGTTTGGATGTCCCATAGAATTAGTGAGTGATCAATGCACACACCTCATCAATGAAGTGATTGCCTACTTGTTATCCACCTTCTTGATAATCCATAAAAAATCCTCACTGTATTACCCTCAAGTCAATAGTGCCACAAATAAAATCCTAGTAACTGTCCTAAGGTAGTCTCTACCTCATGCAGGGACTGGGGTAATAAGCTAATGGTAGCATTATGAGCTTACATGACAACCTACAAAACGGCTGTAGGATAGACACCATTCAAGCTAAGTTATGGAATTGAAGCAATCTTACCAACAATAGAGTTATTTGTTCCAAGCTTAAGAATAGCAATCCAAGAGAGATGGGATGGCAAGGAGGTATGGACAAATCACATTTTAGAACTAGAATGCCTATTTGAACCGGCTCATTGCAACCCATGCCCTAATCTATGAGAAGGAATGACACAAGAGTTAGTTTGATAATAAGCATGTCAAATAATGCAACTTTGAACAAGGAGACTTAGTGTTGTTGTACTCTGTAAAGGGTCACAAACAAAAGATGAAGTTCAGGGGTTTAGGACCTTTCAAAGTTCATAACATTAGTAGAATTGGCAATGTGGAGCTTGAAACCCCAGAAGGAGAGGGTATAGGAATTTTCAATGGCAGTCGCATCAAGAAGTACTACCCTCCACACGAGCCTCTAATGATAACACTACCCATGAATGTTTGAGTGGCAACTATCACAAGCATAAAGGATGAGGATGAAGAAAAAATAGTAGTGGCCTACTTGCACATAACATTAAATGCCCAAAGGGCACATATCTTTGATACATGAATTGATGAGGGATTTGACAACGACCCTCATTAGCTAGCCAAGTGCAACCGACTAATGTGAAGCTCAGCCCCTTTGGGAGGGCAATCCTATCCACCACTAGCGAAGTACAAAGTAATAGTTTCTATTAAGACTTCCGATCATCTTTTATATACTATCTAATAAAAAAGGTGTTGGCAAGGAATCACTTTTAGGTTGCACTTTCAAGAAATAGACTCATTGCAATGTTGACTCTACGACTCTCGGTGCATCCACCTTGCCGTAGTCAATGTCAAGATAGTCACGGCTTTCAACAAGGGTACCATGGCTTTGCCAAAGCCCACAATGCCATTGGTAGTTAAACCTAGTGTCAACCCTAAGGAGGGGGTTAGTGAATCTGCATAGACATCCAGTGTGAAATACTCACAACACGTAGAAGCCCCAACCAAAGCTCCACTCCCAACAACCAAGCAGGTCCCAAACATAAATAACAGGAGGCTACCAAGGGCACATTTGCAAAATCTCATAGTTCTCGCATCCCATACACCAAACCTAAAAGCAAAAGCTGGCGTTACATGAAGAGGCAAAGAACCAAACCATGATGGGTACCAAAAGCCCTATTGTGCACCGAAGGTTTCTATAATGGAAACACCCTAGTGTGGTTGCTTAAATCCATGAATGGCACACTTGCCCATCCACCATAACCTTCCAACCAACATACATGTGCTTGTAAGCCAACAGGAGGTAAAAACTATAGCAAGCAAAAAGATGCTCAATCCATGAACACTCAATGGGTCTATCGCCCAAAAGTCAGACCCACTACCGATAGACCTTGCCCTAATACCTCTAGTGCACCACTCACTACACAAATAGAGAACCACACATCCTTTGAACCACAAGCTCAATCATAGGAGGTGACAGATAACCAACACTCCACTGACTACCTCATAGCGCAACCATACCTAAGTAGTCCAGTCGATGACTGACCACCCACATAGTCCTTAAACCATCCTATCAACATCGATCAATTATTTAATTGTCATCTGATATGGCCATAAACACGGGAGATGACTTAGTGACATGTATCAGATGATTGGACTCAACTTTCACGATGTTTGCTAGAAGCTATGAATGCCTAGGCATGTTTAGTGAACAAATAGCAAATGAGGTACACTCTTTGCCTTGTTCTTGGGAGGAATTCATATTCACAAAAAACTCCCACGATTGCAGAAGAGTTGATTACCACTGAAATTTTCTTAAAATAAGTCTTAAACCAATGGTTAATCACATCCTTAAAAAAAAGTAGAGTTCCAACGTTACCTGATGAGCT
The DNA here is from genome assembly GCF_053477565.2 of Lygodium microphyllum. Lineage (NCBI taxonomy): Eukaryota > Viridiplantae > Streptophyta > Polypodiopsida > Schizaeales > Lygodiaceae > Lygodium > Lygodium microphyllum. Next base: position 35,841,722 of record NC_141143.1, on the reverse strand, counting down.
AAACAAGCTAGCTGAATCTGAATCCAAATTCCTACGAAAATGGTACACTCTCTGCATTCAATGGGAACAAGAGGGTTGTTAAATTATGACCAAACATGAAGTAGACCATTATAAGGCAATGTCATGTTGAATCCATACTTAGATAGGATCCTAATAGAAGAAGAACGTCATGATGCTAGTAGTTAAATGAACTCAGGTGATCTCTTGACTAATGTCTTGACCTATATCACACATGTGGGCATTTTCCCACAACTGCAATACTACATTTGAGTATAACCCAAACTTCTACGATTGGCTCTTGAAACACTAGAGCACACCAAGAGCGTACCCAATACCCATACTTCATTCTCCAATCCTAGGAAGGATTCTCATCACTCTAAGAGGAGAGGGAGTAAGGTGAAAGGTGAATATGCATCAAAATATGCTTGAACTCCAAAGAGAAGGATGAATTGAATTTCCAATTAGTGAAAAATTCTTCATGAAATTCTTGCATGGAATGTATAGATTGTTTGATATGAAAAATTTTCCTTGAATAAAAAATTGTCCTTAAAAGAGAACTCATTGTGTCAAGCTCTTGTGTTATGATAGAAATCCAAATGACAATGCTATTGTTTTTCGAGGAAGAATGGAACAAATATCACTTAACCCAGAGATGCAAGTGTTCAACCAGTTACAATACCCAAGCATACACAACCTCAAAGAACTTGTGGAAATTGAGGATGCAACCAGATAGATTATTGAGAAATGCAATCTAACCAAGTACCTCAAGAAGGTTGGCCAGTAAATGGATCACGACAATTGCACATAAATTCTCAAATCCTTCGATGCCAGGAAGAATAGTGGTACAGTGACAATCAAACAAGGGGATGTAACCGAGTGTGTGGAAGTTGTGCTTAGCTCAAAGTTGGTTGAAAAAGCTCTAAGATTAGTGGATAAGCTAGAAAAGAGGCCAAAGAGGGATGTGTATATGGCATGCTAGGGATAAAAAGCAACAAGTGTACACAGATGATGGAATCAACCTAGCAGACATCCCAATCCCGTTGTCAGCTTGCAAGTTAAGATGGTGCATGCTCTCTTTTTGAGTCAAAGGTATAATGCACTCACAAATAGAATAGGGGTACCACTGCTTGAGAGCATTGCAACCAAGGCACTAGACAAAGTAAATTTGAACTACTATGTTTAAACAACAATGTAGATGTTAGCTAAGGTACTGGCATCAGCTCTAAGAGCCACGGGCAGAGAATCCCCATCCCATTGTCAGGTTGCAAGCTAGGCTAAGTCAGAAAGGAAAAAATCCATCCAAGGCATCAAATGTAGGTTTTAGAGGAGGGCTAATAGCCCTAATCTAAGAGGCTGTGGGGGAGATGGACTTTTTTCTATAGGGAACCTTGGGGAAGAAGAAGCTAACAGAGTTCAGCAATAAGAAGTAGAGCAAGTGGCTAAGAAGAGGGAAGATGACCACAAAACTCAAAAACAAGGAACCTCAAGCAAGTGAATTGTCAACAAGTAGGGGGAGTAACGCTCAACACCATCCAACTAAGAAGAGAGGTGAAGAATTATGCTAAGGATTCCCATAAGGAAAACCAGATTCACCAACGAAGAAAGTAGGGATTTGTAGAGGGCTAAAGAAGAGTCAAGGAAGCTCAAAGAGGAATGTAAAAAGAGATAAAAGGAGGGGGAAGAAAGGTTAAGACGAGAGATGGAGGAGGAGGCGGCCATTGCCATCAAAATATTAGTAGAACAACCCTCTCAATCCCAAGCACTAGCCATGATGAGCCTGACATGTGAAGATGTGCCTAGAACAAGTGCTGCCACAGAGGAGACTGAACAAAGGACAAGTGGTAGAAGGTAAGAGAAAGGCCCCATGAATGCAATACCATTAGTCATGGCTACCACAAACACCCTAACACAAGGAGCCACAGAAGTAGTGATCAATGAAAGTAACACGATGGCATGGGTGCCGTGCCTATTGGGCAAGATGCACGAGCTAGCACCAACAACATCACAAGGGGCCCCAACAGTAGGAGCCAAGAGACCATGATGTAGAATCCTACCAAGGTCCTAAGGTACCACGCCTTGAGATATCAACCATTTCGATGCCATCGGCAATGTGTAGCATAGAGGAGCATGATGAGCTAGTAAAATAGATCTAGAGCCAGTGTGAGAGAATGAGACCGCATTGTGAGTCTAATCTTCGGGTTAGACGGAGTAGTTAAGTTGATAGCAACTCGAGTCACATTGCATCGAGTTGTGGGGTAAGGGAGTTATTAAGGGCCCCTATTTTGGGGTCCGGGGGCCACAGAAGTGGCCCCTAGTTGGGGGGTCCCAAGGGGCCAGCAGCTCCCCTGGAAAGGGTCCAGGGGGCAGTGCCCCCGGCCTAACAATAAAGGGAATATTCCCTGGCCAACTAGTGGAGAGTCACATATTAGGTCATTCAGGCCGACCTAACCACCTTCGCAAGCTATAAAAGCTAAACCCCTTCACAACCATCCATTATCTATGTTTCACCCAGTCAAAGTTGTTCCAACTAGCCTTAAGCTCTTCACCTACCTTCTGTTTAGATCACTATCTAAGCTTCACAGTGGAAGCGCAAGGGTGGATAGAGCCATCTTTGTATTAGTTGTTTGGAGCTAAATAAGTTTTTTAAAATTCTCCTCTTATCTATTGTGTACTCTCTATCTCTTTCTCAGATTCTATTCGTTGCACCATAATTTTTACATGGTATTAAAGCCCAAGGGGCTCTAGGGATCAAAGAGTGCGTAAGAGGCAAAGGCTTCAATAGCAAAGAGGAATGATGTCATCTTTTGAAAGATGTTCTAGCACATCAAGAAGTGGTGTAGGAGGTGGTGTTGTTGCACCGGCTATTCAAATACTCTAAGGATTCGTGTCCACCAACCTTTAGGGAAGGCAAGTTAGATGGTACAAACTACACCTTGTGGAAGTTCAAAATTACAACTATTCTTGATTAATATGAGCTTTTGGAGACTATGATGGGGACTGACGCAGAACCACAGCCTACCTTCGACCCATCAAATTCTAGTGCGATGATTCCTTTGAATGTAGATCTTCTACGAGCTTGGAAACGAAGGAATGCATATACATTGTGTGCCTTAGTTACAAGCTATTCTGACAGTGTTCTGACTTTGATTCAGTATACAACCAAAGCATCAGAGGCTTGGAATGTACTAAGGAGTAAGTATGAAACATGAAATAAACAAGGATTCAAAACTTGGAGAATCAACTAGTAGCCGAGAAGTTTGCTGAAGGAGAAATGGCTGAAGCATTCATCACTCGGATTAAGAATCTACATGACCAGATGGCTGGCGCTAGGATACAAAAGACTAGCAAGGAGCTAGCTTGGAGGTGTCTTTGGATTTGTCCACCAAAGTTTGATGGACTAGCAACTGCCCTTAATACTCAAGTGAGACCTCAAGCTTTGACTTTTGAGGATTTTTGTGAATTATTGATGGAGGAGGAGTTGAGGTTGAAAGCTTGAGAAGGAAGCAACAATGGAGATGCTGCATTCTCTGTCAATGCAAAAGGCAAAGGTGGTTCCTCAACCAAAAATGATGGTGACAGAAAGAAGGGCGATAAGAAGAAGTTTTGAAGAAGTTTCAAGGAGAGTGCTTCTACTACAAGAAGAAAGGACATGCAATCGCAGATTATCACGTCAAGAAGGCATATGAAAAGAATGGTACCCTTAAAAGTAAAGGGAAATAGATAGCCAACACGATTGAAGTAGAATTGGAGTTATTCATGGCAACCATTGAGGAAGTGTGATCCTCGGCACAAGAAGAATCTATCACTGACTCATGGGTATTGGATAGTGGGACCTCCCGTCACATGACCAACAAGAAAGGTCTATATGCAGCCTCTACAAGAATCCATCACTGTGATGGTTGGAAATGGTGCAAAATGCCTTGCTGTAGGCATAGGTACTATTTCTTTTGTTGCTACAAATGGTGAAGTCAAAAAGCTTTCAAATGTGTTGTATGTTCCCAAAATTAGAAGAAATTTGTTATCAGTTGCCATAACTGATCTTGGTCACAAAGTGAGGTTCTGAAGACAAGTGCAAATATTCTCGACAGTATTGGCAAAGTTGTTGGAAAAGGAGAAAGAAGGAACAACCTGTATGAGCTAAGTGCTCTTATAGCCACTACTGGAGTGGGCACAAGTAAGCTTTGACATGCAAGGTTTGGACACATCCAATTTGTAGTGTTTGAAGGAGATGCCAAGTAAGGTATGGTTGCTCACCTACCTACAATAACTAAATTGAAGGAACCATGTGAGGCTTCTATGATGGGCAAGCAACAAATAAAGACATTTCCACAGAAAAGCAAGAATAGAGCACATGCTCCTCTAGAGTTGGTCCATGCTGACTTGTGTGTTGAGATGCCTACACAGGCCTTGGGGGGATCTTCTTATTTTATGTTGATTGTCAACAACTGCAGTAGGAAGATGTGGGTGTACTTCCTTCGTGATAAGGCTCAAGATTTTGGTAAGTTTAAAGAATGGCTAAAACTTGTTGAGAATGAAACAAGGAAAAGTGTGAAGAAATTTAGAATAGATTGTGGCGGTGAGTTCAACTAAAAGGAGTTTGAAGGCTTTTGCAAGAGCAAAGGGATCAAGCATCAATTGATGATGCCTTACACACCTCAGTAGAATGATGTTGTGGAACACAGGAATTGCACCATTATGGAGATGGCAAGATGCATGCTAAAGGGCAATGATTGTTGGCATCATTAACTATAACTTTTGCCATACTTAAGATATCAATTTCTTGAAATCTAAGATTGTCTCCAATATAGTCCCAACTTCTTTGATTGGTTTATTGCAAGGCTAACCAACACAAAACCAAATCTTTCATCTACTTTTGTTACCATGCCAACTGCATCGTCATTGAATATTATAGAATAGAGTGACATATATGAGCATTCTAGAAGCAAGTATATGGTAGTATGCTTGAGACTTAAGACCATAATCCCAACGCTATTGATGTCTCTACAAAATCCACCCAGTACTTAGACCAAGTTGATCCAACTGAATCCAAAATACTTTTGAGAAGGTTTCTTAGACTGACTTATAGATCAATGCTAGAAAAAACCAAGCATCTTATTACTTACGAGCGGTATTGCAATTGGATTGGCAGTGATGTCCTTGCCCGAGGCTTCATTGCGGATTATGGGACTCCTACCTGCATTCCACATTCTTTGCTTGGGGGCCATTTCTTGGTCTTCTTTGCTTTAAATGCTCCCCCCATAAGACTTTAATTCCCTCTTTCTCAAATGGCAGGCCAATTGGGGGAAAATTAAGTTGCGGATAACCAAGTGGAACAAGGGGGAGAAGGGTAGTGCATGTGATCACCTCTAAGGAGGGGGAAAGAAGAAGAAGCTTCTTAGAAGGTTCTCTCTCTTTCTCTCTATCACACACACATTCTCTCTCTCTCTCTCTCTCTCCTTGTAGCATGCCGTTCCAAGCCTCTCCTGCGTTGCGATTGGGGGGAGGAGTGAGGTGGCACGCGTGTGCCCCTCCCCCCTATTGTCATCTTTGTCAACTTCTTCTCCTTCTTCGTGGATGTCATCCTCTGCCTCGTTGGCACCCTCGTCATCTCCTCCAGTCATCAGCATCAATGCTGTCGTCTCCTTCTTTCTCCCCCTACCACCTATTCAGCGCGATGATAGGGGGAAAGGAAAAAAAAATCAGTTACTTTTATTTAAAATAGGGGGGGTTTTACTTCCCACGCGGGGATATTTCAAAAACATAAAAAGATATGATTGTGCATATGAAACATGATTTTATTTTTCTTTTGTTTGTGCACTTTAGAGCATTCCACCTTACATGAAAAAAGCACAAAAACATGATATTGAAATAAACCTCCCAGTTGCATAGCAATTTCTTGAAAAACCCATTGACCCACATGGAGTGAAAGAGGATCCCTGGCCATAGGTTAGCACAATTATTCTTAGGGGAAAGTTTATGTGAGGTTACGAAAAGTCTCTTGAAATTATATATATCAAGAGAGAAGTATGTTACAATGTTCTATATGTTTCAGGTGGTGCATCCTAAGGCCAATCCCTAGGTATAGGAGAGCCATAGGGGCCACAACAATTAGCTAGGGTGTTCCCTTTATGTATGTGATTCAAGATGAGATAGTCACCTACATGTGGGAACTCCCAACATGGGTAATTAGTTGAACTACAATCCAAAATTGCATCTACAAACATGACAGTTAGAAGAATCATTTATAGTATCCAAACACTCTTGGCTGCGAGGCCGTGTGAGGCCTAATTAGAGCCATTAGAGTGAGTGTTGGACCCGTTTAACATCCTAACACTTGTGCCAAAAATTTTCAAGAAATTACATTTTGATCTTAAGATACAAAAACCTAGACTTTTCTAACTCTAAATTTAAGGATGATTTTTAAAAATATACTTCTTATTTGTGAAAATAAAAAATACCGGTGAGATTATAAGCTAGATAAGTCTCACATATAGTCAAATCAAAATAATTTTAATACATTATCTAACACTATTAAATTACAAAATTTTCTAAAGTGATTATCAATATTTTTTATAATTTTTTATATTTTATATCATTTGAATTGATGTCCAAAAACTAGAGAGATCACCCTAAATACTAATAATGCACTGAGATGTTTATAAGGAGAATGACATGGAGTTGACCTAGAGTCACTTTGCCTCAATAACTAACTATGCAGCCCAAAAACATCCAAATTTAGCAAGAAATTTATCATGAGTTTTTTGGGAGACACCATGAGCAAGTTAGCAAAAATCTATACAAAGACCTATCTCACTTATTTTTGAATTTGTTTCTTCCATCTCATATCTAAACTTTCCAAAAATGAACAATGGCACATAGGAGGAGTAGAGATAAGCCTCCAATGAGAGAATTAAGAAGGGAACTCTAAGAAGAATCACACAAATGACTTGAGATGAAGAAGGGCCATTAAAAGCACCACTTCAACAAGAAGAGAAAAGGGAGGCTTTTTAGAGCCACATCCTAATTGAAATACCCCTTCATGAAATCTGTCTAGCTCTTCTCATCCCAATCCATCTAATTTCTAGTCAATCCAATGATTGAGTAGTTAGAGACTTGGATAATCAGGGTTTTGTAATGAGTTTTAACTTAGAGATCTCTTAGTTTTTGAGCCTTGGAAAAGTTTGAATTCTTAGATATGTGATATCGCTATCACTACAACTGCTAAGACCCTACAGATTGCTTATCAAGTCAAGCATTTCAAGTGAGTGGAAATGGCTACCTCTCACATAGTTGTGCACACTCTCGCATAATGATGTAGTGAGCTTACTGTTGAATCCTATCGTTGTGGTCCTCTTCCTCAAATCCTTCAATGGCTCCACGATTCAAGGCACTAGCTCAAGCAAACTCCATCTCCATGATCCAAGCTCCAACCTCCATAGTTGTGCACATGAGAAAAGAGAAGAGAAGAGGGATAAGAAGAAAATAGGAGAACAAGAGCTTCTCCACAGTCCCTCACTCTCACACACTCATAGTCTCCCTCTCTCACACTCCCTCTCTTTCTCTCTCATGCACAAGAAGGAAGCAAGAGTAGGAACAAGAAGAGAGCTAGTTTGCATACACACCATGAATGAGCTTATCCATTCACTTTTTGGCTTTTATACATGTCCTTCTCCCCTTGGACACCCAACCCATTTCCATGACCAATTGTCTAGCCTTGGTCCTCTTTTCCACTCTTTTTCTTATTCTTTCCTATTCTCATGGCTCCTTTACATACGCTTTTTCACTTACAACTTGCATGAGGGAGCTTTGCACTCTTTTACAAAGGGCTAAAATGTGCTTTATCCCTTGTGTGCTCTGTCCTTGATTTTAAATATTTTCCCACACTTCTTACTCTTCTTTTTCCATTGGGCTCTCTTCTTTTTCTCCTTCTTAAGCCTTATTTGTGCCTTGTTTCATTTTGAGGGTTAACATTACCCCCCTCCTAGTTAGCTAAGTGCCAGTCCCATGGCATTGGATGGTATGGAATGGAGAGTTGAGGGTGGTCTTGAAAATGGTACTTGGGGCTTTTGGAAAATTGGTCATGTAGGATAAGCTTATGACATATGATTAGAGATTTTTGGTGCTAAAGATATATTGATTGGTCGAAGAGGGCCTTTGGAGTTATTGGCTAGTCAAAGAGGATCTCTTGAGCACTTTATCTCTTGTGCACTCTATTCTTGATTTTAAAAAATTTCCCACACTTGTTGGCCTTCTTTTTCCATCAGGCTCTCTTCTTATGCTCCTTCTTAAGCCTTCTTTGCACCTTCTGTCATTGAGGGTTAACATTACCCCTCCTAGAGCTAAGTGCCAGAACCATGGCACTAGATGGTATGGAATGGAGAGTTGAGGGTGGTCTAGGAAACAGTACTTCGGTATTTTGGACTTGATGAGCCCTAAGTGCATGAAGTGGAGAGGGGCTAGGGATTTAATGGTCCCTAGCTGTAATGTTCGTGGCACTCATACCTTACAAATGAGAACATTTTGTTTTTCTTTTCTTTTCTTTCTTCTTCTTTTTTTCTTCTTTTCTCTCTTTTTTTTAAAATATTGCATCACATTCTCTTACAAGAGCAGAGGTGGGTGGAGGTTTAAGCAACCTACTTAAAAAGGTTTGACTTAGTATATAGCCTTTTAAGTTAACCCTTACGTTCAGAGGTGTAGTGGACAAAAGTGGAAGCTTACACCTCGTGAATCAACTATCACTCATGTCCTCTAGGAGATTCATACAAAAGGATGGAAATAGGGTAGCTCTCATCATGAGTCTAGTCATAGCACAACTACCTATGCCTGCATTTATATAAAAAAAGAGGGGTGGTAGTCCCTCTTCCTCTGGTGTGGGCTTTTTCTTAAGAAGTATTCTTAGGAGACGTAGATAGTTACAAGTGGTAATGAATGCTAGGTTTGGACATGAAGAAAACTCCTTGACCAAGTACGCAATAGATGGGTAAAGATCTTTTTCAGTGAAGGTCATGCACTTCTCAAAAGGTCATGGCATAACATTGTAAATTTGAGGGAAATTGTATCTTCCGTGCTCCTCCAGATCAAAATCTACCCCATATCTCCTTGGGTAGGGCATGTAGGTCCAAGTATCCCTTTCATATGGAAATGTATTGCACAAATCCATCCATGCATCCTTATTGTCATCCCATATGTTTCTTCTCCACTTCAGCTCGAATTCATAGTCCTTGACTACTCTAGGCTCATCCATCACTTTATCTTCCCAATATCTGGCGGGTTCCCTCTGCCATAGCGCTGGTTGCCTTGCCCTTTCCTCTAGCCACCTTTTTCCCAGCCGCATTGAAATCTTAATCAACTTCTCCACCACCCTTGGTGACAGTACTCAATCAAGTGAACAGGGGTAGGAGAAGGTGAATTCGAATGGGTTGCATTGACTTTCATACGGCTCCCATATAGGGACAATTCTTGTGCCCATGTGACTGGCAAGCATTCTTCAAATTGAAGGATAGGGATTTCAAGCACTGGTTGAGGCTTGGCACTAATATTTTTGTGTGACAACTCTGCCAATTCCCTCCTTTTGCACCTCAATTCCACAGTTCTCTCTGGGTGTGGGAGCTTTCGCTCAACCGCCAAGACCCACGGACCGCTTATTGATTCAAGCGTTCCAAGCCGAGCACTAATGGCTACCTCTCACATAGCTGACGCGCAATGCATACCTTACGGGTGTAGTGAGCTTACCTTGATGCCATTCGAGTTACCTCCTCTCCTGCGCACTTCGGTAGCTCCACGATCCAAGTGCAAGCTTCAAGCAAGCTCCATCCTCAAGCTCCACACTCCAAGATCCATGTCCGCGAGCAAGAGAAGAGAAGAGAAGAGAAGAGAAGAAGAGAGGAGAAGATGGAGAGCTTCTCCTCCTTGGTCCCTCACCCTCACACACTCACTTCCTCACACTCTCACACTCCCTCTCTCAAGCACAAGCTCAAGCAAGCAAGAACAAGAAGAAGAAGGAGAAGAGGAGAGCTACTTTTGGCCACGCACAAGAATGAGCTTCTTATTCACTTTTCAACTTTATATACAAAACCCTAAATCCCTTTTGGGCGGTCATCCCCTTTTCCCCTTTTTACATGGCCGACCATAGCCTAGGCCCTTTTTCCCATTGTCCTTCTATCTTCCTAACTTCCTGGTCTACATTTACAAATTGCACGGGTGAGAGCCCGGCGCTCTTTTACAAGATTTCAGGGTGCGTCTTTTTTTAAAAAAATGCGCCTTTTCCCTTTTGCCTTTGCCTTGGACTTTTAAGGTCGCCCTTGCGCTTTTGGCCTTTTCTCCTTTTCTTTCTTCAGTCGGGCTACCTTTTTTCCGCCTTTGCCCTGCGTCTTTTTCACTTCCTTTTGCTTTCTTCATGTTGGGGTATATCTTTTCCACTTCCTTTGATTTCTTCGTGTTGGGGTTAACATTACCCCCCTCCTAGACGAGTGCCAATCCCATGGCACTCACGGTTATAGGTAGCAGGCTGTAGCATGCACCGAAGACGTGGGTGACAAGGACGCCTGTGGTCTTCGTGGAGGAGTGTTGGTGGTGGTGTGAGAGAAGGTCCTGGGGGCCTGTTGGTGGCCAAGGTGGCTGGTAGAAGGTTGTTGGAGTTGGTGGTAGGGCTATGCTGTGTTGGGGATTGCATTGATGGCCAGCACAAGTGTTGGTTTGTTGGGGATTCTGCACATGACGAGTCTTTGCGGGCTGGTCGGATGGTAAGGGACAAGCATCCAAAGTTGAGTGTTGATGAAGAGAGAACAACACCTTATACCAGCAATTGGAAAACCTCACATGTGGTCTCTCCTTAAGGGGTAGTGCTAGGCTTCTCATCGTGCACAATACATATTTTGATTAATTTGGGAGACAGGTCAAACTCTAAGCAAGCCCAGAGTATTGTCCTGCACTTGAGGACCCAAACTGTGGATATACTTCGGTGCAGATATTATATGAGTACTCGTGCATACTTAGATATTACATAGTTAGAAGACCATGGGCTAGTTTCTCATAACAATGCGTGGATGAAGCAAAGTTGTCCATGTGGAGAAGGAGTACACGTGAGGGTATCATTAGGGCCAAAAACGCTTCAAAAAATGCACTTTTGTTAATCACGGGATTAAGGAAAGGGCCAAAGAGAGTTCGCCACGTGTGCAAGAATATGGTATTCTTGTCTCCTCTTTTTTAGAGATAGTGGAGTCCATTTCGTGATTCTCTCTTCTTTTTTAGCCAAAACCCCTAAAGTCTGACATGTTTTGGAGTCCCAAAGACGTTATTTACTTACAAATCTGACAAAATACGTGACAGAGATGTGATGAAATTAATAATGAGTTTTTTGAAAGTCGGGAGATCTTTCAATATTGTTTTTGGCGCCCAATACATACTCATTTGGGTTCTTGGCGCTACTTTTTAGTTCATTCACCCCTCTTTGAGCTTCTTTCTCTGTGCTTTCTTTCTTTTCATGGCTTCCTCCAGGCGCCCTTCTCGTTTAATACACTCTTGCACAGTCTATAGCCAGGGAGTAGATGGAAATTTTGAGCCCAAAACCTTTGCTGTAAACGATTGGGTTACCATGCTGCCTTCTTGCAAGGGCTCTCATAAGGTGAAAAGAAGAAAACGAGAAGATATAAAACATCACTGGAAGGGGCGTATCATTGCCTTCAAAATTATGCTCAAAGGCTGGTTTGTCAAGGTGCAACATGTTTACATGGCCAAGGATATGCATTTGCCTCCAAACGAACGTGTTCCCCAACAAACACATTGTAAGTTATAAGTTGAATAACGCATATAATTCTTTTCCATTTATGCAAGTTCTAACAAACGGTTCGTCATTGTAGATATCTTTCTGTCAACAAGTATTGAATGGCAACCTGTGGAAAGCCTAAGTGGGACTTTCCATGCCATTCATAAGGTATTGGCAGACATTATTTATGCCGATCAAACTGTGTCTTTTTATAGTGAATGCAAGGTTTTTATATATTATGCACAGTATGTGGTTCCCTCTAAAGCGGATAGGTATGGGAATATCGAAGATTTGCCATTGCCAAGTCTTTCATCTCTAAACTGGGAGATTCCTGACAAGGTAACGGTGCAGAGTTTCAAATTCAAAATATCTCAGGATATTAAAAAGTCCATGACAGCTGGAAGGATCTCAAGAAGAATACATTTATCATGGTTTGTACCCCTCCATATCTTCGTGGCTTGCTTCAAAACAGCAAATTTACAAAGAACGAAGGTATCCTGGCTAAGTAGAAACTTTTCGGAAGAGGATTTGGACAACACTATAGGGACGCATTGGAAATCTAGAGAGTGCAATCATAAGGGTGATATCTTGAGGTGTAGTGCATGCCCTCAATCCTTGGCTTTGGCTTACAGTATCCCTCGCCAAACTCTTGCTTTGGGCTTTGATTACAGGAGATACAAACTAAGATTGGGTATTTGGGTTCCCTTGGATTCCGATACAGATTACACACCATATAAACTTGCGGTGCACGTTTTGCCGCATGAAGAAGTAAAGAAGGTGAATGTTACTTCCAATTGGAGTCTGAAAGATGTGAGGGATACCTTGGAATTGCTAGACAATACATCCCCTAGATATAAGTTCAAAGTGAATGGTGTAACAATTGGTAAAAGAGCCGAGCGCTCTTTCTTTTGTACGAGTTGTTTGTCTCCCACAATTGTGAGTTTTGAGCCTTAAGAATGAAAAACTTGGCAAGAATTTATCTTAATAGACTGTCCTTAAGATATTTTTTAATGGGAACTCATAAGGAAGCAAGTTGCCTTTCGAATGTGTATAAATAAAATGTACATTACATTCGATTTACAAGTGAAATTTTTCATTACACAATGAGGTACTAAAATTGCATAAAAATGTACAAAGCCAAAATAATAAGGCTCGTCTATGCTTATGTTTGCTATTTTCATTCTTTATCGATTTCTTCAAAGATATTTTTTCTCACAGGGCCTTTCTTTGATTGTTGAAAAAATTTCACCTTTACAGGTAGTCTCTTTTCTTGGGGCTTAAGAGGGGATGGATCAAATTTAAGAGGAGAGAGCATTGGCATTCCTTTTTTCTTAGACTCTGCAGCAGTGGTCCCATTGCCTTTGCCCTTGCCTTTACCATTGCCATTGTCCTTACCCTTGCTTGTGCCCTTGGCCATTGAAGTTTTGGGAGGAAGAGGGGAGTCAGGATCATACGGTGTGATTGCCTTGTCCAGAATCAGCTCGATGCATCTCTCCCTTATCCACCAAACATATGATTCGGGATAGTCCTTACACTGTAAGAATAAATGTTATAAGTCAGTGAAAAGAAATCATGATAAGGGTTGCACAAACATCAAATGAAATTAACTTACATTCACTCCTTCTATTTGTAACAACTTTGAATCCACTGTTCTGCAAATGTTTGAGATTACTCTCCATCCACAAGAATGCGCATCGTTTTGCAATGGAACTTCTTGTAGAAGAAAAGTATAGGGCCTTTGAGGATCAGCAAGATCCTCGTATGTTGTATCCAAAAATGAAGAAACGAGTCTACCAGCACTGCAAAAGGAAGCTTTGTAAGTTCAAAATATTCTTTATAAATAAAATCAAAGTAAGTAATTTTCTTTCAACATACATTCGTGCTTGACCATGAACACCGCTGAGAGAATTCATAAAGATAATTTCCCTTGAAAGACAATTAATGTAGATGAGACTCCAATGCCCTCTGCAAATTCATAAAAGAGGTGAGTAGAAGGGTGAAAGCAAATGAATATAAATTTTCCTCTACAGAAAAAGAAAAATACCTTTCTACATAAGGGAAAAAGATGTGGTAATTTGTCACACTATCGAAGCTACGAAAAAATGGTGAAATATTAGAACCAGATTTTGCAAAAAGTTCCACAGAGAGAAGTGGATCAACAATGTATATGGTTCTTCGGATATCGAGAGTGAGCGAGGAGACCAATGCCCTGCAGACAATAGCAAAAGCTATTCAATACAAATTTCATCCAAAATATACTTGAACCAAAAAGACTTAACTTACGCAAAAAAAAAATATAAACCTTACCTTATGCAACAAAAAACCACGGAGTCAGATAGTTGGACATCCCTTTTTTCCAACATGGGCTTGTCCTCGGGAGATATACTAAGATATTCCTCCTCAGGTTCCGTAGAGACATTCACAAGAATCTGCCCATACACTTTGCCCATCCTCTCGCTGTTGACGGGAGCAAGTAATGCGGCTTTCATCTTGTAAACATCGTCTTCAGTTTCAAGCACCTCCTGATTTTTTTCACTCAAGAAAGCCTCCTGCTGGGTGGCACCCCTTGTAGGGTAAAGGTGAGTAACATCCTCAACATTTAGCTTTTTCTCTTTCCTGGACAATTTTGGGGGAATGTTAAGGATTTCAAAGGCTTTTTGATCATTGGATGGCAAGGGCCTCAGCACTTTGTCAAACCTATACCTGACTCTGCTGATGATGTTGAAATCTTTATTCATAAGGGTGATCCTATGAGCATGGGCAGCAGCAATGTAAGCATCGTTCATGAAATCAATAACAAAATCTTATGTGGCCTCTTGCAGGGCAAGAATGGCTGAGAGTTGCCACTTCTTATTTAGACCAGAGACAGTTGCCACTTGAGACAATCTATCAGAGATCTCTTTAACGACCCTTATAAAAGCAGCTTTTGGAATGACATGCTGTGTAGCTCTCTGGGCTTTCCTTATCTCACTGAAACATCTATGCATATAGAAGAACCTGGAGTTCCTCTTTCTCTTTTGTGGCTTGGGAGGTTCAGTAGCTTCAGCAGATGTAGCCTCAGGTGCCATTGTAGGGAATGAGTCTTTCACAGGGCAAAAATCACCCTTTGCTTCCTCAATTTCAGGAGAAGAAACATTTATAGATGTAAGGCCAACACCAGGTGTAGGGGGGATTTCTGTTGTAAAATGCTCTAGGGCCTGTGATGGACCAGCTTCAGTAAACTTGGAAGAGGGCTCCTCCTCAGATTCATCAAATTTTAACTTTCTTTTACCCCCACTGTCCTTCCCATCCAGATACACTCTTCTTGCAGTTTGCTTTGTCCTTGCCATCCAGAAATGCAAAAATAACAACCAGAAGGACAATTCCAGAAATAGTAAATCAAACAGGCTAATTGGCGCGAAAAGGGACGAAATGAGCAATTCCGATACGTCGCGATATGAACAAAACGAGCACAATGGAACAGCACCCTCGCTCCGTATTGGACACCAGAATGCCGATACGGCGCGATTCGGAGAAAACTAAGACTGCGTAATGACGCCCTCGCTCTGTATTGGCAATGCCACAAGGATGAGACCGAACTGCTGATACGGCGCGATATGGAGCAAACGAACACAGCGTATGGACGCCGTCGCTTCGTATTGGCAGTGACAAAAGTGGAATGTCAATAGACTCTGTCCGTATTGGTGAGACCAAACTGCTGATACGGCGCGATACGGAGGAAACGAGAACAGCGTTCGGACGCCCTCGCTTCGTATCGGCACACCTCTTTTTTACTAGCGAATAAAGAATCGATACAACGCGAGAGTTAAGAAACGGAGAAGAAGCAAGTCTTGTATCGCATCGTATCGGTAAGCAAGGCGGGAAGAGCTCGAGAAATGAAAAGTGTACACGTAGGAAAAATCACCACTTATATACCCACGTCAATCATGATACGTGTTGGACACGTGTCCGACGCTGATTGTGCCACGTATCTGCATTTATGGTCCGTGTGCTACGTGTCAAGTAACGACCGGTCCACTTCTTTGCCACGTGGTTATCGGCCACGTGTTGGCCAACGGCTACTGCCACGTGTCGAAAACCAACGGATACTGCCAGGTGGCATAATTCCGTGCCTACATAAGGGTGTGTTCCTTATCCGTACGTTTTTTTTCGGTTTTTCGGGAGCTTTGTTTGTATTGCTAATTCGGCGCGAGGGCGACTGTTTGCCTTCTTCGCTTTTCTCTCTTCGCGTCGTTTTGGAGGTTCTGCAGAGTCTTCTTTCAGCTCTCCTCTCAAGCTCATTCTGCCCAAGCTCGTGTGACCACCGTTGTGGTGTTCGTGCTTCTTACTGGAATCACCGATACGGCGCGAGGGGGCCTATCCGTCTGATTCGTTTCTCTCTTTTTGCGCCGTATCGGCAGAAGTTGTAAACATGTCTGAACCCATAGAATTCCTAGGATCCAAGGTTTCTCCAGGAATTGGTAAAAGAAGAAGGCTTTCAAAAGGCTCAAGGGCATCAACATGTGATTCTTTTTCCTCTCCATCCTCTGCCACCAGTGTGAGAAGGCCAAGTACATCTCCAGGGAAGCGAACGTCGGTAGTGAGAGGTCAAGGAGTATCAGAGCTCACTGATATCACTCCATCAGAGAGGCTACTTAATTTTATGCTTCAGAATGGAATGGATCTCTCATTCTATGGAGTTGTGAAAAATGTGTTTAATCCTGATTGGGAACTTGACAAAGTTCTGAAATCTTGTGAAAAATATATTGTGGAGGACTTTTTGGAGTTTGAAAATCTTGCAGGTCCTTCTGTTGAAGTTGGCACAATTGAATATGTCCATGTTCCCATTGGGTCAACAGGAAATAAGAAGTCAATATTTACCAAAAAGTGCAGGGCCCACTCTCTGGAGAGGTTTTATTCAAGAGACATATTTTGCTGCACTCATTCCAAAAACTGCAAGATGATGAGAAAATCTGCTGCTTTTATTGTTTTCAGCCTTGTCAAATACCCTGTGAAAGCTGAGGAGCAACAGTTGGAAGGAGCAAAGTTTGCCAGCTTTTGGATGTTAGATGATCTGGTAGATGAAAAGGAAACAGAGGAGGTTGTAGATACAGATTTTGAGGCTTCTATTGCTGAGAATTTGGATGTTGCTCACTTCAAAGCTGAGACTATCATTGAGGAGAGCCAAGGAGATACAAACCCTCAACCTGATGAGAGTTCTCACCATTTCGTTCCTTCCCTACCATGTATACCTTTCAAGGACAAGGAGTACATTTTACTGTCAGATATTCAAAAACTTTTTAATCTCAGGGAAGATTATTGTCTTGCAATTATTGCAGAGGCTTCTGATGCTGCAAATGGGATAATTGACACAGAAAATGAATCAAAGGAAGAGATTCTGAAACTTGATAAAGAAACTCTAGATGATAAGTTTATTGATGCTGGTGAGGCCCTCTCTCTTTGTTTTGAGAAGGCCAAAGAAGCTGAGAAAGAGTTGAGTATTACTGATGAGGACTTCGATCGCATTCAAAGCGAACTCGGGATTTCCAATTTTGGAAGAGAGGAGCCTGAATATGTTAAAGAATTGACTAACACCAATGAGACAGCATCATCAATTAATTTATGGAATCCATTTAAATTGGAGTACGATGAAAATCAAGTGGTAAGATAATTTTGAATTTGCGTTTACACATTGGTAGGTTTACATTTCATGCTCATTCAGTATGGGTTTTATTTGCAGTTGGAGATTGCTGATACATATAACTTCTTGGGGCGTGGCAAAGGATCGAGAGCTGCTAGTAACACCACCAAAGACATTGCACTCGGCCACTACTTGGCTAGGATTGACCCCGATTCCTTTTTTGTACTTCATAGTAGTTTATCAGAGGATGCAACATGGCCGATACTTTGTATTAAAGCTATTACAAGGCTTCTAGGTTTCTCAGGATTACAATATAATGCCCACAAAGTAATGTTTTTGGAAAAGACTGTAGCAATTAGGATTTTTGGCTACGGTCCAGGTTACTCTGCTTCTAGAGCAGGATACTTTTTGGCGTTTTCATCCTACGCCTTAGCTGCAGACCGAACTGATGTAAAATCTATAGCTGGCTACAAGAGAAAAAAATTTCTACGATATAGAGGAAAGATTCCTGAGGAGGAAGAGAATGTGAGAGTTTTGGAAAACTAGCTTTGTATATATTCTTTCTTATATATAGAAGTGCGATTGCTCATGTGTCATTGTCGTCTTTTATTTGCATTCTTTGAAGTTGTCGTCGAAAAAACCAGTTGAATAGCTCCTCCAAAGCATTGCTTTTTGTAACTCCTCCCCCATGCCTTGTGCTTCGAAAATAACTTGTGTGTGCTTGATAGTGGGATTTTTCCATGCCTTGGTTGCTATAAGTTGCTAAGGGGCCATGCTCCTCCACAAAGAAAGGTTCATGAATATGAAGAATATGCTGCAATACAAAGTAACACAAATTTTATACCAATTGAAAAACCTATCAAAATAAGCCCATATTAAATAATTATTACTTTACCAGATAAAAAGTGATATCTTTTTCTCCCCATGCCTCTTTTATCGCCTGAACAAGCTTTGTGATTGATCTTTTGAACTCTTCCGCATATGTATATGTTGTCTTATGTTGCCTGAGGAGTTTCAGAAAAACATCAAGGTGTATCCAGACCTCCATTCTAAGAAACGCAAGCCTCGGCGTGCTTGCAACATTTGTTGTGATCTCACATAACTCTCTCCAACACTCCCAAGCCGCATTCACCTGCCTTCCTGAATGGTTTCATAAGAATCGTCTAGCTTTTGAGCCTCCCATAGAGACATCGGCCAAGATATCTCTTGTTTTTCCTGAAAGTATTGGATCCTTTCTCAAGTGAACTTGGCCCCCATGAAATCCCATTTTCGATAGCAATGCCTCGCATTTATCAATACACTCATCTGATAAAGATAATGGCTTAATGGAATATGCATAGTCAAGATGCAACCTGAGAAGCTTATCGATTATTCTAATCTCTGCATGCAAAGTACAAATATGAACATTCTTAAGAGAGATGGAAAGAATGGGATCCCAGATGTCTTCTATGTTTTTAAATTTACTCAAATCTATAGAGTCTCTATTTGGGGCTCTTCTTACTGGTCGCAAACTACTCCAATCTTTGGATCCAATACTTTCCATGCAATAAATGCAAGGATATTTTGCATTTGCACCATTACATATTCCAAGCATACATTTGATAGTTTTCAAATCAGCACTCATATGCCATTCCACATTAAATTTACCAACCCCATCAACTACCAACATTTCGCCTTCACTTTGAGACTTAATGATATTTGGAATACCTGTATGGTTGAACAACCATTTCAACGTTTGATGATTTTCAATTGGTACCTGGGCTGCACCAATCCACCAAATCTCCATCTCGGATTGGATCTTATGCAATGGAGCTTTGCCCTCACCATTGCCATGGTCTAATGGCATGTTCATGAGGCAAATGCTAATTCTTTCCATCTTCTGTCCCTTTTGAATTTGTGCTTCATCCAACTTCAAGGAAAACTTTAGAACACCATAACTTTCTTCTACTGTGATTTTATACATGTGAACCATTGCAATTTGCACCTTTTTTAGATCAACCCATATATTGTTAAACTCATTGTAATAAAAAATTACCTGTTTTTTTTGTTTTTCATAGGACATAGACCTTTCGATGTGAATGTAATGTCCAAAAACATGTGGAATCTTGCGATTCATGGAAATTCTTGCAGTCGAAACTGCAAGGGCTCGGGGCAATCCAAATGTAGTTACCCTATTGCGTTTAAGATTTTTAAACCATAATCCAGAGATAGCACGATAACCTTTTCGACTTATACCCACAGTATCACATGTCTCTACGATTTCATTTGCTTTCACTGTGCCTTTTAAATCCTTCACTAACTCTCTCAGAGTTGGACCTCTCAAATCCACATTTTCTGGTGACTTAAGAATCCTCAAAATGTCTTTCTTATTCATGGTTTCCTTCAAAA
The DNA here is from genome assembly GCF_053477565.2 of Lygodium microphyllum. NCBI lineage: Eukaryota > Viridiplantae > Streptophyta > Polypodiopsida > Schizaeales > Lygodiaceae > Lygodium > Lygodium microphyllum. Next base: position 35,821,950 of record NC_141143.1, on the reverse strand, counting down.
GTTTGATTCTTTCCTCATTCTCTCGGATATTTATGCCTAGTATGTTAGAGACATATTTCTTTGTAAGATTTAGTCTCCTTTTCTTTGCTCTCTCACACAAGCTGGTTATATTTTTTAATGGTCTCTTCCTCTCTCTAAATCCTACTGGAGTTTCTCTCAAGCGTGTTAGCTTATCCTGCAATGAGTTGTTAACATTTTTCAAAATATCAATCTGACTTGTCAACTCTAAAATATTTGTTTGTGTAGTTTCTAGTGCTTTTTTCATTTCGTGCACTTGAGCTATATATGTGTAAGATGCAGAGTATAACCTCATACAGTAGCCAAGCATTCCATTGTAACCTTCTCCAGCATATCTTATATAGTCATGGACATTCAAAAAAGGAGGTGGTTTACTTGTAGAAGGATCCCTGGGATAGATATTTCCATCCACCCACAAATCTATATGCTTCATTCCTTGTGTTCGCAACCTGTTGGCTTCAATCTCATCTATCAATACTCAATGATGTATACTTCTCCAAGATTTGTAAGTCGGATCTAGCTGAATAGATAGCTTGTATTTACGTGTGCTTGCGCCTGTGTTATTTGAAGTAGTATTGCTAGACATTCTAGCAAATGAACCGAGCAAGAATCTCACAGTGGTAGGAAGCAAGTGCAACAAAAGAAATGGTAAAAGAGAATAGTGTATAGAAAGAAAACGCGGGAGCAAACAAATGTGAAGTTCGTACGAAAATCTCGAAAATACAAAATCTCTCGAGTTCCAAGACAATAAACGGCCGAAAAGGTGACCCCTGACCTGGATTAAAAGATGAGGGCAATTAATGGCCGGCCTCTTCAATGAGCCAAATATTCTCTCATTAATTACATCTGGACAACCAAATTTAGAGGTTTTATTCTTCCTAAACCTCAACTAATTAGCAACTTAATCACTTTCTTACAAGTGCCATTTTTGAAGCGTTTTTGGCCCTAATGATGAGACATCCTTTGCATTGTGACTGCACGATGTAGCATAATTGAATACAAGGACGCCGCACTTTCAGTAGCTGGAAACTATTGGACTTGCTTGATGAGTACGGTGTACTTTTCATGGCCAATCGTGCGGTGCTTATCACCATTGATTGCAATGGTACTAAGGCAGAGTGCAAAAGAAAATGGTATAAGTGGATCAGGGTGACAGGTCTAATTCTAGGCGAGACAAGCTCCCCAGGTATGTCTTGCCCTTGATGTGCCTTGAACAATTGTGGGTGATTGTAAGGGGCTAGGGGACTAGGGACGAAGCCGGTCGACCAAGGTCACCAGACGTACCTAATTTGAGGACCCCTAGGTGTTGTGCTGTGATCGTGGGTGCTTCTTATCTTTTCACTTTTTTTTTTTTTGCCTGAGTACAACCATTACAATATGTTGAGGCTATCAGCCTTTCAATGGGTTGGAAAATGTCAAGCTTCGAAGGCTTAGAAAATGGATAGTACAATGATGATTGTATCCTAGCCGCGTTGTTAGAGAAGCAGTTGGCGAAAAAGGGGGTACACTTGAGATATTGCAACCCTCCTTGCGGCACATGGGATGTGGGTACAATTGAGGTAACGATTGCCGTGAGCCAACTATAGAGCTTGACCCAGAAAGGGCGCGTGGCCCAGGAATTTGTTTTGGGCCGTGCAATGTGGGCGGTTGGCAAGGGTGATTCGTGATTTCGGCAGGGTGGCTTTTCCGCGGCTCCTTGGGGGGTCGATGGTCTTGCGGTGATCGAGCATTGAACACTTTCGCCGAAAGATCTGTCCCATCCTGTATCCACTTGTCGCTTCATGAGAGTACAAGCATGGTAGATGCCGCAACTATAATAAGCCAGTGCAATGCAAGGAGACATCACTGATCTGAATTCTATGGTGTTGACTTAGACATTTATCACCTGCGCTTGATTAGCTTTTTCTTTTGCTAAAGGCGTAAAATATATTAAATGCAGATATGAAAAGTTCATACAAGTCGAGAACATGTCAACACTTAACAAGTCGAGAACACTTAACCATTTAAAAACAAAAAGTTATGGCCAGTTATCATTTGATAAGCCCTTTATGCATCATGGGCTACTCGATTTGTACGAGGCGGGGCGAGTCTAGGTGGTCGGGTGATTGGGGCTCTGCTGGTGTGGGGCTCTCGTGGGGGTGAGCAGGGAACATGTCGACCGGGACATGAATGGTGTAATCTCGGCCCGCTACCGTCTCCAGAATGTATTTAAATAATTCATTAAATTCTTCTCTTTCCCGAGCTGCCCTTTCTGCCTTTGAGCATTTGGGGCCCGAGCGGGAGCTAGGAGTTCGTGCCACTAGTGCTGCCACTTGTTGCGTGTTTCGAGTCTCGACTTTCCTGACTCGAGGATTCTTCAGCCTTCACCTTGGGCAGTGTCACTTAGAGCCTCACTTCTTGGCATACCTCTTGATGGTGGGCACATAGCGCTCCGGTGGAGGGGCGCGTGCCACATGCTCCCGCCTTCTGCGAAGAGCATCTTTGCATGCTAGATCTCCATGATTCTCCATGCGTTCCGCAGCAAAAGGAAACCTGCAAGACGCACTCCAAGGGTTAGACCTTGATACAAGATACAACTGTTTGCATGGAAGGGATTTTAGTGTGGTCTATGAAGCGCATATGACAAGAAGGGGAGGGGTGAGGCATGCGGTGTTTGTTGTAGAGGAATGGCCTCCATGCAGATGTTCGCGTGGCCTCTTGTCACTAGCAGATATTAGTTTATGCTATGTCGCATGGACCGAACATCATGGAGTGGGACATGGCACATCCTCAAAAGAATAGACCAACAAGGGAAGCAGGTGTATTGGAAAGGACTACACCCTACCTACACCCTGCCTACACCATCAGAGTTGTCGGTCAAGGCTTCCTATGGCGGCAGTGTGGGTTGCATGCTCTCACCTAGAGGTGGGGCTGGTTACACACTTTTAAATGCATGATGAGAGGAGGACTTGAGGAGCTTAGTTTATCTGACCCCACTCTTCTCCCTGTGCCTGACTATCATTGCTTGTGTGTGTTGACGTTGTTTATACACGATGACACAAAAAACAGTGTTTGTTTATATACATATTTATGAATCCATGTCACTTCATGAGGATAAGAACCAAGTGTAGAACTCGGGGTTGTACTGGAGCGTGGCACACGCATCTAGCATTCGTGGTAGCTGACTTAATACTGATAGATATTTTGCCACGTCGAGTAGCATGGAACCTTGACCGAGTCTACTGGCAATATGTAACTCCTCCTCAGTGAGAACCTTATCAATCAAAGGGCACTGTAGCCTAGTCCCAACTAAGTCCATACCCCGAATGTCAGTGAGCACTTGAAGGGAAGTTGGTGCCACGTAGGTTGGGTCTCTTTGAGACCGCCATTTGGCCAATCGCTCTTCTGAGACCGTCATGATTTGAGCCCCTAGTTCAGCCATTACAACGCGGCTTTCGCACCAACGCTGCTCAAATTGACTCTGGCCTGCTGACAGTCGCTTTAGTAGCTCTATGTCTACGAGATTCGGTCGGCATAGTACTTCATTGAACGTGATGGTTAAGCGCAGTTTGTCAGCCTCCTCATCAGGGATGAGTCGCATATGTTCATGCAGGAGCCTATCGTAGTACCCGTTAAGTTGTTCTTGTTCTTCCCATGATAGAGGGAAGGTCAAATAATCTCCAAGCTGCTCCTTGGGATCGTGCCCATGTCCGCAAGGACGTAGACACGTGCGACCACCTTGAGCTAGCCTCCAACTCAGTTAAGCATTCTGCGACACTTCTATGTTCAACGAGGGCTTGCTCGGTTGCTATCTCATGCAAAGTTCTAAGAGTTTTCTTAGGCTTTAGCATGGCTGGGGGCTCAGGCCTAGATGAGCAAGATTGGTCAACGCTAGGATTTCTTATGCCCTTGGGGTTCTCACGCTCCTCTTGAGGTTTTGCTACTATTTTGTCATGGTTCTTCTCGGATGTGACTGGTATAGATTTGTCACCCTATTGTGACAGTGTTGTATCCACTCTTGATTGATCAATGTGAGTTCTATTGTCAGTGGATAGAGTGTTGCAAGCAACTGTTGATGGCAACTATTTCTTTGGTTTGTCAGAGCACACAGATGTGTCCGAGGTTTCACCACTATTAGGAGAGGCATCAGTGGGTTCATTGGTGGATGGACTCGATGCTTTACTCATCAGCTCTCCAGCGCCCTTCGTCTCAATGTTCTTGGGGTCCACAACCACCTGCAACTGTTGCTGTTTTCTCTGCTTTCTCCTCTTTTTCTTGGTCAATGAAGATGCCTCTCTCAACGACTCAGGACCCTGGGCTATATTGACCGTTGATGTGCTTGGTCGGGCCTCAGCATTTCCCTTCTCTAGTGTGTCCTTATGGGACATAGCCGTGGTTTGCTGAATAGCCTTGCCCGGTTGTGAGGGCACAACTGCCGCTCTTTTCGGAGGGTCTAGCTTTTCAACCAACTCCCTTGCGTTTAACTCCTCCGTCCTAGGCTTTAGGCACTTTGAAAGTGCTGGAGTTGTTGAGGGATTTGGTTGCGACACCTCCTCCACAGGTAAACTACTAAGGATATGTTCCACAAGGGGCATTGTCACAGCCAAGGGTTGTGACTGCTGTGGTCCTTGATTGGAAGTAGTGGCAGCTAGTTTAGTGGGCTAGCTACCCTTGGTGGATTGCGGTGTCAAGTCCCTGGGGCGATCAGGAGTGGTTGTGTCTTTTGTTGGCCTTTGAGCACTCATCTGTGTAGATCGATCATGAGTTGATTTGGTCACATTAGGTTGCTCATGCATATCCTTGGGTCGAGAGCTACAGATGGAGCCATGTCCCACCTCTTGGACATTTTGAAGCTTAGATGGAGATAGAGATTGGAATTGAGCAGTTTCCCTTGACAACCGTTGTTGTGCTTCCTGTGTCAGTTTGGAAAAAGAGTATGTAGGAGATCTAGGACTCATAGGTGGACTTGGCACTCACTGAATGATTTGCTCGAGGCTATTAGACAATTGTGCCATTTGCTTTGTTGAGCGATTAGCCTTGCCTTGAGCAATGTTGTGCCTATGATGCTTGTTCTCCCCTTGGGAGATCAAAGGCTCCTTGGGCACTAACGATTTTTGTGCCTGCTCAATGGCTATGTGTGACATCTGTCTATTTAGCATGCTAGGCTGGGGCTCTTTCATTCGAACAATCATGTCTGGTTTCTTACCTTGAGACCTAGAGTTTCTCTTAGATTTCCTCCTGTGCCATGCTTTTGAGGCACTCTGGCCTTCAGCTGATAGAGGCGGTCTAGCAGGGGGTTTTGGTACCCAAATCTGTTGGTTACCTGCGTAGTATCCTTGAGCACGTAGCAATGCTTTGGATACCCATCGTGGCGTTGTGCTGACCCTCCATCGATGCCTGCGTTTATAAGGCTTGGGCTTCTTTTGGGGTCTTCTACGATATTTGTAAGTCCAAAGCCCGTCCTTGGCATTGTCTCTTGACCTTCTTGTTTCAGGGGGGTGACCTCACTCACTGGTTCTCCTTGTTCGACCTGTGCTTGTATTAACTCTTTCAACAAGTCCTTGCTCATCGTTAGTAGGCTTGACTATTACGTTAGCAGCTTCCTTGCCTTTCCCTTGAGGGTTGATGAGGTCACCCTTGCTAAAGGTTGTGACTATCCTCACACCTGGTAGTGTCAGGTGTATCCTCTGTGCTACATAGTCGGCCTCACACTTGGTCGCCCTTTTAAAGGGTCTTCCTAGGAGGGCTTCTTTCCCGCAGCTAGCACTATTTGGAGGAACATGAAATAGGATAGGCAAGCTTTCTGTTTCAATTGTCGCAAGGATTTTGCACTTCCCTATGAGTGCTTGTGGATGTCCCCCATAAGGGCTAAGGGTTGCACTAGTCGGTGTGAGCTCTGGTTGTCCTAGTAGGCTCCATGATTCATAGGTCAAGATATAAAAATCAGCTCCTTCATCAATTAGAGCATCGATCATATGCTCTCTTTTCGCGGTGAGTTTGACCCTAAGATAAGCAGGTGATACCATGTCTTCCTCTTTCGGGTCTTGGCTTGTAAATTTAAGACGTCTGACAGATGCCCTTGAGTTCCCGTCTGCACGACCAGATGTGGATTCTCCATTGCTGTCTTGGATTGTCAGTGCAATGCTATTCAAGGTACATCTCTCGTCAAGAGTGTCATGTCTAGTCATATTCGCATTTGTAGCTTGCTAAAGTTACATTTTTCTCTGACTAGACACGGTCTGAACACAATGTCTTTGTGTTCTCATGGCGTGGCCTTTTTGCCCTTGATGGCTAGTTTGGCCCATTGATGTTCTAGGGTCTCTGTTTCTCTCTGTTCGGGTATGGGCTTTTGGTTGCTCTTTTGCAAGTGAGGATACATGCTCGTGTAGAGCCATTATTCCACTAGGGTTCAATTTGGATGACCTGTCACGGCGCGCATTTTCTCTCCAACCTACTTGGGGGAGGTGCGGAGGGGGCAGAGTGGGGGTTCGGGGGGGGGGGGGGCAATCCCCCCGCGGCCCGCAGGGCCGTTACAGTAAAAGCCATGCACAATTTGGAGGACCGTTTATAGCCAAATTTTGAACTAAGTGTTCTAAATTTTAGCCCAGTGATGGATCTATCATGTGCCTTTAGCTCTAGGTAGCCTTTGGGGTCAATCTTGGGGTTTAGATGTGTCAAAATTTGTGTTCTAGATACCTGTCCGATTTTGACACCTTTTTGTCTGATTCTCAGATGTCCGATTTTCAGGAGTCTGATTTTCAGGAGTCCGATTATCAGAATCGGACGTCCGATTTTGGGTTGGTCCGATCGGCCTAGTGGTCCGATTTTGGTCACGTCCAGTTTAGGGAGTCGGATCAAAAAGTGGTTTGATTTTCAAAGTGGTCTGATTCTGGGAATCGGATCGGACAAGGTGGTCCGATTATGGATTGGTCCGAGCGTCCGATTCTCAAAATCGGACGGGTTGGTCCGAGTGGTCCGAGTGTCCGAGTCGGACGGGTTGGTCCGAGTCTGAGTGGTCTGAGTGCCACGTGGCACGTCCGATCAGGCTAGTTCGATTCTGGGAATCAGATCGGACAGGGTGGTCCAATTCACTCTCAGTCGGGCGGTCCGATTCTGAAAATTGGACGGTCCGATTCTGAAAATTGGACGGTCCGACTCCAGAACTCAGGTGGTCCGATTCTGGGAATCGGACCACTGCGAGTTGGTCCGATTGCGTTGACGGTTGGCGCGATTCCCACGCGTTTGACCCCTCCTTACTGTCTGCTGCACACAATCACCACAGACTTTCTAGATCTGACTAGAGCACTTGTTGAAAAACACCAGACTCACTTGGAGCAGCACGAATCGCCGGCGCCTAGAAATCGGGGTAGCGCTCCCTCGTCCTCCGAACCAGAAGTTCTCTCTCTCTCTCTCACAAGGCAAACCAAGAAACTGAGGTCTGTCCAGGCCTCCCAGGCCTCTTAAGGTCCTTTCCCAGCACTGCAGAACCTTATAGCTAGTTCCCTGTCCCTGTCTCACCCAGAAACTTGAATCTGGTCCCCTGTTTCCCTATTTTAGCCTGTTATACAGCAAGAGAGAACCCTACTGTTTGCTTGTTTTTTTTTCTTTGTTTTTTCCTACCCTAAATGCATCCAAATCACAAACTAAATACCTACACTACTCCATTCCATAACATAAATCTCAAGAAAGCAAAACACCTACTTGCCAAGGAGATCGAATACCCTCTTCAACCCCCTCGCTTCCTACCTATCTATCTCAAGCACCGGTTCGGGGAAAACCCTACTCCAATGCTCGATTCAAAGTGCGCAATCGCTCAAGGCTTGAATCCGTTGGTCCCAGCAACGGAACCAAAATGTGGGAGCTTTCACTCAACCGCCAAGACCCATGGACCACTTATTGATTCAAGCGTTCCAAGCCGAGCACTAATGGCTACCTCTCACATAGCCGACGCGCAATGCATACCTTACGGGTGTAGTGAGATTACCTTGATGCCGTTCGAGTTACCTCCTCTCCCGTGCACTCCGGTAGCTCCACGATCCAAGTGCAAGCTTCAAGCAAGCTCCATCCTCAAGCTCCACACTCCAAGCTCCATGTCCGCGAGCAAGACAAGAGAAGAGAAGAGAAGAGAAGAAGAGAGGAGAAGATGGAGAGCTTCTCCTCCTCAGTCCCTCACCCTCACACACTCACTCCCTCACACTCTCACACTCCCTCTCAAGCACAAGCTCAAGCAAGTAAGAACAAGAAGAAGAAGAAGAAGAAGAAGAGGAGAGCTACTTTTGGCCACACACAAGAATGAGCTTCTTATTCACTTTTCAACTTTATATACAAAACCCTAAATCCCTTTTGGGCGGTCATCCCCTTTTCCCCTTTTTACATGGCCGGCCATAGCCTAGGCCCTTTTTCCCGTTGTCCTTCTATCTTCCTAGCTTATTGTCCACTGCCCGTCTACATTTACAAATTGCACGGGTGAGAGCCCGGCGCTCTTTTACAAGATTTCAGGGTGCGCCTTTTTATTTTAAAATGCGCCTTTCCCCTTTTGCCTTTGCCTTGGACTTTTAAGGTCGCCCTTGCGCTTTTGGCATTTTCTCCTTTTCTTTCTTCAATCGGGCTACCTTTTTTACGCCTTTGCCCTGTGTCTTTTCCACTTCCTTTTGCTTTCTTCGTGTTGGGGTGTGTCTTTTCCACTTCCTTTTGCTTTCTTCGTGTTGGGGTTAACACTGGGGCAGTGGGGTCTTCGTCATGTACTTCTGCTTGAGATTCTATTTATGGGGGTGGGCTTGGTACATCAAGCTACTCTTCCTTATCATTCTCCTACTCAAAATGAGACACTTCTTCAAGATTTGTCTCTACAAGCTCCTGTAGGGGGTTGTGCTTGCTGCTCCTATATCCCAAATCCCTACAAGTCAAGCTCTTGCCTAGACAACCCTACCTTGATCAGATGTTGCCTTTGCTCTTCCATACTTAGGCTGATGCTAGATTTGAGTGTCTTTTAATGCTCTCCTTGTGAGTTCTAATTTTCTTTTGAGCCCTTCAATTGCCTCTTCTCCTTTCACTTGAGTGATATGCAACATTGTGTTCAAGAGGCTTTCTACTATGCTAGCATCCCCTCCTCTATCGCTTTTGCTTTTGCTTCAGCCATATGCATTTGCTTTCTGACAATGCCAAGCACTATGCTAAATCCTTGATTCTAGCATTATACCTTTCTGCCCATCCTTTAGCTCTCTCTTTCATATGTTTAAGGCTTTGGTTTTGCTCTTGTGAGAGGATGGTTACTAGCTACTCTTGCTCTTTCCATATCACAAGCATCTTTTCTTTGTCTTGGTCATGGCATTCCACCAACTTCTTTAGGATGCCTTGGTCATGGAGTGCTGCCTGGAGTTGATTATGCAACTTTTCCATCTTCTTCATGGCCTCTTCATCTTTTTCTGTCTTTATGGCATGTAGCTCTTGTCTCAACTCATCCCTTTATCACTTCAACTCCTTGTTTTCTAACTCTAGACGTTTGTTTTCCTTGGATTTTGAAGCACATAGTTGCTCTAAAGACCATGCGGATTTCCCTTTCTTCTTCGTTAAACTCCCACAAATTTTATTCACCCTATCTTGCCTTCAAGGCCTCTTTCAGTGCCGTCACTTCCCTAGTGTATGTTGTCATTTGCCTTGTCTTTTCTAGTCGAAAGGCTACAAAAGTATCCTTTTTTGTTTCTAGCTCAGCAAGCGCTGCTTTTCTCTCCTCAAATCCAGTCACATAGACCTCATATGACATACAAGTCAGGACTCAACCAATATCCGAGCTCACATATGGCTTCTCCTCATAATGGGGGCCTTACAACTTTGAGCACCATGGATCATTGGTGGCACCTTATGAGGTGGGGCATTGTGCATATCTAGCAGGTATATTGGTGGACCATGCCATAGTGGATACAAGTTATTCCATTAATATTATGAGCTTGGAATTGATGGAGATACTAGGATCATAGATCCAAATAGATGCCTCTACAATTCTAAGGGTGGTTGATGATATTTTGAGACAATCGAAAGGTTAAATTACTAAATTCCATGTATCTATTGCTAACATCAAATGCATCTTGGAATTTAAAGTCATTAGATTTGTAGGGTGGTAAGGCTACCAAGTGCTATTAGAAAGGCAGTGGATCTTATAATCAGATTGTCAAGTTGATATATTGGTTGGTTTATTAATCTTTAGCAGAGGTACTCGATAATTTTTAATTGATGCTTACTCAAAATCACCTCAGAGCAATAGAGCACCCATATCCTCAATGGAATTAGATGCACTAGAGAGGTCTCCTGATAGTGACACTTGTTAAGATGGCAAGCTCAACACACATAGATATTGATGATGGATTGCCTAGCTTGTACTGTTGGGGGTGAAGGCGTCTCTGCCTAGCCACCCGTGTATTACTACACTGACAGTACCCGCCCCACTACACACTGCAGGTGGCAGGCACCCGTCCACAATCACTTATTCTTTATTCTTTTAGTGACAGCTTGAATAAAGGAAGGCCGGTCACACATTGTGGTTGTTGGAGTTCCCACTTTTGAGTCTCTCTCTCTCTTGGCTCTTGCTCTCCATCCGCTATAGCTCTCACTGCCAAGCTTCTTCCTCCTGGGTTCCACTTCCCTTACATGTACATCTACACTTAGCACATCGGTGGTCATTATAATCCTCACGTGGCCACTGACTTATCACTTATTATATTTATTTTGTTGCACCTACCTACAGCTGGCATAGTTATAGTGCCAACTGATTGGTATAGTTAGTTATGCAACATTGTTTGACTTAGTAGGCCACTTTCCTTTATGTTATATCTTATCTATACTTTGTATTTATTTTATTGTGTGTGGAAGAAGAAGAAGAAACTAGCAAGAAAATATTTTATTCTCCATCTCTTTTCTTTTATTATTGAGTGAGCTTCCTCTTGTGTATATGGTGTGTGTTTGGCACAACAACTCAAGAAAGTCCCTCTACCGCATGATTCTTAATATACTATTAGAGCAGACCCTGAGAGAGGCTGGTTTTGAAGGCTGAAGTGAAGGAGAAGAATCAAGGATTCAAGCAAGCAAGCAACATGTAAGAAGCTCTTCTATTCTTTTACTCTTCCTCTTGGATAATGCCTATGGAGGCATCAAAATCACGGTAGAGTGAAAGTCTTAGATTACTGTGAGATTTGGTGTGCAAGAAAAGCACTGTATATTCTGCAAAATAGCCACTTCAGGACTGGCCTGTAGGGTTTTTTGCCATGTGAGGCTGTTTTAGGTTCTGTTTTAGACACGCAAGGTTGTGAACAATAGTTTCAGGGCATATTGCAATTTTACTTGTGTTGGCCAAAAGTAGATGCATAGGTTACAAATTTCAAATTTGTACTTTTTGAGGTGTCTATGAAGAAAACATAAGTTTTATTTGCAAAAAGATTGTAGATTACATGTACCATTGGTCAATCTCAGTGAAAAATTTTGCTTGGTGTATTATTGTGCACTTGTTGTGAAAGGTTGCAGTAGACTTGCTTGCTTTTTTGTATCATTTTTGTGATAATGACAGAGAATAGTGGAAACCCTATCATTGAGAAGCTTGACAAGAATAACTACCCATCATGGAAGTTCCGTGTGATGAACTTTCTTATTGGAAAATGCCTTTATGAGTTTGTTTCAGGTGAAGACAAGAAACCAGAGCTAAGTAACCCTGTGCCTGCGGATGAAATAAAGGCATGGAAGTAATGGAATGCAAAGAATAAAAAGTTGATATATTGGCTATTTGGAGTCATTGATAAGACTATACTAGGGCATACCAAGAATGTAGAACCTTCACATGGAGATTGAAAATTTTTTAATAATATGATTTTAATAAATGCAAAGGTATGGAAAATTCAACTCAAGCAAGAGTTGACTAGTTTGATAAAAAGAAAAATGTCTGTCAATGAGTATATTTTGAAGGTAAGGAGCATTGTAGATGCTTTGGCAGTGATTGATGCAATGCCTCATGATGATGATGTGGTTTCATCTACTTTGGGAGGCCTTAATAATGAAAAGGCTTGAAAATTATTTGTCACTTCTGATTATGTACGAAAGCCATATCTAGATTTTGATGAGTTGGTCTCTCTCATGATTATCAAAGAGATCAATATGCAGGGTGACTTATTTGAAATAAATAGTGAATAGGTGGTATGGGACATACTAGTGATAACCAAGAAAATAGGTTAAATGAACAGTTTAGTAAAATCCATGTTCAGGAGGCCATGGAAACTTTAGATGCAAGGGGAGCTCTAGAGAAAGAGGTGGATGGCAAAATGGAGGTTCTAGAAATTTTGGTATTTCTTATCACTATTGTAGCAAAGCATGTCATATTGCGGCCCATTGTTATGCTAAGAAAGATTATATTTGCAATGATAAATTGTAGCAAGAAAAATATGCATTGTCTTCATGACATAATGAAGACAAAAATGAGCATCTATTTGTTATGCGGTATATGATGAATGTTGTTATAGGAAAAGGGACACATGATGATGTATGGTATGTTGATTCAAGTTGTATCTAATCATATGACCAGTCATGCAAAATGATTTGGAGAGATTCATGATTTACAAAATCCAAGTTATATGCAGACAAATGATGATTCATGCCATTCAATTCACACATTGGAAAGGTTCCCTTGTCCTTGCATGATGTCCAGACCAAAGAGTCTATCACATATTTTACATGTGTAATTAATAAAAAATAATTTAGTGTTTGTTGATCAAATAGTAGAGCAAAAGTTGTAGGTTTGATTTAATGCAAAAGGTTGTTTTGTAGAAGACTTTAATGATAATTATAAGTTGGTCATAAAAGGAAGTAGAGTTAGCCACATGTTTACTTTAGATGCTTGAATTTTTGCTATGAATACTGTTATGTATGCTAAAGGGAAAGAAGTGGTTGTAAACATTAAAATATAGCATAAATGTATTGGATATGAAAATGTGTAAAGGCTAAAAGTAATGTAGTCCAAAGGATTGGTTATAGGGTTGCTTGCTTTGAGAGTTGCAGAATTTTATAAAGTATGTGAAGCATGTCGGTTTGGTAAGCATGCAATATAATCTTTTTCACATGACAGAGACATGAATAAAAACGTACTTAATGTTATGCATACAAATATTTGGGGATCTACACAAAACATATCACTTGGTGACATCAAATATTTTGTTACATTCATTGATGATTGTTCAAGGAAGTTGTGGGTATATTTCATGGAGAAAAAGAGTGATGTATTTGATTACTTCAAAACTTTCAAGGCTGTAGTTATTGAAATAGAAACTTGCTTGAAAGTTAAGTGCTTGAGATCATATAGAGGGGGAGAGTACCTCTCTAATGAGTTTAGTGTCATCTTGAGATCTCAGAGGATATAGAGTCATTTTACTTGCAGGTATATCCCACAACAAAATTGGAATGCAAAAAGAAAAAACCGGGGATATTGTAGAAGTTGCATGTGCATTGATGGCTAAAAAGAATATGCCAAAATATTTTTTGTTTGAAGTTGTTCATACTACTATTTGTATTGTGAATAGGACTCCCACAACTACGATTCATGGGATGACCTCCAAGAATGCTTTACAAGTAAGAAGCTTGATGTGTCACACTTGAAAGTGTTTGGTTTTATTACATATGTTCACATGCCAGATGAACTGCGAAAGAAGCTTGATCCAAAGGCTAAAAAATGTATTTCTATTGGATATTCTTTAGATAAAAAAGTGTATTATTGTTATAATCCTATCACATGTGAGTTCAAAGTGACTAGGGATGTCATTTTTTATGAGATGAGCAATTGGTATGCATCTAGTGGAGTGATGCATTGGATGATAATGATGATCATGTTAGTTATGTGTAGAAAGAAAAGCAACAATCATAGAGCCTCATGACGTGAAATATCATATGATACTACATCTATAATTAGCCCTTAGTCTGGGATACTAAGGAGTAGCTCCACATCTTCAAGTGGATCTACAAGCATTGCATGTAAAGACAAAAGGAATAAGAAAGTGTTAGATGGTAATGATGCATCTACTAGTCATTTGGGATTTGATGGAGATTCTAGTGGTTCAAAGAGTTTGGATGATGAGCTTAGTCTTCCTTCAGTCACACCAAATGTACAGAGAGCACATGGTATGTAAAGGCTCCATTAACTAATCTAGTGGTATGTAGCTCTATCATGATTAAATACCTCGTTAAAAGATTTAGTTTTGAAGGTTATGTAGTTCACCATTATGCTTATATGGTAAAGGTAGTTGAGGATATTGAGCCCACTTGGTTTAAGGATGTTGTTGGTCATGCTCATTTTGGGATGCAATAATGGATGAGGAGATGGAAACATTAGAAGCCAATAAGACTTGGGATTTGGTACCCTTGCCTAAGGGCAATAAAGCTATTGGCTGTAAGTAGGTTTACAAAATCAAGCATAATGTAGATGGTTCAATTAGTAGGTATAAGGCTAGGTTGGTTGCAAAAGGCTATGCTCAAATATATGGCATAGATTATGAAGAGACATTCAATCTAGTTGCTAGGATGGCAACTCTTAAATGTGTGATTGCTTTGGAAGTAGCCAAAGATTGGAATTTGTAGCAAATGGATATCAAGAATACATTCTTTCATTGTGAATTGCAGGAAGAGATGTGTATAGAGCAGCCAATATGGTATGAGGAATTAGAGCATCCCACATATGTGTCTAGGTTAAAGAAAGTGCTTTATGGGCTGAAGCAGGAATCTAGAGTATGGTTTGACAAGATCAAATAGTATCTTGTCAAAATTGGCTTTTATGTTTCTGATGTTGACCACTCACTTTATGTGAGAAAGGGAGATGAAGGCTTGTCATCATAGTCATCTATGTGTATGACTTGATTATTACACATCATAGTGATAATGGTATTGTTAAAGTTAAGGACTTTTTGAAGAAAAAGTTTGAGATGAAGGATTTGGGTGAGTTGAGGTACTTTCTTGATATTGAGGTGATCAGATGTGATGATGGTATATGGCTATCCCAAAGGTAATATGGCTTGGATATGTTATCCAAGTATGGCATGACAGCATGTAAGTCTCTTTTAGTACGATAAAAGTAAAATGTGAAGTTGAGTACTGATGTTGGGGATGCGATAGAAGACCCTACTATGTTTAGGAGGATTGTGGGAGCTCTCGCTCAACTGCCAAGACCCACGGACTGCTTATTGTTTCAAGAGTTCCAAGTGAGCTCTAATGGCTATCTCTCACCTAGCCGATGCGCCTCCAAACCTATGAATTTAGTGAGCTTACCTCAATGCTGAAATGAGTTGCCTCCTCCTTCACACACACCGGTAGCTCAACGATCCTAGTTGCTAGCTCAAGCATCCTCAAGCCTACTCCTTCAAGCTCATCCACCATAGCCGTGCGCGCATGAGAAAAGAGAAGAGAAGAGAAGAAGAGAAGGGAGAATGGTGGAGAGCTTCACCCTCTTGATCCCTCACTCCCACGTGCTCACTCCCTCACCTCTCAATGTCCCTCTCTCAATATCACACACACACAAACAAGGAGAAGAGAAGAAGACAAGGAGAGAGGTCTCTTGTTAGCCACACACCAAAGAATGAGCTTCCATTCACTTTTTGAACTTTATATACAAGCCCTAAAATTCCATGGGCGTCCATCCCTTTTTACATGACTGGCCTTTGTGGCAAGGTCATTTTTCCTATTTCCCTTTTCTTGCTTCATGCCTTAAGCCTACAGTCTATTCTTTTACAAATGGCACAGGAGGGAGCTTGGCACTCTTTTACAAGAGTTTTTTGAGGCGTCTTCTATTTAAAATTGCACTTTTGCCTCAGCTTAGCTTTTAGGGGCCGCCTTTGCATCTTTGCTCTTTTTCTATTCTTTTTTCACTTTTTACTTCACTTTTTTACCATCTTGAATTGAGGTTAACATTACCCCCCATCAAGACGAGTGCGAGTCCCATGGCACTTCGAGGTCTTTGTTGTGGACGGGTGGGGTCTGGGCCAAGGCTAGTGGACTCGTTTGATTGGAAAGCTTCGGTAATGATTTGGATGGAGAGCCCGGTGTCGAGTGGATGATGGGGGCCTTCAAAGTTGGTGGTTGCAGCATCCTGTCATTGTACCTGGAAGGAGAAAGTGCTCAACCTAAGGGGAGTGTCTACCTTGCCGTGCGGTGCTCGGTGTTCGTGCTGGTGGAACAAGGAGTTGGATCTAACCCTAGGTAAGCCTGGGTGTTGTCCCACACTTGAGGACCATGTTTGTGCAAAGGGAGGTGTGGTGTGTGTAGCTTAGGTTGACAGGTCTAACCATAGGTGAGTGTTATCTCCTTAGGTGTGTCGTGCCCTTGGGATGCCCTAAGCGTAAAGTGGGGAGGAAAAAAGGGCTAGGTATTAGGGACGGGGCTGGCCGACCGAGGCCACCGGACGTGCTTAACTTGAGGACTCCTAGGTGCAGTGACTGGGAGCTATGTGCCACGACTTGCGTTTGGACATGTCACAGGCTCCTTGCATTTTTTTAAAAAAAGCCTTTCTGAGGTACAAGATTCGGGCAGTAGCTAATTGCTAGTTCTTGTCATCAAAAGGTGGCGGTGAAGGGGATTTAATGGAGTGACTAAAAAATTTCCATCTTTGTATGAAACCCTTAAGGTTTAATTTGACCTGGAGAGGGGTGGTGGAGAGGAATGGGTGGTTGCAGCAAGTGAACTGGTTGTCACTCATATCTTCAAGAATAGCGAGGCAAAAGGAAGGTAGAAGACTGGCTCGCATCATTAGGCGGGTCATTGGGCAGCTATCAATGGCGTTAGGGTCAAAAAAGAGTGGGGGAAGACCACGTTCTGTCGGGGTGGGGTCCGGCCTAAGTAGTATGATAATGAAGGCAGGATTTGGACATGAGGAGAAGTCAGCAATAAAGTGGGTCATGGTGGCATCTAGGCTGTTGGAGGTGAAGGTGAGGGCTTGGGCTAAGGTGGCAGTACAGGGGTTATATATGACGGGGAAGTCATAACGGTCATGGATGTTTGTATATCAAAGTCTACTCCTACCCTATGAGGATATGCCATGTAGGTGGGGTTGTTTATCTCAGAAGGGAGGGTATTACAAAAATCCATCCATGAGAATACATTGCCGTCGCAGATGCATCTCCGCCACAGTGGGGCTGGCACTTGTATCCGGGCACAGACCGAGGCACTTCAAAAACCTTATTTTTCTAGTACTCCACATCCTCGATGCCCCAAAGGGTGGGATTCTTCTCTCTTTCTTCTAGCCATTGTTGGCTTAATCGGCTTCCAACACTGATCACTTCGTCCACTATTTTAGGGTGAAGGACTCTGTGCAGGGCATTGGGGATGAGGAACCTGAAGTTGAAAGGTTGTTTCTCTTTTTCTTGTCTCTCCTAAGCTACGAGCTCCGCATGGAAATTGGTCGACAGGTCATTTGGGCACGGTGGAAGGGTACAAATGGCCGTGCCATAGGGTTATCCCTCAATCTTTGTCTGTCTTCTTCCACTATTTTCCTTCTCTTCTTCCTTAGGGTGGTTTTTCTTTCTACGGACGCGTCTCTTGGCTACCGCTGCTCTTCAAAATGGGGTGAAGGGGGTTGTGGGATCACTTCCTCTTCAAATCTGACCATATCAAATTGCAGTTCAGCTTCACTTCTTGGGCACTCTTCCTGTTATATCTCCTCTACAAACCCCAAAGCATCAATCTCCTGGGGGTTAGGTTGGCCAACCAACAATAGGTACCTACATTGTTCATCAAGGCTCAGTCCAATTGCAATGGGTTGGGGGGGCATGTGTAGCCCTACTTGCAGAGCTCTGCGCACTATGCTCAGCTTCTTCTTTACCACCTCCAAGGACTCCCCTCACCAGCTACTCACCAACTGCTGGATCACTTCTAGGAAAACTCCTAAGTCAAATTCCTGATTCTCCCTGCGGTCTGAGCTTTCTTCCGACATGGTTGTGTTCTCTTGCTCCACCAAGCTGTCGATAAGGTTAAGGAGGTCAGGTAGATTCATGTCTCTAATGCTATTCGCTTAGTCCTATGCTAGGCTCCAATTGCCCATCTATGTCTTGGGATCTCCTCTTATTGGTTGGTTCCTTCATATTCTTTTATTTGAGTGAGTTCCTTAATTATTGCACACAATCCTCAAGTTACCTCCACTCAGCAAGTGTATTCTTTTCCGTGCACTTGTGCTCAATCAGGCTTTCGGCTGTTCTTAGGTGTACTTCAAGTGTTGGAAGTCAAGGTGAGTGCGAAGAGCAAGTGTCTAAGTGGCTTGCACACTTTCGTCTTGTCTTAGACTTGATAGGCTTGTTTGATCAATTTTTGGCCGTCTTGGTAGGTTTTAGTGTTTCTTGCTGCGTTGTCTTACTACTTGGTTTAGGTTCGTTTGGGGTCTATGTCTCCACTAGCTGCCATTAAGGTGCTGACTCTCTCGACAACCTATTCAAGCTGCTAAGCAGCCGCATCTTGTGAATTTGCCTATTCCTTGTGCCACAATCGAGTTATGGGAGTCGAGATGGCTCACAAAGGTTGGTGTTGTTGAGATCTAGCTGGGTCTAGTGCAAACTTCCACAAAATTTGCAAAAGTCTGACTTGGCCCAACTCATCTGAATTGGAGGGGCCGAGTGGTAGACTCGGACGAGTTGAGGGCTGAATAGGAACATCGGCTAAACTTGCAGCTTGGATAGGCGAACAGATGTGGCCGAGGGTTGAGTGGGCCGAGTAGTTCGAGGGCTGAGTCACATTAGTGGGCCGAGTCAACCATTTGGACGGGCCGAGTGGGTTGGGCTGAGTCAAGTTGGCTGAATATCGATTTGGTCCAAATGGTTGACTCTCGAACGGGCCGAACGATAGTGTCTAAGTCGAGTGGTCCGAGTTGTCCGAGGGCTGAATGGGTTGAGTGGTTTGAGGGCCGAATGGATCGATTCTAGGACTCGGCCCAAAACCAAGCCACTCGGATGGGCCGAGTCGCGCGCGATGACGGCCGTGCCAAGGATGATCTCGTTGAATCCAATGATCTACGCAATCACTAGGCATGCCAACTTCTAGATCACAACAAATACCTAGCAAGAAGGTTCTGATATACCTAAATTGTGCGAAGAACTCCCCAATGGCAAGATCGAACCGAATCAATGATGAAAACTCTCTCTCTCTCTCTCTCTCTCTCTCATTGCTAGGGTGAAAAATGAGCTCTTCTATGGTCTCCTGGCCCGTAAACCCCTTCCCGAGCAAGGTCTCGCTATCCCCAATCACTCCCTTGCTAGCATTAATCATTCCAACCACTCTTTTTTCCATTTACCCCAATTTGTGCTTGTTTTACCTTGTTTTACAGTAGTAAACCCTATGCCTCTCCAATTTGATTTCTTAATCCTGACCTACGCTAAATGCAATCAGAATCAAAAGCAAATAGCTAAAATGATCTCCCCTTCTTTCCCAATCATTAAACAACTAAAATAACCAAAATACTTACTTGTGTTGACGATCAAAAGCCCCAACTTCCTACCTATCTCAAGCTCTAGTTCAGGGATGAATCCCTTTGATGCTCGGTATGAGGTGCGCAAGTGTTCAAGCTTGAATCCGATGGTCCCGGCAACTGAACCAAAATGTGAGAGCTCTCGCTTAACCACCAAGACCCACAGACTGCTTATTGTTTCAAGTTTTCCAAGGAGCTCTAATGGCTACCTCTCACCTAGCCGAGGCGCCTCTAAACCTACAAATGTAGTGAGCTTACCTCGATGTCGAAATGAATTTCCTCCTCCTTCACACACATTAGTAGCTCCACGATCCTAGATGCTAGCTCAAGCATCCTCAAGCCTACTCCTTCAAGCTCCATCCACCATAGCCGTGTGTGCACGAGAAAATAGAAGAGAAGAGAAGAAGAGAAGGGAGAATGGTGAAGAGCCTCACCCTCTTTATCCCTCACTCCCACGTGCTCACTCCCTCACCCTCTCAATCTCCCTCTCTCAATATCACACACACACAAACAAGGAGAAGAGAAGAAGACAAGGAGAGAGGTTTCTTGTTAGTCACACACCAAAGAATGAGCTTCCATTCACTTTTTGAACTTTATATACAAGCCCTAAAACTCCATGGGCGCCCATCCCTTTTTATATGACCGGCCTTTGTGCCAAGGTCATTTTTCCTATTTCCCTTTTCTTGCCTCATGCATTAATCCTACACACGTCTATTCTTTTACAAATGGCATAGAAGGGAGCCTGGCGCTCTTTTACAAGAGTTTTTAGAGTTTTTTTAGGCACCTTTTATTTAAAATTGCACTTTTGCCTCAGCTTAGCTTTTAGGGGCCACCTGTGAGCCTTTGCTCTTTTTCTATTCTTTTTTCACTTTTTGCTTCATTTTTTTGCCATCTTGAACTGAGTTAACAAGGATAGTAGGGATTTTGATTTACATGACTATCATAAGGCCATAATTAAGCTATGTTGTTAGCCTTGTTAGTCAGTTCATGAAGATGACTAAAAAGCCTCATTTGGATGTTGTTAGACACATATTGAGGTATATGAAATCCACTTTACATTACAAACTTGTTATGAGGCAGATAAGGATGTACAAGTGTTTGGATATACAGATGTAGATTGGGCTGGTAGCATGTTAGAAAAAATATCTACTAGAGGATTCATATTTTCCCTGGTAGTACAACAATTACATGGAGCAGCAAAAACAATCTATAGTTGCTTTATCGAGTACAAAGGCTGAGTATAGAGGTATTACTATGGCAGCATGTGAATTAGTATGATTGTAAAATTTATTGGGTGATTTGGATGTGCAGGAAGATGGTTCAGTTGTCATTCACTGTGACAACATGAGCAACATATAGTTAGCTAGAAACCCAATGTTCCATGCTAGGACAAAACACATTGAGGTGCACTACCACTTTGTGAGAGAGAAGGGACTTGTAGGAGAGATAAACTTGGTATATGTCAGCACCACACAGGTGCAAATAGGTGACCTTTTTACAAATGCATTGGGTGTAGAGAAGGTCCAAAATTTTCAAACCTTACTTGGAGTTGCAGAGATATAGTTGAGCTTGAGGGGGTGTTGAGATGGCAAGCTCAACATGCATGGAAACTGATGATGGAACACATAGATAGATCGGTCCTTTGCGTCTACACTTAGCATGTTGGTGGTCATTATGATTCTCACATGGCCATTGAATTTTCACTTATTATATTTAGTTTGTTGCACCTACCTATAGTTGGCATAGTTATAGTGTGAGTTGACTAGTATAGTCAGTTATGTATTGTTTGACTTAGTAGGCCACTTTTCTTCATGTTGTATCTTATCTATACCTTTAGTACATCGTATTATGTGTGGAAGAAGAAGAAACCAACAAGAAAACATTTTGGCATCCATCTCTCTTGTTGTGTCCTTGAGTGAGCTTTCTCTTGTGTGTATCGTGTGTGTTTGGTGCAGTAGCTCAAGTAAGTCTCCCCACCATGTGATTATTGATAACACTTCATTGAGTGATGAATCAAGAGAGGAGTCTATTAGGGAAGATGTTTACCGAGTAACTCTAAAAGAGCCTATAGAATATCGTGATAGAATCAGAGATGCATATCTGATAGAGATAGACCTTGGTTCATTGAACGATTCACAATCGATCTAGTTAGGATCTATGCTCAGTATGGAAGAAAGAAAGGACTGTGTGTCTTTAATCAAGGAATTCCACGATATATTTTCTTGGAGTTATAATGAATTGAGGGGAATTCCACCCAATTTATCTGTGCATACTATTCCCCTGAAATAAGAATTTAGGCAACGTGTCCAACAAAAAGTGAGGCCCATGCCTTTTGATTTAAGGGATGGTCTATTCAAAGAGTTACAAAAATT
Source organism: Lygodium microphyllum (assembly GCF_053477565.2). Lineage (NCBI taxonomy): Eukaryota > Viridiplantae > Streptophyta > Polypodiopsida > Schizaeales > Lygodiaceae > Lygodium > Lygodium microphyllum. The sequence continues at coordinate 35,800,116 of NC_141143.1, read as the reverse complement.
ATGTAAGATTGGCCTAGTATTTCTCATGAAATACACAGAGTGGTATTTGCCAATGGTTATTAGGAAAAAAGAAGAAAAATAATCAAATTTGGCTTTGTGTTGATTTTAGAGAGCTCAACAAACAAATAATTGAGAATTATTAGCTATTGTCATTCATTGATTAACTAATAGGAAGGGATACATACTTCTCTATGGAATATTTTGCTGACTACAATCAAATGGCCATCACAAAGAAAGACAAGTTAAGCATAACATTCATAACCATGTTTGGGACCTTTGCATATCATGTCATGGCCTTCTGATTATGTAATGCACTAGATTCTTGGCATCACATGGCCAACAAAACCTTTGGTGACATTTTCTCAAAACAACTAAAAGTCTTCATCGATGATCTAGGAGTAGTTACTAGTTATAACTCTAGTTATTTAGCTCCAAAAGTAGCCACATGGTGTATCATAGATTTCTACAATTAGGTGAGTAGCTAACTTAATGATTGCATGAAATATTTCAGAGATTAGATCTAGATGATTCCAATGGTCAAGTTGTAATAAATGTATAAAAGAACTTTTTTTCTTTTTGTTGCTCTTAAAGTTAATAGCCAGATTGAGAGATATTCACTTTGCACAAGTGCTCACAGCCAAAGTAATAACTAGAAATTTTATCCTTGATTTAAGGATGCATTTTCTCACCAAAATTCAATTAGATGACTTTAGTTATGTACTTCAATGTGATGTCACCATTGTGACATCATCTTATGAATAAATAATTGTATTATAATTAGCAGTGTGCTATATGTTAATTAGCAATAACACGTGTGTTGCTTTGTATGCTACTTAGTAATATGCTAATTATTAGTTGCTTGTATTTTGTCTTGTATGCTAATTATAAATGACTTTGTTTCTCTCTTGTTAGTAGTGATCTATTTTCTATTTTCTCTGTTAGATAGCAATGACTATTTGTTGTCATGTTTGCTAATTAGTAGTTGCTTGTGTGCTAATTAGCAATTACCTCTATGAGCTAAACCAAAGAATAATATTAACACATTTGAGATGGGGTGAACTTGGACACATTAATACCTTACCCCAAGCTAAGAAGCATCTCTAAATACTGTTTCTTTACTCTTTTTTTCTTGCATGTTAACATTTTCCTATATGCTAGTTAACACTATTTATATGCTATTTAACAATGTTAGTTAATATGCATTACATGACGAGCCTTCCCTTGCTTCTCGAATTCCTTTCCTCAAGGGAAGTTCCATCATGCCAAGTCCTTCTCTAGGGAATTTGGAAATTTCCATGCACTTTGGGAAACCCCAATACCTTTAATATTTAACCACATGATCAAATCTTGTTGTCTTACTTAAAGGTGGAGTCTACTCTAAGTACTATATAAGCTATCTTCCCAAATCCCACTTTCAAATATGGATCAAGATTTAGACGTGGTTAAATATTTGTCACTTATTTGAAATTGAGACTTGGAAAATTCCCAAATGGTCTAATATGGTGTCATGTTCATAGAAGAGCTATTTGCCTAGAGCTTAGTGAAAATATCAACAATTTTTCTTAATATTGTAATGATGCAACACTCACCATTATGCACTTTTTCTTTGATAAAACACTCTCACTTCAATATCCTTAGTCATTTGGTGCACCACTAGATGTTTTGCTAAATGTTTAGTTGAAATGTTATCACAGAGGATAGGAGTGGGATTACATAATCCATATAACTCAAGTTCTTGCAAGTATTTCTTTATCCACATAGCTTTACAAGCTATTATAGTTAAGGCCATGAATACAACCTTTGTACATGAGAAATGGAATATATTATGCTTCTTGGAGCACCAAGAGATTGCTCCATTTATAAGAAACAAAGCATTGCCACCAATGCTTTTCCTATCAACCAAATTTGCTCCATGATCACAGTTACTGAATCCATATAGAGCTCATACTAGCTGTAGGAGCATAAGTCTCTTCATAATCAATACTATGTTCTAGCCTGGCTTCATACCTATCAATCTAACCTTCATTGTTGAATTTTAGCTTGTCAATCCATTTACATCCTATGGTTTTCTTATTGGATGAGAGTTGATATAAATCCAAAGTATCATTCTTATGCAATGCAAATGTTTCTTTATCCATAGCATCCTTCCATTTTGTTTTACCACATGCATCTTTGTATGTTATAAGCTCCTCATGCTATGAAATTGAGGTGAGAAGAGCAAGATTGCATTGCTCAAAATATATTCTTTTTCCAATTCTTCAATAGAGTCTTCTTCCATGGTCATTGGTACGTGTTCTTTGAGAGCTGGGCGTGGAAGAGCATGTGTCCAAATTTGAGGACGAAGCTACTTTATAGCTTAAATTCTCATCAAATATTACATGCCTTGATAAAAAATATTTTTTTAAAAATAGGATTAAAAAGCTTGTAAGCCTTACTTACATCACTATATCTAATAAACACACACTTTCTAGACTTATCATCAAGTTTCCACATTTTCTCATCAAGAATATGAGCAAAAGCTAAGTATCCAACTATATTGAAATGAGTGTAAAAAGTACCGATTGAGAGCGAATTTTTGGAGCCGATTTTAAAGTGCAAAAGTAGCTTGAGAGGCATAAAAGAGCTATTTTTCATGGAAAATGAATCAAGTGTAGATCGATGAGCTAGAGTTTTCCTAGATGCATTTCAATGCCGAAAATCCAATGCAAGTGTTCGTTTATCAATGGAAGTCCGTATGATGCCCCATTGAATGTTCATAAGGTTTGGCATTATGAAGCAGCTACTAGATTCGAAAGCCAGAAATCATGTGACGGAGGCCAAGTTGATAAATTTCGATGCCAAAAAAAGCAGCTCATCTAGTCGGATCGCAATTTTGAGATCATTTGCCTCCTCAACCAAGCCCGAACCATTTTGCCCAAGTGTGAATAGGCCAAAATGAACTTGATTGAGGAGGCATTTCAATTCTCAGATCATTTGCCTCCTCAACCAAGCCCGAACCAAGCAAGAATTGAAATGCCATGGGGGGGAGGGGTGCATTTTTTTCAACACCTCCTCATCCCCCAAAAATTGGATTTTTCAATGAGGTGATCATTCTCTTCTCCCTCTCTTGGGCATTGGATCTACCAATTTTTCACTCTCCATCGCTCCAATTTGTGCGATAAATAATGTACTATTCAACAAGATCAAACTTCAATATTTCTCTCACCTCTTTCTCCCTCGCCATAAACATGGTTCATATGGGCTGAGAGAATGAGGAGAAATGGGTGCCAGCTCACAATGGAATGCGAGGGATAGATCAAGAAAGCATCAAAGAAGTATCAATAGCTATAAATGAGCATCATCAACTTCTCGTTCTCTCGAAATACAATGGAGTTTGTATGTGATTTTATGTGTAAGTGGGCTTCCTTTTGGTTTTATGATGCATATTAGTTTCCTATGGTTAAAATTGGTTTCTAGTGTTTGAAAATGGTTCATTCTATTAGAAATGTCAACATGAACAAAAGTCTTAACTATTTATACACTTTATTTAAAACATGCAAAACATCCAAAAGTACGCTTTTATTGTAAATTGTCAATTTTATGAGTTCCATCATGGAAAATTGTGTTCCCATGGAGGAAAATAGGGAGTATTAATGTATCTCAATATTCTTAAGTGTTTCATATAAAAAGTTATAGAAAAACCAAAAGTTTAATTATAAATCATTGTGAAAAATAGAAAAAAAAACGAGTTTCAATTGAAAAAAAAAGATATCGCGCATGGAAAATCATGGAAAATTAGGGCTATATTTGTGCAAGTATAATAGAAGTAGGGCATGAGATTTTGCCTCAACTTATCCCCATTTGTATGTTTTAGTGTGTATTTATTGCTTACATTATGAAGAAACATACATGGAAATACCTCTTAATCTACCCACCACAAGCAAAACCCTAAAAACGATAGGGAGAGAGGGGTTTTTATGTGCTAAATATGGTTCAAAATTTGATTTTTTTGCTGCACTTTTCATGTAGGCTTCATTCTTATTTTAAGTATTAAGGGGTATAGTGGCACAAGAGAGTAGTCTGCACACTACCTTATCATTGCAACAAAGTTGTTAGTGAAAGAAAATCATGGAAAGAATGTTTGAGCACATTCACAATGCTCATTTCATTTAAGTAAAATGATTGTGTACTCAAAGTCATCCACTTTGCATTGTATTGCATCAACATGGTATAAAGAGAACTATCTCATGGGGATGCATCGTACTTGGTTTCAAACTACTAATCCACGATGAGTGTGAGGCTCCCTATGTTGTAGGTTTAGTACAATTGTTTCCTTGGAGACTAATTTAGTAAGGAATATACTATCTCTTGGAACAAATATTGTGAAGGGTGGACTTTGTGCATATGTGTTATATGTTGAGATGACCCATCATGGGGCCAATCCTTGGGGTGTAGGAGAGCTATAGTGGGGCCACAACGATAAGCTGGGGGGTACTCTCTTTGTTTGTGTTATGAGGTGCTAGCCAACTATATGTTTAGGTACTCCCTTTGCTTGGATTCAGGAAGGACATCACATTGAACTACAATTTAGAGATTGTATTTACAAATGCATTCTCTTTCAATAAATCAGTTCATAGTATCTATACACTCTTGGGCTGTGAGGCTATGGGATCATTGGGGTGAGTATAGGAGGTCCCCCACTAGAGCCTTAGGACCCTCGGGTCCATTGTTTGTCCTGTTAGGTGGTGCATTTTTTGAGAGCCACCAATAAGTGGCGATTCTTGAACCTTGGTTAATTAGGGACTAGTTAGTCACAATTTATGCCAAAGAGTTGTGAGATAGACCCATTATTTCCCAATAAACACTGTCAAGCCGAGATCCAAAAACAAGAAAGAGATAAAACAGCTAGATGGCGAGTTGAAATTCTTAGGAGGCATTCCCCTCAACTTAGTAGCTTGATATCCCTACAAGGAAGAGGTCTTAGTGATCCTAGTGCCACAAACAATCCATTAGGAGGAGGAAGATCTAGTGCTCCCATTCTCTCAATAAGTCAACCCACTTCAAGTAGAGTTGCAATCACATCTCTACAAACTTCTATAGCAAATCCAGTTGTTACTATGGTACAACTTATTGCAATTCTTGCAGGAATGTCAGATTTGCCAGCTTTAGATTTTCCTCTACCCATCTTTAATGGGCTAGTGGAGGAGGATGCAAAGATTTACATCAATGAGTTTCAGAAACTCATGTTTAATTTCCAAATTTAGGATGAGGGACATCTGATGATCTTTTACATGACCCTAAAAGGGAGGGCTGCAACATGGTATCATGGCTTTCAAGTCGGTACCATAACCATAATCGATTTATTTATGTAGCTTTTCGAAGGGAAATTGCTCTGAGAGAGATGGGCAATATTGGCTACATGTGCTAAATGTGACACATCAAGAACCCCATGAAAATGCCCAAGCATATACCAAGAATATGAAAGAGGTATTTCACAAATTGCAAGCCTCTATCCCTATCCCACCTGTTGCCCAATTGCAATATTTCTTGCATGGATTGAACTTCAATATCCAAGTGTAGTTGAGTAGTGTCCCTCTAGCAAACATAGATAATGCTATAACTTGAGCAGAGGAAGTAGAGTCTCGCTTACAAGTGTCCTACGTATCGAGGGAAAATCTAAATTCAAGCCTTAGTCCTAGAAATAATTTGAGATTGGTTAGTGGAGATCAAGATATGATTAGTACCCTTGTGACCAATCCCAATGGTAGAGAAAGCATGATGCAGAATGACATGCCTTTGTTGCTAGCTCCTCCAAATGTCATTAAGCCAACAACTAGCCAAAGAGCTCTTTTGTAAATGAAGGGTCAGTACATGTAGCACCCCCTTTGTAGGTTGTGCAACCTAGTGAGAGGGTAGCTCTTGAAGCTACTGGTTATGAGTCCTCTACATCAAACATTGTAGAGGAAGTAAAACATGTGACGAAACATTATATGGATATGATCATTGGGCAATACCACTAAATCAATGTAGATGTTAATTTTTTAAAGCACCAGTAAAATTTGATGGGTACCAGAAAACCTAATGATGAGGGCCCATCACGATTCAGTTGTAAGTGGTATGGTGGGTAGCATTTCCCCTCGTAATTGTCCTAATGTCAAAGAAGATATATATCAAAAGTTTGGTCACTTAGCCTCTATTTTCTGGAGTAGGGTTAGTTCTCTTCAACAAGGTAGTCAACAACCTGGGCTTGTGAACCATCGTAAGAATAATGAGAATATTAAAGGAGAGAGCCCTAAGCAAATTTTGCAAAGGGGTAAAGTCACACTCGAGAAAATATCTAGTGGGATAAGTTTGGTTTAAACTTTGCCAATCAGTGAGCATTTATCTCATAGCAATAGTAAACTAGGGGTCAAAAATTGAAAGACGATTAGAAAGATGACCCTAGTACAAGCAAAGTTAACCCTAAACCTAGCAGGGATGATAAGAAGGTATTAGATGCCCAGGCAGGTCCTCTTAAAAATGATGGTGCTTTAGAGGAGCCTATGGTTAAAAGAAAATGAAAATTGAAAGAAAAGGAGGACACTAATATTATCAAGAAGCCAAAAGAGCGGCTGGTGTGGAAAGAGAAGAGAGTAGTAGAAAACTTCCATGAGTTTCACCTAGCAAACACACTATGTGAAGTTAAACCAGATGTGAATTTTCTACAACTAATCCAACTATCACTGAACATTTGTAGGAGTTCAAGAAAATCCTACGAACGAGTTATGTCATAGAACCTTTTAGTGTCCATCAAGTGGATAGTGAATGGTGGGATTACGTAGATAAGTAGTTACCTCGGGTGTAGGCATATGTCAATGGAATCCTGATAGAAAATGCAATGGTGGACCATCCATAAACATTATGAGTATGGATTTATTGGAGAGGCTAGGTCTATCAATCCAAAAGGATGTCACGATGGTTTTAGAAATAGCTTATGATAGCCTAAGGAAACCAGAAGGAATGGTAGCGCAAGTACATGTGATGCTTGCTAATTTTGAGTACGTCCTTTACTTCTATGTTATTCAATTTGCTAGGAGTCTAAACTATCAGTTGTTGCTTGGATGTTCATAGATATTATATTCTAATTGTTTTGTGGATATCCTAGTTGGTGGACCACTTTTTGGGTGTGGGTTAAAGGGAATAATTTTGGATGTATACCTTGAGCACTCATTGGATGAAAGGGCATTACCTCCCACTACAAAATGGGACACACTCGAGGAAACCTCAACTGTTGGAACCTCAAGTTCCTATGATTCTTAAGAGGGTTCTACTACTGACGAGGTTTACCAAGTATATTTGAATGATCCAATAGAGGCAAAGGACAAGATTCGTGATGCTGATGTAACAGAGTTAGATGTTGGGACTCCCAATGATCCATGCCCCATTAAACTTGGAACTCTGTTATTTGCTTATGAGTGTGCATATTATGCGGCACTCCTACAAGAGTTCAGGGATATATTTGCATGGAGTTATGACAAATTGAAGGGGATTCCCCCCTTTGTTGCCATGCATACGATCCCATTGAAAGAAGATAGTAAGCCATAGTGTGAGGCAAAAGATTAAACGTATGCCTTTTGAGTGGAGAGAGCCTCTTTTTGAGGAATTGATGTGTTTAAGAAAGATTGGTCTAATATTTCATGTTGAAGATACAAAATGGTACTCACCAGCCATAATAAGAAAGAAAAATAATAGTTAAATCCACATGTGTGTCAATTTTATTCTCTACCCTTTATCAATCAGATTTTAGATCAGTTGGCAGGACAAGAGATATACCCTTTCATTAACTATTTCGTGGGTTATAATTAGATGGCCATAGCTGAAGAGAATAAGTTAAAGATGACATTCATTAGAGTTTTTTGTACTTTTGTGTACCATGTGATGGCTTTTGGCCTATGTAATGCTCCTAGGTCTTGGTAAAGAATGGCTGACAAAACATTTGTTGATATATCCCTTGAAGAACTGAAGGTTTTCATATATGATTTGGGAACAGTTACCATGACTTGTCATAGACAATTTATTGTTCTATATGCATGTTTTGAGCGATGTTGTGAGTTTTGCATAGCATTGAATCCTCGAAAGTGTGTATTCAAGGTGCCTTATGGTTTGTTATTGGGTCATGTTGTAAGTGCGGCTAGTATTGCCACCGACCTTGAAAAGGTGGTTGTTATTGTGGCCCTAAGTGCACTCACTTGCCCTAGGTAAGTTCACAGTTTTGTTTCATTTATGGGGTACTATCATTGATTCATTAATGCATTGGCTTGATGCTCATTAGTCTTGACAAATCTTTTCTTAAATCCATGTTTTTGAATGGACAAAAGTATATAAATTAGAATTTGAAGATGTTAAAATGGAATTATCTAAAGCATCGATTTTAAAAGCTCCAAAAAGGGGTGAGATTTTCTATATGTTCATGCTTGTGACAAGGCATAGTATTAGTTGTTGTCTATCCCAAATTCGCAAGCCAGAAGTTGGAAATTTTAGAGCTTTGTTATAGCTATTTGGAAAAGGTTTGCTTGGATATGGTGTTCACCACTAAGAATTTTAGACACTATATTCTTTATGAGAAGGTGGTGTTCTTCACCAAGGCACGTGGATTGTGCTTATTACTAAACAAGCTTCAACCCCCTAATCATCTAGCCAAGTGGTTGATCTCTTTACAAGAGTTTGACTATGAGATTAGGAGCACGCCACCAAAGTTGCAAGGTATCCTAGAGTGTCTAATAGATTTTGGTGAGCCTAAGGAAGAGTGGGCTATTGAGTTACCCATTGTGAGTTTTGTGTTGAACCATTCTTTGGGTGAAGAGGAAGAATTGCAAGAATGGTTGACCTCCCTAGCACATCTTGATGAGATCCGATTGCAAACTTTGTTACATCAAGAGGTAGGGAAGAAGAGAATGAGAGTACTTTGTTACATCAAGAGGTAGGGAAGAAGAGAATGAGAGTGTTTCATGACCTTTGTGCTAAAAGATATAAATGTGTGAAGATTTTGTTGGTCCTATATTATGATGCACGTCATGAGTTATCTCCTGGCAAGTTAGAGGCCAAATGGGATGGCCCTTATAAGATTGTTCGTGTAGGAAAGAATAGCTCTACAACCCTTTTAGTAGATTTACAGGGGGTAGAGTTTAAACATAAAGTAAAATTTAATAAGTTGAAGCCCTATTATGTGTAGGGGCTGACATCAAACTTGGTAATCTGTGTAGTTATTAAAGACCCTCGATGTAGAGCCGTTATGAAAATGGGAGTTTATTTAGGTACCACTTTTACTAGTAACATGGTAGAATACAAGGCCTGAATCATGGGGCTGAATATAGCTCGACGTGGTGGTATTTATTATTTATTGGTGAAAGGAGACTCACAGCTAGTGATCAACCAATTAAATGGGACCTATAGTGTGAGGGATCCAATTTTACAAATGTATCATTGTGTAACCTTGGATATACTTCATATTTTTTAGATAGTGACTTGTCAGCTGGTTCCTCGTCAATGGAACAGCTTTGCAAATTCGTTGGCAAATTATGCCTTTGTTGAGGACATATTTCTCAACTGTGGTATTGAGATGTTATTAGATATTGTCCGATCTTCCTATTCTTTCATGGATGCATAGGATTTTTCAATGGTATATTTGCCAGACATCCCTTGCCATTTATGCAGGGGGTAGCTAATAACTTGATGTATTTAGTGTAGGGCATGAGTGGCACATCCCTTGGTCTAGTTTTGTGCTTCAATCGGGTTATGTGGGGACCAAGGGTTTGCTTTCAATAATAGATTACTGAATGGTGCGCTATATGGTTATATTTCATAAGGCCAAGAGGGCCACTCCTTCCATAGTGAAATGCTTTATTTCATTAGGCCAAGAGGGCCATGTATATCTTTGGTCCAGGTGCATTTGATGGTTTTTTGTTTTAGTGTTGCACCAAACATGGCTGAAGAAGTACCTAAAGGGAGCCTCCTGCTACATAGAAGCTTCTTGT